>NW_006159681.1:4974424-4975811 GCF_000334495.1 Tupaia belangeri chinensis | reverse complement strand
CGGTTATTGGCCGTGCGGGCAGAAGGGGCGCGCTCCGAGTCCTCCTCCCGCCAGCTCCCGTCCGCCTCATTTTCTCTGAGCAGAACTTCGCGGACAGCAGTGCTCGCCCATCATGGCAGTTCCAGGTAACGGAGCCCGGCCGTGCGCTTCGGGATCGTGGCTTCACGGCTTTCTTGCGTACGAGCTAACGAGGAGCGTGGCGAGCCTGCGTTCTGGGGTGCAAGAGCCAGAGGCAGCGGGCGCGCCTCTCGGTCGGTCTGCCCTGGGCTGACGACAGGGTGTTAGCCGAGAAGCAACTTCTGTCTTCTCGGAAAGAATATTGCAAGAGTTGTTCGGAGGCCGTGGGCGGGGAGGGGGGAGGCTTCTGTGCGTTTTGTTTCTGGGCTGGGAATTGAAACGCCCTGTCTGGCTTAGTGGGAGAAGAGGGACGGGGAAAGTCGAAACGGACGCGTAAGTTAGCCGAACCCCACAAGTGCTGCCTCCCAGCCCTGGAGGCCGGACCGGCTCAGAACAATAGCTGGGGAATACGCCGAGCGTGGATTCCCGTCGCTGGAGCCTGCCCTTGGCAGAGAGGGGGACGCGGGGTTTCTCGCAGGGATCAGACAGCGGCTGCGGAGACCTGAAAGTGGGTATTTGGCTTTGGTCCCTCTGTCTCTCGCTCCTTCCTCATCCCTCTGTCTTTGCTTTTTTTTTTTTTTTCTCTCTCCCTTTTTAGTCTTTTTCACCCTAAGTAACTTCCTGGGATTTGTTTTTTGGGTGGAAAATGGATAGAATCTTTACCAAAGGGACCACTTAGGCATCCCCAGGATGGCGAAATAGGGAATGGAAGGGACAGCACGGAGGGGAAGGCGTCTTGCCGTGGTTTTCAAGAAGAGCCGCCGCGGCGACGGCGACCTGGCGCTGGTGGACCTTTCCTTCTCGGCCTACGCCTGGAGCCCTCTGAGCCTGGGCTGGACGGGCAGCGGTGGCGTCGACGCGCCCTCGAGGACCGCATCTCGCCCGCCCCCTACCTCACCGCACCACGCGCGTCCCCTCGGTGGCCTTCAGGGATGCGCTGCCCAAGGCGCCGCGCGTTTCTCAGGACCTGTTGTGCCAAAGCAGGGAGGGGGCTGGCTGTGCGCAGGACCGAGCGGTGGCCTTCAGGGAGAGGGCCTCGAGCACCGGCTCCCCACTCTCCCTCCCCGCCAGGTCCACCTCCCTGTCTGAGGGTTTGGGTTCTTTGCCCGACAGGTCCGCAGGCGTTTTTCTTCTGAGAACGACCCTGGCCTTGACCATCGGAGCAGGGGACCCAGGCCAGAGGCGGCTACTCCAGGCCCTGCGCGACCCTGCGCGCCCTCCCGCGCTCCTCCCGCCCCCGCGCGCCGCCCCCCCAAGCCCCGATGCCGGC
>NW_006159681.1:4971429-4974375 GCF_000334495.1 Tupaia belangeri chinensis | reverse complement strand
GGGCAAGTGCCTGGTGGTGTGCGACTCCAGCCCGTCGGCGGACGGCGCCGTCACCTCCTCCCTGGGCATCTCCGTGCGCTCTGGCAGCGCCAAGGTGGCCTTCTCCGCCACGCGGAGCACCAACCACGAACCCTCCGAGATGAGCAACCGCACCATGACCATCTACTTCGACCAGGTCAGCCGGCCGGCTGCCAGCCGCGGGAGGGACAGCGGGGCCTGGGCGCGCGTGCTGGGGCCCCTGGCTTCTGCGACGCGGAGAGCTAGGGCTTCCTCCTTTCTGCTCTGCCCAGCTCTTCTCTTCTTTCTCCTTTTTCTAGTACGCTCTCCTCCCAGTTCCCTTTCTCACGTTGTAGCTATTGTATTTTTAAACTGTCTGCTCACTTGGCACTGGGAGGACTGAGTCCCTTAAAGCTGTCTTGACTTTCTAAGAGTCGTGAAAAGCTGTGGGATTTGAAATTTATTTCCCCAAAGGGAACATTACATGTTTTGCTTTTCGATGGGGGAGTTGGGGGTGGGAGATTTGTGGTTGGTGGTCTTAAGGATCAGTGCATTTAAAACTCTCCAGGCTCAAGAAAGGCGTCCTCCGGAGATCTCAGCGAACACTCTGAGCATACCTCTCTCTTGCTTCTTTTGAGAGACAGACTGGGAGAGGACGTTTCTCTTCAAGGAAAAAATGCTGAAGATTGTGGGGGAAATATCATGAATGTTTTATGAACACAGAATCAATTAAAGAATGTGGTTATATAAATACATTATATAGTAGGTGAAATATATATGATTTGGAAATACATTATAGACAATATAAACCTATGCTGCAGTTCGTACAAGTAGAAACCACAATAAAGAGCAGGGAGTTGAGTTGTTTTAGGCTGCCTAACTTCTGCCACTGGCTCCAAGCACATGATCAGGCCTTCCTCCAGGATCTCTGGGTTATTGCTGCCACCAGGTTAAAGGTCGTGACCTTTCTGTTCTTCTCCCCTTGGTTCCTGTTATTTTTCAGGGACAGATTGAAAACACTGTAGTGGTTTTCAAACTTTAGCTAAGCAGCTCATCCTTTTTCTCAGGTATTAATATGCAGCAGTCTGGGCTGCTTGAACTAGCTTAATTCACTTTCCTCTTCTCCCAGAACTATCTCTTAACCCTGCACGTGCCCACGCTTGTCTTTATTTTGTAGGCTACTGTATTCATTTTTAAAAAAATCCTTAAGAGATGAATTTGAGCGACTTTTTGGGGAGGAGGAAGGTAGCGGTCTTTATCCATTTCTATTTGCAAGACATAAAAATATTTAATTAGATTCAACGAAAGGAGGCAGCAATGAAATAGGCATTGGGAACTTCATACTCTATTAATAAGTCCTCCTTTATGCACTATTATTGTTATACTCTAGTAGTAGTATTCAGTGGTCAAATCCTACGAATGGTTTTCCCAGCACTTTCACAACCACTACTTAGGTGTCCAAACCTCTGTGACATCGGGCAGGATGAGTGGATTCTGATGTCACTGAGGAGCTATCTGTGGCAGTCTGTGGTTATGTGACGTTTCCCTGGCTTCCCAGCTAGGGGCAACTAAGGCTGGTTTTCAGAACCCAATGGCCATGCCTTCATCAGTGGCAGGACCTAGCATCTCCCAGCATCCAGAATTTAAAGCTGAGGTGAAGGAATGGAGGCAGCGGGAAGAAGCAGGTCTGAGGGCTTAGCTGGAGAACACTTTATCCTCTCCTGAAGTATCGTACAGAAGGCGAGGGCACAGTCTTCCCAGGCTGACAATAGGCTGCCTGAATAGCCTGTCTGCAACAATGGAGCTCAGTCTGTCTGTGGGAGTCCGGCCCTGAGTGGGGCTGAAGTGGTGCTCACAGCTGGCTTGAAGGAGCTGGCAGAGGCGTAGTTTACATCCATGTCGGAGACTGTTTGGCAGCGTTTCACTTGGCTTTAGGGGTCACATTTTATTCAACTAGAATGAGTGTGTAAGAAATAACAGCAAAAGGTATTCTGGTTGAGGTTTATTTTCAGATCAGATGACAAGATCTCTAAATTAGGCTTTTGATGTTGTTGCTGGCTGCTTGTTTTAAAAGCCAAGAACACCAGGCAGGGCATTTTATTATTTTAAATGAGCTGTGCATTTGTGTACGAAGAGATGTGGGCGGGATCCAGACAAAGTGGCGAGATTCTGGCTTGAACATCAGAAAATAAAGTGAGTCCAAACAGGGCCCTGGAACATTGTAAATTCTGCTTGTTAACAGTGGAACACTCCCATGAGCCCCTTGTTGGGAAGAACCAGCTGCAGGATCATGTGATCTCAGGCCACATGACCAATGTAGTCATGATACTGTGTCTTGTGGAGTTCTCTTAGTTTGGGAGAAGGATGTCCATGTTACCATTGGTTTCTCTAACTGTTGAGTCAAGCTTATGGGCGTGAAGCTGTAGCACAGCAAACGAGGCAGACATAGCACTTGGAGGAAAGTGAGGCGGAACTGGGCAGGCTGCGTACACACCAAGGGCTTCATGCAGCACCATTCCTGGGCACCTACTGTGTGCTGTGAGGAACAAGTAGGGTGCCAAGAGACACTGAGGACCAGAACACGACAGGGTCTTTTCTCCTCCAGAGCAAATAAAGTTAGGTCCTAAGAACAATCGACAGATGCAATCTCATTTAATTGGCCTCTTGTTCTCTACCCATCCAGCAGAGAACTCTGATTTTTGCTAAACAGTCACATGGAAGTCCTCATAAGCTCACAGATCACTAAGGCAGACTCCGTTCGGTCTGTTTCCTGACCCGAACTTACGTCTTTCAGTCTTTTCTCTTTGCTGGGCTCCCAACATATACATTTACATCTATTTTGAATGCATAAATAAAACACACCTTAAAATATGTATTAATTACAATCCATTAGAATACCTTTACAATCCATTCCCGCTGCAGAGAATTTTAACACTAGCGCTCCTCCCT
>NW_006159681.1:4952184-4971301 GCF_000334495.1 Tupaia belangeri chinensis | reverse complement strand
TTCCTGCTGCAGAGTATTTTAACACTAGCGCTCCTCCCTTCCTGGGCAAGCGTGGGAGTGCTTAGCTGGGCTTACCAGCTGTTCCACGGCTAATAAAGGGACTGGTCACGACGATTAGGATGGAGACATGTTGAGGAGGGGCGTGCTATGTTCCTGCTGTGTCCCTCTTGTTTTTCAGGTGTTAGTAAATATTGGCAACCATTTTGATCTTGCTTCCAGTATATTTGTAGCACCAAGAAAAGGGATTTATAGCTTCAGCTTCCACGTGGTCAAAGTGTATAACAGACAAACCATCCAGGTGGGTAACTCTGCAAACTGGGCTTTTTCAGATTGGGTTCCTCATTCCGCATTGCTAAAGGCCCAGCACACAATCTGGGCAAAGAGAAGAAGCAGGAGCAGGGCTCCCGAGAGGGTGCGGTTCAGAGCCAGCTGAGGGTCCTTGCTGTGGTACCCCTGACATGGGCTCTAGGGCAAGACGGGGGCAGGGATGGGGAGGTTGGGGAGAGGAGAGCAGGCTGTGGGATGGGCTCCGTTAGGGTCTGCTGAGCTTTACCCTCTGCTTGTAGGTCAGTTTAATGCAGAACGGCTACCCAGTGATCTCGGCGTTTGCAGGAGACCAGGACGTTACCAGGGAAGCTGCCAGCAATGGCGTCTTGCTGCTCATGGAAAGGGAAGACAAAGTGCATCTGAAGCTGGAAAGGGGCAACCTGATGGGGGGCTGGAAGTACTCCACGTTCTCGGGCTTCTTGGTTTTTCCTCTATAAACACGGCCCCGCTCGGATGATGGGGAAGTTGCTATCTGGACCCAGGAATCCACCCTACCTAACACCCTGAACTTGCCCGAACAGGACAACTTCTTTCCAACCTCTGTCAGACTGTTGCGGTAGAAGAATGACTTCCTTCTCATTCTCCGGTATTTTCTTGGCATATTGACAATTCCTCGGGAACCTGGCCTCTAATTAGTTTTAGACGACAAGGTCTTAAGGAGAAATGAAATGATTGATTTGAGCAATTTGTACCTGTGATTGTAAAGTCAATATCGGATTTTATTGTTGGGACCACTGGCGGACCCTCTTTTGTTTGTTCGTTGTATTGTTGTCGCAATGCAAGGAGTGCCGCTGCTGACCCAGGATGGTCTGCAGGGTGCAGTCGGGGCTCAGAGCCGGAGCCCAGCAGAGACCACCCGCCGGACAGCCCTTGACATGTGTTCTGTGTGTGTCTGTATAGCCTTAAGGAAAAGAATGGCTTCGCTTTCATTCTGTGTGTTCCCCCGGGTGGACGGGAGGACCTGGGAGGGGGAGGGGACATTGTGAACCTGTCAAGAAGTGCTTTATCCAGAGAAGCAAAATTTGCACGATCAGACTGCGACTTTTGGGTTGTATGGTTTGTGTTTTTTTTTTTTTTTTTTTTCCTCAGAAAGCTTTACTTTTCTTTCCACACTCAGCTCTTCCTCCTCACCCCCACTTTTATTTTTCATGCTGGAGTGGGGGAGAGAAAATGTATGTTGAATTCGTGGATGAGACCAAACAAAACACAATAAAGAAATATCTGTATGTTTTGTTTTGGATGAAACCAAACCAAACAAAGGTATCTGTATATCAAAGTAAAAATAGCAAGTGGATAACTCTGCCTATTCTTTCAAAGAGATTTTCTCAGATGCGCCTTTAGAACTAGCAACTTGGATTTTTTTTTTTTTTTAATTTACTCTCTGGAATCCTTTAAGAACCTGGCATTCCTAGGTGGCCCTGAATCTTATAAGTTGGGAGTGGAAGCTGTAATGACCAAATGCCCTAAGCACAATTTCTTTGCTGACTCTCAGCAGTGTGTTCTGGTGTATTGGGATCCATCTCTGAGTGAGTGCACAAGGATCAGGTGCTTCAAAGACAAAAGAACCAGCTCCTCTTCCTCCGGATTCTCTTTTGATCTGCCAAGGAAAGGGCATTGTCCTGCCTGCACCTGGAGGGAGGCCACCTGGAAGTCACAGCAGTCACAGGTGTTTGCTGCAGCACCCCAGGAGCAGTTTGCAAACCCTTCTTGTTCTGGCATCTTGTATGACAGTGTTATTAAGACGTGGCTGAGAGTTGATGGTGCAGGATTTATATGCCAAGAAAATGTCACTAATCCCAAAGCAATCAAAGATGAGACCTCAAACCGGATGTGGATTTGTCCTTTGTGTTCCAATGTAACCAAAATATCGATGATAAAAAGTCGTTATTTAAGATTCAGAATAAATGGGTTCAACGTCTGGCTGGCTCTCATCCCTCCACTTTGCCTCCCAAGTCTCAAAGTGTGGAAGTGATGGCCGAGAGCAGGGACTTGGGGAAGGTAGATCCTTCTGTGCCTTTTTGAAAACTACACGCATGAACACCGCACTCCCATTAGGCAGATCTAGCTGTGGTCTGGATGGAGAGTGCACACCTGGCTACACTTCCATTCTTACATATCTACTTCAAATAGGAGTATTTGGGGAAAGGTGTTTTTAAAGAAGAACATAATTTAAGCAAGTTGTATGGATAGGCAGCCAGCTTTGATCACACCTCATCTTCGATGTGGTTCAAGTTCCAGTTCAGTTTTCAATCAGCAAACCCTGATTTTCAAAAATGTATGTGAGGATGGGCAGGAATGGGATTCCATTCACAAACAAAAGAATTTCAGTGGAGGTTATATTAAAAGGAAGTATGTCATGGATCTACATCTTCCTGTCTTTATCTGAAGGGCACGATGGGATGTCAAATTTAATTTGAGTTGAAATCCTGTTATATTTTGTGAGGAAAAGAAAACTGAACCAAAAAGCCTCTGAGGTGCCTTGGCTTTGTGATTGGAAGACAGGAGCATTGTTGATTAATGCTGGTAACAGGAACAGGAAGTGGCTGGGATGTGTTTCCTCTGTCTTTCATTGCTCGTAGGTATTTTATCCTCTCTCCTGCATTTCCTGAATCTTATACTCAAATTCAAACAAACAGGAATCCTCATTAGAGGACAATGTCATACTTAAGGATTGAAAGATATGTAAGTACTTGTTAATTTTTGTCAGTTAATAAGATATAATCCATATATTCATTTGTAATGATACTTTTATTACCTATAAATTGTTACTGGGTCATACTGTCTAATATAGAAGTTATTAAATTGACCAGTCTAAAAATAAGTATATTTTAAGAGTTTGTTTTTTTTCTTTTGGAAGAGAAAGTTCTGTCCTGATTATCCTACAGCTATCTCGTGGCTGCTTTCCCCCCTTGACGTGGGGGCCAAGAGCTGCATTAGAAAGAATCCTTACTGACACAGGCTCTGCAGGCCTGTCATCCCCCATGGTACCTGTCAGTGTTCTGCTCAGCAAAGGATCTTTAAAGGTTATGGACCTGCTGTGTGTGGTCTCCAAGCTGCACAGGTCCAATCAAAACCGGAAGTGAACGCTCCCTTGATTGGGAAACAAGAGGCACCTGTGCTACTTGAAGGCCGAGGTCAGCAGCCCACCCCTGAGCCTGGTTTGTGTCTGCTCAGGGAGGGCAGTAACCCTGCACCAATCAGCCCTGTCCCAGGACTGTGGGAGGGTCACACGGAAGTGCTCTGAGCTGGAGAGGCTTACCGTGAATCACAAGGTGCATTGTGATGGCAAGGGGTAGTTTCCAGAGAAGCAAACATCGCAATGTGCAATTAAGAACATTTAAAATGAATATCTCGTAGGGGCGTAATGTACCAAAAATAAATGTCCGTATTTCTCAAAAGTCTATTAAACTGAGACACTATATTGAAGTTTTCTTTAGTATGACTTTTAGAGATGATGATAATGACAAAACCTATACATTTTATTATTAACTCCATTCCTCACTGATGTGTGTACTCTCTATGTGATTTAAGCTCACTTTTCTGTTCCAGTATGTAATGCCAACATTTTATAAAAATCCACAACTGTAAACATTGTAAACAGAAGTTAAAAAAATGAGGTATCTACATGCCCTAATAATTTGATTTAGTTGATAAATGTGAGTCCTACTAAATTATAAATGAGTTAAGACAATGCCATTTTTTAAAAAACTTAAGGTATATTCTCATTTGAAACACATCACTGATGATTCCAAAAAACTGTTTACCCTCTGTAATTGCTGAGTTTTTTTGCATCTTAATAATGTTGATTTCTGTATTCCTGTATAAGTGAAATTCTCTACATTTGGAAATGTGTGCTTGCGATCACTGCTCAGAGTAAAGGCAATAAATGCCTATTGAATACTAGCATGAGAACTCAAGGAATCGTGTAACTATTATATAAATTTACTCATTTGACAAGAAAACAGCTAAATTTAGTTACAAGGAGCATAGAAAAATTAGAAAATATAGAAGAAGCAAACCAAACCTTTGCTGAATCCTATAATTCTATTTGTACTTTTCTCTTGATTAAAAAAATGATAGCGGTCATGTACTCACCAAGAATCACATATATGTGGTTTGCCTGTAAATACATGAACATATGCAGCTGTTTTTATTTTTTTAAACCTAGTTATATAAAATAAAATACATGAGTCAGTCACATCCTCCTGGAATCTAGGAATATGTGAAAGGAAAAGTTGAATCGCTTTAGCCAAACAAATCAACTGCCTACCACTGTTGCTTCAGATGTAGCAACAGAAGCAAAGAATGTTTTGTGTGAACCCTTATGTTGCAATCTTTTATAATGAAACAATGTTGCAGTAAGGCAGTGTTGCTGTTAATAACATAGTTAATGTTTGTTTATACTCCTACAGCAACAGAAGTATATAATAATCGACTACATAGATGCACATGAATAAAAAGGCTCTTACAGTAAACCGAAGATGGTGTAAATACACGGGGAGCTCATAGAAGCAGATTTCCTGAATCAGTCTTAAGGGTTTATTGTGCACTCCGCAAAAACACTTGTAAAAAGTGCCGGAGATTAACTATAGAAATACAGTGAGTTTTGCTCCTTTGCCTTGCTTATGTGGAAACTTACTTGCCTTTGAGATTCTATTTCTAAAGCTGGCACATTGCTACTAAAATGGATATGACAAACATCTTAAAATTTCAGATCAAAGCCTATAAATTCTCATAAGATTCTCAAAATTATTTTTCTTGGCATTTAGAGAGCAAGCACACCAAAATATACTGAAGTAAGTTAAACTGCAGTTTCCATTTGGGTTTTACCGTTTCGCCCTTTTTGCCTGCTGTATCTGTTTCCTACGAGACACTTTGATCCAGTTAGCGGATGATGGCCACCGTCATCAGTCAACTCCATTGGTGCATTAGCCTAGGATTTTAAAACGTGTTTTACAGATAGAATTCACCAAAAAACATATATATTGCCTTTGCAGATGAAGAACTACAATCCGTTTTTTAAAAAGATATTGAAACATCTCTACGTTATGTAGGTTTCCATGATGTGATTGGACAGAAGTAGTCCACACCACTGCCTCCCCCTCAAAAAGAAAACATGCCAAAAGTCCTTCAAAAGGTCCAATGAATATAATTTTTAAAAAATATAATAGCATTATGCCAAAACATGAATCTTAAGTAAATGAGCTTTCTTTGCACTCCCAAACCCAGTAGGATAACTTGAAATTTGTAAGGGCAAAAGCCACATGATTTTACCTCCTATGGATAGTAGGAGTTCTGCTTTATCTTCCTAAGTGGGTTTTGCTGTGGATTTCCATCACCAGAATCACTTACGTGTCTGTAGCATCATAAATCATCACCCTCATCAACTCGCCCACATGCACTCACCGTGTAGTGTAAATGAGCTCCTTGACAACTTAATTTGGAAAAGAAATCTTCGTTCCCTCATCTTAATGCTTGCAGCAGGACTCCCCAGGGTTAGAATGCTGCTTGCATGGGAGCCGTCCTAACAAAATGGAAGCTACTTGTTAATGAGCCTCTACCAGTCCTACAGCCTGACTAGAAATGCCCTCACTTTTATTCTTGTTCCCTCACCTTCCTCAGGAATGCTGATTTCTCCTAATCCATATGAGCTTGCAAACAAACATCAAGTTAGGAAATGTTGGCAATATTTTGGGGTGTGAAGCTCTTGAATATATTGCATCAATCTGTTTGATTTTACTTTATCATTTAAACCATATCACCCTTATACCTTCATAGTTCCCTACTATATGGAACATTCTAATATGTTCTTGTCTTTGTTTTAAACATGAACATCTATTGTGATTCTGAGTCCCTCATTATTACAGAACTGAAGATGATTTCATATGGAAAATGAATATCTAAGGCACAGCCAACTTAACTGAGTAAAATTTGCCAAATTCTCCTTATTACTGAAATTGCAATATTTTTACATGGATCTTAGCAATTTCTGCCAACTTCAAAAGTACATTATTCTGGGCCAACTGGTGGTGTGGTGGTTAAGGCAGTTGGATCCCACATGACTGACTGTGAATTTTGAATACTGGACCCAGCAGTTTGAAAATTATGCCAGGCATGTATGTGCATGCCCCAAAATCCCGAGAGGAGAATGGAGAAGGGTTTGTGGCACAGCCATCCCTCCTGGGGAGTGAATTTCTCACACATATACCCCTTTCTCTCTGGTGAGCACATGCACCCAATAGCAAACTGGGGGGAAAAGTGAAAGAAACAAAAGGTACATTTCTATGAAACATTTATTTTTCAATTGCTACTCTTCCAATTCCTTAACTAGATCATGAACACTATGTTTCCAGAAAGTACTCTGTCACCAAAAAAAAAATGTTCAGGACAAAAAAATGCGGTACTGTCTTCTTGTCCTGTTTCTAAGCATGGTGTCAGCATGTCATAGAGTGGGTTCTGTTCTGGAACTGTAAACTGTCAGTGCAAAGTGCAATTATATGACTTCAGGAAAATGATCTATTCTTTGGATAACAAGATACAGGTACTTCCTTTTCACTCCATAACATGTGTGTAGTGCAGCCTGAGGGCTCGACGCTGTAGTTGGGGATGATGATAGGGCAACGGGACATGCTCAGTGTGCCCTCCAGAGCTTCTAGTCCTTGTTAAAAATAGTGTTCGACCCAGTCTGGAGGCTAAGCCAGAAAACTGATTGTGAGGGGTGCAGGTGCGGGAGTGGGCTACAGGGGGGTGGGGAGAAACTTGGGAGTTTGGATTCATATTTACTGAGGTGAGCAATGTAAAGGACATTTCTCACATAGAAACGTTTCAGTGCTGACACTGACTACTGAACACAGCTCGCCTCCAATCTAAAAGCCACCTCTCCTCCCAGGCGGAGCATCCTCGCACACCTAGTAATCCAGCAGCAGACCAGGCTCAGAGAGTAGCCTCCGAAGTGTTCAAGTGGACACAGACAGATACAGAGCCTTTCTGTGGTTTCAGCACCTGCAGGTTAAAATGCCATCGTTCTTTTCACAGTTTTCTCATTTCTTCTTGCCTTCCATTGCTTGGAAGGTCAGAAGCAGCATGCCTAGGACTAATCAGAGGCTCAGAAGATAGATTCATGGCAAGACACAACTAGGCACGATTTGAATTCTCCCTGCAGCAGAACTGAATGTGGATGGTGGCACTTCAGCTTTTTCTCTAAGAGGATATTCACTTCATGAGTAAAGACCTAAATTAAGAAGGAACAAAAGATAAATGTGAGATCGCACGGCACTGGTAGGAAGCATGGATTCCATATGTTTTATGTGTACAATGACACACATGAGTCCTGATATTGACAATCAAAATTTGCCCCATAGGAAATGCCCCCTGTGGTCCTTGGAGGGTCCTGTCTTTGGCAGACGGGGTGCTGGGCTGAATTCCTCGACTCAGGTGGGCAGACTCACTTCTAACTTCTCATATCCATTATTTCTTATATGCTTTACATTTTATTTCTTGTATTCAATCTTTGGAATTTATTTCACCAGAAGGTAGAAGTTGCAGCTGGTCTTCCTGACAGACAGAGATTGAGAACTGTTGAGAATAATTAGGCCATCTGGTGCCATAAATCCAAGGGAAAGTTATGATCGGTGGATCGTGGCCTAATTTGCTCTGCATCCATTGCATCTGAATTACCTTGGCACAAAAGAGTGACAAGAGGCTGGAGTTTGAAGGGAAACGGTCACATCTCCCCAGTCATTAATAGGCAAAAAACATGCGTGCATCAGACTGAAATAATTAGGGATGATTTATTCTCCCTGAAGGCCGATTATTTTCTGATACTTTTTTTTTTTATTATTATCTCAAAAGGTACTGCACCAAACAGTGACTGTCATGCGATTTTTACTTATGATTTTTGCCAAGTCCTGGGTGTGCTCACCTTACGAAATTATTTATTAAAATAAACTTTTCTTTTTATTCCAATGGAGAATTGAAATGAACCAACATTTATTTTGCTACGTTTTCCTTTAAAATTGCAGAAACATTTGCTTCAGGAAATAAACTCCCCAATAGATGGTGCTGGTGCCGTGATTTAAACCATCAAATAATTAGTATGCAAAAAAGCTCCAGAGACAGGCCTCTGGGAATTCCCTTACATCAAGTTATAGAAAGACAAAAATGTGGCTTTATTTTTGCTAAATGCAAATTGACATAATTGTATAATTTGAAAACTTCAGAAAGATTTCTTGATGTCTTGGGGTCAAGAAATTACTTCTCGCCTCCATTGTTCATATCTAAAATATCTTTGAAACATAAATGCAGACAAAATTGAATGTTACCAAGGGTGAGCCGAAGGTCCATCCAAGTTTTCTTTCCCCCCATAGTGTTTCAAGGGTCTATTAGTGAAAGCTGTAATATGAAGATTATCGAACAAATTACAATGGATTCCTTCCTTCATATTTATGAGGAGAAATTTCCATACACAAGAAGCCAGAGTGATGGCACCGAGCCACTGCTGCCGAACACAACGTAGCAGGCTACTCTCCGAGTCTTCACAGTTAGCCCTCCCGTTTAATCATGTGACAGCCCTACAAAGTGGACACTGTCACTAGGACTTGGCTGATGGTGACTACAAGGCCTGAAATGATTGTATGATATGGTCAAGGTTTTATAACGAAAACACTGCAGAAAAGGAATTGAATCTGGGGCTTTCTCACTTCAGAAACTACTCTTTAAGTTATTGCATGATACTATCGTAGCGTGAAAGATACAGGTGAAAAAAACGTTCTGTCAAGGAAGAGAACGACATGCTATCATACATCATAAGCGTTTACATCACGGGTTTTCAATAAAACACATTGTCAAAAGGGATCATCTAGCCTTACAGGCTGCAAATATAAAACAGTTTCACTGTCATTAAAGGAGAAATACTGCAATAGTGCTGAAAATGTACTAAACCCAATGTATCTCAGAAACACCAAAGTTTAGACTCACTGTGTGTGGCCATCATGCCCATGCAGAAGACGATAACCAAAACATTACCCCCTATTTCTCTTGCCAGAGTCCTTGCAAAGATGAACTCAAAATAGTCAAACATGTAAATAAAATAGCTCATTTTCCCAACAATATTATATGTTTTATAAAGGCCAAGGATCACTCTGTGTCTAGAATTCTGAAGCTGAGCCCAAGGAGTCAGCTGTAGTAGCAGATCTCTGTTCTCACATTGAGCGACTCGCTTCGTCAAGCTGTTTATGAAGCTCTCAGCTTAACCTCTGACCGGAGACATCACTCCTAGAACCCGGAGTCCAGGAGTTCCTGAAGAGGTTAAAATGTCTTGCTCTGAGAGCATAAGCAGCAAAATTAAAACTAATTAAGTGAATGGAGATTGTCGAGATGGTCAGTAGCATTTGGGTGCATTTAATGCACTTACGATATTCTTACATTAGAGGAGAAGTCTATTTTTGAAGTTAAGGGATTAAAAGGCAAAATGAAAAGATCTCCCAATGTTCATTTTTCAGAGAATTTTCCTTTTTTGTTACCTTTCATTACATCTCTGTTGTTGTAGCACAACTCCTAGCTTTAACATCGTGGATGTGAAGAAGGGTTTACATCTGAAACTGTGCTGTCCAACTTCACTGTGTATGCCTTTTGTTTTTTCCTTTCTTTTTTCTTTCTTTTTCTTTTTTTTTTTTTTTTAGATTTTTGCCATGGGGTATGTGTGCTGGCCAGAAAGAGACAGAGACAGAGGGAAGGAAGGTGAGAAATCACTTCCTATGGGGGATGGCCATACCACAGTCCCTTTTCCTGCATTCTCCACTCGGGATTTCAGACATGGATGTACATATACCCAGCATGATTTTCGAGCCACTGGACACAGGACTTGAACCATTATCGACTCTGGGAATTTAGTGTCCTAACTACCATGCCACCTACTGGCCCTGGTAAGCCTTTTTATCTAATAAGAATTGTCATACTAGTTTAAATAAAATATAGTTTTTCCTTATTGTTTTAACTTGCTAGATATAATTTTTATTAAAGAGTGCTCCATCTCTATTTAAAAAGGTAAGGCAAAAATATGCATTTAACAACTTGTATTTATTCACAACAAGCTTGGTGTGTTTTAAAAGCAGTAGCTGCTATTTGTATAGGACTATCTTTGTTGGGCTTTACTCTCAGAGGAGAAGTTGTAGAAAGACCTTCCACCACTTAATACAACCGGTAGCAACTATATACAGGGAGGGTTTACTTTTCTGTGAGATAAAATATCGATAAAATGCCACATGAGTAGAAGATACATTTAGATTTTGATAATTCAATACTTTTCTTCAAAATATTGATAGTTTTATATAGATTTGGGAAAGGCTAGTTAAAATTAAATGTTACCGACCTGAGTTGACCGGCGGTAGGAGCATCAGTGTTAAACTGTGACGGAATTCCTCACAGAGCATGTAGCGGTGGTTTACCGGTAAGATTTTGGCATTATGGAAGTCTGTGTTGCCAAGCCTGGTGGTTTTTTTTTCTTTTGGTTAGAAAATGGGCTGAAAGTCCCTAGAACACAGCAGTCGATAATGCATCTTGTCAGGCTTCAGCCACAAAAGTGGATGGGACCAGGCTGCTCTATTCAAGTCCTCCATAGGCTGTGGCCTTTCTCTGCTGGACTCTTTCCAGATAACACATCATACTGTCCTTACAGGGGCCTTAGTTCCAAGCGTATATGTTTAGGAAGGGAAATAACTCCTGCTCATTAGAAACAAACATGTGAACAAGTTTATCAGAGCATACTGAGCTGGTGATGATGAGATGGGGTTCAAATGTACATGTGAATCGGAGCGGAGAGTGGGTGATAGAGAGACAGACACACGGACAGACAGACAGATGGATACTTTTAACTATGGGGCTGTCAGAAAAGTCATAACATAGTTTTTCTACATAAAACGGCGTCACGACTTTTCTGACACCCCGATATATGGTGATTTGAAAGTGGCAGATGGTCACGGGAACTTTAGACGGGCTTATCTGAGCCACGTTTTCTGCCAAGCCCTGTCCTTGGGCCTTGTCCTCAAGCCTGAACAGCCCAGTTGTAGCAAGAATCCTCTTAAGTGGGTGTGAGGTTTACTGAGACGTAAATCCATCTCACGTTCCAGTCCAGGACTCTGGATGGCAGTTTCCAAAGCATGGAAAGAAAAATTTTGATTTTGAACTCTAAGTGTACCCTCAAAGACCGACCGTAGTTCCAGGCTCCGTGTGGATGAGAATCCCCTTGGATGTAGGTCTTGTTGGCTCTTTGGAGCAGGAATTCGTGCCCTGACCTTTGAGGCTCCCCTTCAGAAGCTGGGTTAGGGTTCCAGGTTTCCCTGTTGCTAATACAGAGAAGCTGGATCTAGTTCCAACCTTCTCTCTCTGTCAGACATGGAGGCTTGGCCCACGCTTCTTCACTTACAAGGTGCCATTGGTTACCATTAGTTAAGGATGTGGTGCTGTTCAGGAGCGTGAACCCTTTCACACCACACGCCTCCCTGGCATCCCTGCCAGTCCCCACTGACCTCGGGGAGGCGCTGCTTGCTCTACCACTTCCCTCTCTAACATTTACCTAAAGGTAATTTGGGACGTCACCGGCTTCTCTGGTAAATGGAAGATTCTCCCTAACTGGTTCCTCCCATACCTCTCCCTTCCCACTCCTTTCCTCCTCCTCTCCCCACCTTCCATCTTCCCCCAGGTCCCTTTGACTCTGGTGACATGTCCCCTTCACACGCCCACTTCTCCATCCGTCTGCCCATCCCTGTCCGATTTTTCCATTCCCATGTCGGTCCTTCAGAGACCAACAGTCCCTAGAACTTTAGCCTCTGTCCTCCATCAGGTCCTCTAGGAGATCACAGACCCCTCAAAGCCACTACGTACCGGCATGAAAGAACAGCTGGAAAGTCTCTTTCACAAATACTGGTAAACAGCGTTAGCTCTCATACCAAGCGCAGCACCTCAACCTGCCCCCCCTGCTGAGATACAGATGGAAGGTGGGTACAGAAAAAGCCTATTACTTTTTACGAACCAGGGAGTTTTATGTTACTGTGCTTACCTGAGTCCTGGCTAGAATTGCAGAATAAAAGCTCCCAGGTCTCTATGTGCAGCTGTCCTGTGTTTCTGTATGGTGAGAATCTGGGCGGGGTCTCGCCTGGGCCTGGAGACCTCCCTGAGTAGGTTCCTGGGCACGCCATCGCCCCTCGTTCAGGGTGCCGGAGGCCGGGGACCTGCTGGGGCCGTCCTTCTCTTCCTCTCCTTCCCTCATTTCAATTTCAAGAAAAGTTTATTTTAATAAATAATTTCATCAGAAGAGATTAATAACCTTAAAAAATGAAAGATTGGGTGGATTTATCTATAAAAGTTTTTCTTATTGAGGTTTAATATTAATAGTACATAAACGCAAAATGAGAATTTGCTTTCCTCTCTGTTAAAATAACAAAGAGTTTTTAGATTACTTATCTCTTCTTAATAAGAGATCGTAAAAGTTCTTATCTTCTAACTAATATGCCCAGAAAACAAAGTTTCTGTGTCTTGTCAGAATAGTTTACTGTGCTTTGTATTAATTCCGTCATGTTTTCGATGATGACAATAGAGTCCTCTCACTTTTTATAAAAACAATTTTTATAATCATGTGACTTTCTATATTTACTTCTGAATTCTGGGTAGTGAAGTATTGTTTCAATGACCTAGGACATTGTTTAATCAATTGTTCAAACCGTTTAATAGGTTTGATATTTTGCTTTTCTAAAACCAAATCCCAAATTAATCTCCTTGGAGTTTAAGTCGCTGAGATTTCCCAGTGGCACCCAGAGAATCCCTAAAGATTTTTCATTTCCTTTTGGAAAAGGAAATTGTAAAATATTACAAAAATTTTTTGGATTAGTTTCATGCAGAGCATTGTCAAGAAGATATGTTTTGCTTTTCAATGTTAAGTTTGTATTGGTATATGTTATTACTATGAATATTTTATAAATTGTAGAAAGTCCATAGAAATTGGTCAAAATCCTCGCTATTATATGTCCTGGTATAATGTTATTGACATAATTTCAGTTGTTACTTAAAAATGTTGCAGCCCATAGTAACAGCCAAATTTCCTTATTAAATGAATTCCCATCAGATCTTTACCCTTGGCCCCTTAAGGACTTTTGTCACCCACCTGTGTTACTGTTTTACTTTGACTCTTCTCCAGAAGCACTTGCAATTGGCTCCAGGTTGAAGTACTTCATCTTCATGAAAGAGGAGTTCGCTCTGAGCCCATTGGAAGAAACTGTCCAGATGAGCAGGGGGCAGGCTTTGGATGACTTGCCCTATAAACATGAGACTGTCACACTGAACTGAGTCAGGATTTCCAGAACTCTAGGGGAGAAGTTCACAGATTTATGTGTGCTAACCTGAGAGTGAGCAGAACAATAGCTAATTAGAGTAGACTAAAAATCCAGTGAAGAATGATTATGACATTTTATGGGTTTGTTGGAAACAGTCCTTCAGTGTTCTAATTTATAAATGAAAGAACTCCATTCCCTACTTTCTCAAACTATCTATAACTGGTATAAATTTAGTAGGTTAGCTTGAAAAAAGAAATGGAACATGTATCTTTTTTCCTACGGCCCAATCTCTCCAGAATCTGAAACTTTTATAGAGTGTTTTCCTTTGTATAGAAATATAATGATTTATATCCTTCAGTAAGAATCTGTCTTATAACAGGACATAATTGGAAAAATTGGTTATATAACCAAGGCTTTGACTGAAATGTCCTATTTGAGGATGATGTGCATGGAATCAGATATGACTAGACAGTTTTAAGAAGCTAGTATTAACTTAATGGAGCCAATGCCTGCAAAACCCTTTTGAGAAAACCAGCCTGGTACCTGGCTTCAGGGTTCTGTCAGCAGTGAGTCAGGATGGACTCCTCCTGGCAGGCTCAGGAACCTTAGGATATCTTGGGGCCTTCCGAAAAGAGTTCACCAAATCCATAGCTAGGTACTGCAGGTGAAGTCTGCTGGTACTCGTGGCTTGGTCTCCTAGCTTAAAGAAGACTTTAAAATTTGAATCAGAGTCTTACAAATAGTTTCAGGTCTATGTGGTCAGCTACCATTCTTACTGCACTTATGTAAATAATTAGGCAAGGCTAATGAGGTTGGACTTAATTGGTAAATAAGAATAATATTATTATTTTTTTTTAATCAGAAAGTTTGGTGACTGTAGGGAGAAATTTTAGGTTTCAGAGGAAACTAGCATTTTCTTGTGGGTTATCAGGTTATGGTCCTGTTCATTGTCTTTGTGGTTTTGTTACTTATCTCTAAATTAGAATGGACTGTGTATTTTGTATATTTTGTCAGTCCTAACCAATTTCTCAGTTTTTCTATAACCTCAGTATTGGCTAAAACTCTCCAAGTTGACATTTCCTATGTTTCTCTCACTGCCCTAACCTGGTGTCATTGGGAGCGCAAACCTGACCTGCAAGATCACTGTGGGGTCCTTAGGTGGTTGCATATCTGATCTCCTCACCCACATGCAGGATCTAGGCAGCCCTTCTGGCTGGAGCTGGGGGATTGTCAGCCTTCATGCCTGGAGCTGCTGCCCTGTGGGTCCCTCAGGTAACCTCCAGAACGACACCTAGAATATTCTCAACAGGCTACTCTCCTCACAAGTCTCAACACCTGATTCAGCTTGTCCTTAATGAGCAGTGGGCTACAGAGACAGGCCCAGCCCTCTTTCCAGCCACGTCTCCTTCCTGGGCCTCGTCCTCCAGCCTGTGCAGATAATCGCAGCAAGAATGCGCTCTCCCTCAATATCAGATGAAATTCTTCAGCTCCCACCACAGACACCTGATCAATTCAGCTTCTCTTTAGCAAGAAGCTTTATTATTTTTTTTCCTTTTGCCAAGATTTTTTAAAATCAGTGTAGCCCGCACCTTCTCCAAGGATGTTCTGTGCTCTGACATCCCAGTTGTCTGGAGGTCAGTCTCTCTCCCTGTTGTGATAATGTTGATGCTTAGTTGCAGCAGTCTGGGATAAAGTCAATCATATCATCTCAACAAATGCCAGGATATTTTCTTCTTTAAAAAACATACAAATAGGGGCCAGCAGGTGGCATGGTGGTTACAGTGCTGGATTCCCACATGGCCGAATGCGGTTCAAGTCCCAGACATTGCAATGTGCTTTCTCACTTTCCCTCTCTCTCTCCCCTTGGTCAAATTAAATGATAATAACAATAAAGGAATTAAATAAATCATTGTTTTAAAATGCATAAATAAAATATATACAGAAACATACTTATAATACAGAAATAGAATGCCTAGATTCTTTACCTGTGTGTGTGTGGGGGGGATGTATAAAATTATTGTGATATGAGAAGATTTGGAGACAAAAGAATAGTGAAGAAAATCACTATTCAAAGAAGAAATTCGTCTTTTAAAAATCTTCCATTGGGGACTAGCAGTTAGCGTAATGGCTATGTTGCTGGACTCCCACGTAGTCGACTGCGGTTCGCGTCCCGGACCCAGTGGCTTAAAACTCACGCCGGGTGCGTGTGCGTGCATGCCCAAGATCCCAAGAGGAGAATGGAGAAGAAGGGATTGCGGCATGGCCAACCCCCCTGGGGGCTGATTTCTCACTTTCTGTCTCTCTGTCTCTCTCTGTCTGTCTGGCGAGTGCATGCGCCCTATAGTGAAAACCTCTCCAAAAAAAAAAAATATCTGTGAAGAGAAGTTGTGCTGAGCCTGATCTAATTCAACGCTGGCCAGCTCAAGGCAGTGGGCACTCACACAGCACTCACACGTGTCAATGTCCTGAACAGCTTGAATGTATTTATTCATATCAACTCTAATTCACAAGTGTCACATTTTACTGAAATTGTAAATGAGGAGACTTCCAAAAAGTGTGTAGAAAAGTAGAATTACATATGATTTATTCTGGTACAAAGAAAAAGATTTAAACCTATACATAATTTTTAAATAAAATATGTCTTCCATAAATGTTGTAAAGAGCCCTCACATAAGAGGGCTTGATTTCCCTTGAGTGATTCACATACTCACATTGAAGATGCTTTAATGGTTTCTTCGGTGTTTTATTTTACTAACTGTATGAAGAATAGCAATTTATCTATAAACTACATGTGGATATAACTATTCAGTTAATCAATTACTAAATATCTAATGAAGTATTCCATTTATGTACTGAATCTGAATATCACATTGCAGTTTAAAAAGAGTGTTCTTCCTTCCTTTCTTTCTACTTTTTACCACTCTGTTCAAATAAAGGTCTGTGTTCGTCAGCTTTATTAGGGTATAATTACAATAAATTTTACACTTTTTGGCGTATAGCTCCATCAGTTTTCTTCTTCTTTTTTTTTTTTTTTTTTTGAGAGGTTTTTGCTATAGGGCACGTGCGCTCAACAGAAAGACAGAGAGAGAGAGACAGAGAGACAGAAAGTGAGAAATCACCCCCCAGGGGAGATGACCACACTGCAATCCCTTCTCCTCCATCCTCCTCTCAGGATCTTGGGCACACACACTCATGCCCAGCGTGAGTTTAAGCTACCAGGTCTCGGATTCGAACAGCAGTCAACTACATGGGCGTTCAGTGACATAGCCATTATGCTAACTGCTGGTCCCATAGCACCATCAATTTTGACAAATACTCGTGTTGGTATATTTTTTGATTGATATTACTTAAAGTAATAATAAGTACATTTGTAAATTGGGCATTGTTTTTCTCATTTTTCAGATAAACAGATCAAGTAACTTTCTCAGAGTTAAGCTGGCAGTAATTGGTAAAATTCTAGAAGTGTTCCAATTTTATTAGATAAAACATTTAATACAACTACTCCAAGAAAATGCCTGCTCACAAGCTCACACCCACGTGTGTACACACCCATTCTCTCAACCACACGCAGGGTTGGTCTCAGTGTTGGGCTAAGCTAGACGTGATGTAGCCGGCCATGCCTCCCTCCAGAACGGCTGCCTCAGACTGCCCTCTCCAGCAGGGCACAGGGTCTATGGCCCATGCCCTGGCCAATATGCCACTTTTCACATTTCCATTTTTTTTCCAATCTAAAGAGGGGACTAGCTATAATAATGGATTTTTTTTTTTTTTTTTATGAAAAAGAGCAATGGAAGGAGTTTTAGACAGACCAGTGGTCTGCAGGCAGACCCTGAAGACGGGGAGGCTGGTCCGAGGACCATGAGCTGCCACTCTCCGGGGAGTGGAAGAACTGAAAAAGGGTGCAAAGTGCCAGAGGGGAGCCAATGGTCAGAGCAGGGTCCTGGGCGAGGAAGGCAGGTTAGCAATCATGTAGTTTGGGATTAGAGAACGACATTTAATGAATGGTACCAAAGGCAAATTTGGGAAATCCAAAACGTGATGTGATTTGCACAGTGTATTCTTAATAAAAAACCTTCTGTGCCTCTGAAAGATTTCAGCTCTGATTTGTAAAAGAGCATTTCTTATAGGTGGCCAATCCATTTGCAGAGTAATGTGGGGCTGTCGGTAATGAGGCAGTTTATCAGTGCTTTCCTCCTTGAAGCATTCCAAATGAAAAGATTTTTGTCTGTCAAGACTGGTTCATTTGAAAATAATATGAAGGGTTAGTGGATTTTTTATGTTGTATCTAACTAAATGCTATTTTAGATTCAAAACAGAAAAGTGAATCTGCTATGATGACGATTTAATATTCCTTGTCAAATCTAATCAGATGCTTGATTCACTGATTCATAGTGTGAGTAGTAATTCCCTGTCTTGAAATTGGGGAACTATAAAGTACCATGAAAGATTTTTCCAGAAAACTCCTAATGCCACCTTAGGAAACATCTGGAAAATAGTTTATTTATGCATTAGAATGCTTTTAAAATCTTAATGATAATGATCATGACTACAGTTTTTCTATTTTTAAGATTCAGAGTAAAGGCTGTTAAAATAGAAGCAAAGCATTAACTAGATGTGTTTGGATTTCCTTGATATTAGAACTCTTGTCATTGAGAGGTAAATTAATATCATTAATGAAAATGGCTAACATCCATTGAACGCCCGCCATGTGCCACGTGTCTTCCTTGGTGTTCGACTCATGCTAAGTCTTGTTCTATGACCACATGCGACGGTCTGTTTCAGGCTACAGCGGAGGAAGCTGCAGCATACACGTTAGTTCACTTGTTCATGGTCGTACGGCTGGTCCTCCTAACCAGGGTTTGAGCCTGGAAAGACTGGCTCAGAATCCATATTTTTCTAGATTATGACATATCCAATGACAGGTTCTAGCATCAGAAAATTTCAATATGGGCTGAAAGCCCCTCTTTCTAGTTGATTATTAGTGACCAGACGCTTTGTAACTTTGTAACCAAAGTTATTCTTTCCTCTTCATGAATCAATTATTTATTCCATTTACAAGTGGGCATGTGTGGGGTTGAGTTTATGTATTTAACAATGATTTTTGACTGACCATACAATGCCAAATTCAGTCTAAGCACTGCAATACTTGTCTTGATAGTTTCATGTATTTTCTAACCATAATCAGTTAATATTTAAATTTATTTTTTATTCCCACCAGGTTCTGGGGTATATGAAGATACCAGTCACAGTTCAGTGAAGCACACTGTTTGTGGGGGACTCTGATATGAATATAGGAAACGATCACTCTGCACAGTAAGTGTTAGGGCTCTGAGAAGTCTAGGACTCTCAGAGCAGTTCCCTTGGATATCCTACCCCCATCTACCGGGGAGCTTCAGAGGGAAGTGATATTTAAGCTCCCTTGAAGGTAGAAAGGGATCCATCTCAGAGAGGGGGAGAGCAGGAAT
>NW_006159681.1:4899024-4951657 GCF_000334495.1 Tupaia belangeri chinensis | reverse complement strand
AGGAAGAGGGGAAATGGAAGGCTGGAAAGAGAAAAAGCTACTGACGCATAAAGAATTTACTATGTAGCTTGAAGGTAATTTTTTGTTGTTGTTATGATCAAACTTAAAGTCACTCTAGTGAAGCGGTTATTACATGTGTAAAAAATGTGTAATATAGAAAATCAGGATTGTGCAATTCTACCATTTAACATTTCCTGCCTTTGCACATCATTCCATAGTCTCTTGTGAAGATGTGTTAACTGGTGTGATAACAGCACGGATTTGTCATGGAGGCATGAAAGGCAGGCCCAAAGACCATCCGCTGGTTTCCAGTCTTTTGTAATTGCCCACATGCAGGATATGAAGTTTTCAAAGGGCAAAAAAAGCTGTCTGGTGAAAAACACATGTATTTGTATTTCTAAAAATTTACGGGTCAATACACAAGCCATGATGTTTTTCCTAAACATATGCACGCATTATATTTTTAGTGGTTAATTTTGGTTTATGTTTTATCTGTCAACTTTAAGAATAACAAACAGGGCATTTAAATCTCCCCTTACTTTTATGATCTAATGTACAAATAATAAAACCCCTCTTTTAACCATACAGTTCTGTGAGTCTTGCCAAAAGTATACCATCAAGACACAACCCCACTCAAGATGAAGAACAGTTCCAGCACCCTAAAACTCCTCTCTGCCTTTGTGGGTACAGCCAGCCTTTACATCATGCCCAGCTTCTGGAAACCACTAATCTCTTTACAGTCTTCCAGTCTTGCCTTTTCTAGAATATCATGTAAGTGGAATCTTACAGCAAACAGTCTTTTGTGTCTGTCTTCTTTCTTCCACTTTACTTAATACTTTTTAAGATTCATCTCTTTTGTCTGCATCAGTGTTCATTACTTTTAACAGCTGAGAAGCATATTATTACAGTCCACTTCTTGACGGTTGCAAGTATATTGTAAACATTCATGCGCAAGTTTTGCTCGAACATAGGTTTTCAT
The DNA here is from genome assembly GCF_000334495.1 of Tupaia belangeri chinensis. Classification (NCBI taxonomy): domain Eukaryota; kingdom Metazoa; phylum Chordata; class Mammalia; order Scandentia; family Tupaiidae; genus Tupaia; species Tupaia belangeri. The sequence goes on along the minus strand of NW_006159681.1, from coordinate 4,950,678 downwards.
TACATTTGGGTAAGTACTTGGGAACGAGATTGGTTGTTCACACATTAAGGGCCTGGTAACTTGAAACAAAATTATCTTTCTGGTTGTCAGAGTAGCTGTACAATTTTGCATTTTGACCAGCAATGGTTAAGAATTCCAGTTGTAGACAGCTCCATGACACAACAATAATCTGCTGCTCAAGAGAAACTGGACCCCCACATGGCCACTGTGGTTCAAATTCCTGGCCCTGTCATCATGAAACACACATGGCACGTGAGCGAGCATCCAAGATCTGATGGGCTGGAGGACTAGAATGGGAGCACTGCCCAGACGCTGTTGAAAGTCCTCTCTGTCCCACCTCCCAACCTGACCTACCCGCCTACACATGTGTTCTAACATGAATGAAGAACAAAAAAGATTCCTGTTGTTTTGCATCCCCCCCAGCACTTGGTGTGGACTGTCTCCTCTTCTGACAGATGTATAATAGTATCTAATCGGGTTTAGACTTCATAGTACGTCATGGAATCTCACTCGTGGTTTTAACTTTTTAATGTGAATTTTAAAAGATGCGGAGCATCTTTTCGTGTGTTAATTTTCCGTGTGTATATCTTCTCTGGTAAAGTATCGATTCATATCTTTTAGCCTATTTTATTTACTGGGTTGTTTTCTTATTGTCGAGTTCTCTCTTCTATATGCTAAGGACAAATTCTTTATAAAATGTGTGACTTTGAATTTTTCCAGTCAGTGACTTGTTTCTGCATTATCTTAGTGCTTTTTGTAAGGAGCAGACATCTTAAATTTTGATTAATATCAATATATCACTTTCTTTCCTGGTAAGGGTCACACGTTCGGAATTGGATTTAAGAATTTTTTGCCATATCTAAAGTCATTGGGTTTTCTCCTTTGGATTCCTCTGAATTTTTTATTTTTTTTTTATATTTTATATTTTCCATTTGGGAATCACCAGTGTTCTCTAGCCAGCTAGCTCAAATTGTCTCTCAAGAGTTCATTGTTAATACTCAACATTTTTCTGTGTGTTTATTAATGTTACATTATTAACTTACATTCAATCATGTCCATACTATTTACACAATGAAAATCAACAAAAGCAAAAATTTGAATTTTTTTTTCTCCACAAAGCTGGTTATTACACATTTTCAGACATAATAGTCACATTAAATTAATTTTTGTTCAAAGCATAGATAGATGCTTATTTGGTTCCATCTGAAAAATGTTCATTAGTTCCTGTGATATTCGTTAAAAGGAATATGCTTTCTTTGTTGAACATTCTTGTTATTTTTGTTGAAAAGCAACTGCCTATATATTTTTGAGTATATTTTTGGACTCTCTTTTGTATATCTTAATCTATTTTTTCAGAATTTCTCTAACATTGCATTGTCTTGACTAGCTATTACTAGATCCAGATCAATAATGTGAATCATTACAATTCTTTGTTTCTTCATTTTAAAATTTGATGGCTATTGTAACTCTTATTTTTCTTTTCAGTCTATTTTTTATGTATTTTGAAGCTCTGTGAAAACATATTTAAGATTCATGTTTACTCTTGCAGAACTGGCCTTTTTATCATTACAGGGTGCCTCTCTTTGCCAGGTAATATCTTTTTTCAGAAAACTAATTTGTTATTAATATAGCAACTCCAGCTTTTGATTAGTGTCTGAATAGTATGTTAGTAACATCTTTTTATTTTAACCTATTTCTGTCTTTTTATTTTAAGTGAATTTCTGGTAGACAGCTCTCTTACTAAGTGGAGTGTGTGGAGGAGTGGGGCCTAAGGAAGGACATTTGGAGGGGGGTTACGGAGACAGAGCATTGACGGGATGGGGAGGTGTGGTGTTATTGGTGGAAGATATTCTCATCAACTGGACTGGGGAGAAATGTTCACATATTGAAATGTTCACTTTGTAAGCTAAATAATATGATTGAATGTATATAAAAAATTAAAATAAAAGTGAGTAAAAAAAGAAAGAAAGATAGAAAGGAAGAAAAAGGAAGGAAGAAAGAAAGAAAGGAAAGAAGAAAGAAAGAAAGGATACCTGCGATTGAGCAACTTTATTAATAGAGGTTTATTCAGTTTATGATTTGGAAGTACATGGTCCAGCGGCCAGTTTCTGGTGAAGCTACAACGTGACAGAGGGCAGGGTCCTGAGCAGAGCAGCTGTCCATAAGCATCTTTCTGTTTTAGTCCCCTTTCCTCACTTATAAACCTACCAGAATTCTGTCCTAGGGCCTTCTCTAATGACCTGATTACACCCAAAGACCTCCCCTCTGGATACCATGAAGGGGTTAAGTCTTCATTTAACAACGTAACAACACAACCAAGTCCAAACATGAATTTCTGGGGGACCTCTAACAGGAATAGCAGCATAGAAACCTTGTGATTTGGGTTTGTTTTTCCTCCAAACTCACAATCTCTGTCTTTTAATCAATGATTTTAGAACACATACATCTATTGCTATTATTGAGATGGTTGGATTAAAATCTACCATCTTGCTCTTTCCTATTTCTTGGCATGTTTCTTCCTTCCTTTTTTTATTTTTTGTTTGTTTGCTTATTTATTTATTATTTCTTAACTGGGAGAGAGAGCCAGAGCTCCTTCAACAGGGTCTTTACAATCCCGTCTTTCAGCCAGCCCAAGGTCATGGGCAAGTATGTTCCTGTGTACTCATTACACTCATGGAGGTCTCCCAACTTCAACTACTTGAACTGGGACAACTCCAGCTTTTGATTAGTGTCTGAATAGTATGTTAGTAACATCTTTTTATTTTAACCTATTTCTGTCTTTTTATTTTAAGTGAATTTCTGGTAGACAGCTCTCTTACTAAGTGGAGTGTGTGGAGGAGTGGGGCCTAAGGAAGGACATTTGGAGGGGGGTTACGGAGACAGAGCATTGACGGGATGGGGAGGTGTGGTGTTATTGGTGGAAGATATTCTCATCAACTGGACTGGGGAGAAATGTTCACATATTGAAATGTTCACTTTGTAAGCTAAATAATATGATTGAATGTATATAAAAAATTAAAATAAAAGTGAGTAAAAAAAGAAAGAAAGATAGAAAGGAAGAAAAAGGAAGGAAGAAAGAAAGAAAGGAAAGAAGAAAGAAAGAAAGGATACCTGCGATTGAGCAACTTTATTAATAGAGGTTTATTCAGTTTATGATTTGGAAGTACATGGTCCAGCGGCCAGTTTCTGGTGAAGCTACAACGTGACAGAGGGCAGGGTCCTGAGCAGAGCAGCTGTCCATAAGCATCTTTCTGTTTTAGTCCCCTTTCCTCACTTATAAACCTACCAGAATTCTGTCCTAGGGCCTTCTCTAATGACCTGATTACACCCAAAGACCTCCCCTCTGGATACCATGAAGGGGTTAAGTCTTCATTTAACAACGTAACAACACAACCAAGTCCAAACATGAATTTCTGGGGGACCTCTAACAGGAATAGCAGCATAGAAACCTTGTGATTTGGGTTTGTTTTTCCTCCAAACTCACAATCTCTGTCTTTTAATCAATGATTTTAGAACACATACATCTATTGCTATTATTGAGATGGTTGGATTAAAATCTACCATCTTGCTCTTTCCTATTTCTTGGCATGTTTCTTCCTTCCTTTTTTTATTTTTTGTTTGTTTGCTTATTTATTTATTATTTCTTAACTGGGAGAGAGAGCCAGAGCTCCTTCAACAGGGTCTTTACAATCCCGTCTTTCAGCCAGCCCAAGGTCATGGGCAAGTATGTTCCTGTGTACTCATTACACTCATGGAGGTCTCCCAACTTCAACTACTTGAACTGGGAACCTCCCCACTGGGATCGCCACAGAGAATATTGTGTTTAATTACTGAGCCACTGTCTGGCCTTACTTGTCTTTATTTATTTATTTATTTATTTATCTTTTGTTTCAAACTTTGTTGCTTATTGAGTACTTTTTTATTATTTTATTTCATCTCTACTCTTTGGTCATTATTTATAACTCTTTTTAAAATTGCTTTTAGTGATTTATTTATAGTTTAAAATATGCCTGCACCATTTTATTCTGGTATGGGTAACAAAACTTATATATGCTTATGATGTACCACATGTTCTGATTTGAGGGGTCTTTAAGTTAAAGTTTAGAATAAACACGTCTTATGAAAAAATTGTGCGTAGATTTCAAACATTTTCACATCAAAATAAACTCACACTTCTATTTCATTTTCCCAGGTTCTTGGCCAGAGGCCTCTCACTACGTGCTGGGAATATGCTTGCCCATGGCACAAGCTGTCTGGGAGTGGGGTAGGGGGAAGTGGGTGAAAAATCTGTTGAAGTTCTTTGCTCTTTCTCTCTCATTAAATGAATAAATAATTTTTAAAAAGAAACTTTAAAATCTATTTTCTTTAAAAAATGGCTTTTAAATTAGTTAAAGTCTTAGTTTGAGTAATGTTATACTTTGTACATGTGGTTTAAGGATCTTACCTCAGTATCCTTTTCATTTCTCTCTGTCAGCTTTTGCCACTTCTGTCATAATTTTACATGATAAAAAATGCATTGCTACTATGTTTGCATTGAAAAGTAAATAATATTTTAGAGTAATTAAATCTAGTAAGAAATAAACGTTACAATTACCTTTATTTATCTTATTTCCCAAAGCATTCTGTGGTTATTGATCTAGATTCAAATTTCCATACTGTTTTATTCATTGTTTTCCTCATTGTTTTTTATTATTTTAAATTTTGTTTTGTTTTTAGATTTTTTTGCCGTAAGGCGTGTGTGCTTCCCTGGGAAAGGCAGAGTGAGGGGAAATGAGAAACCATCCCCAGTGGGAAAGGCCATGTCGCAATCCTTTTTCTTCCATTCTCCTGTCAGGATTTTGGGCAACACATGCACACATGCCCAGTGTGTTTCTCCAGGCCACTGGGGCCCAGGACTTGAATCTCAGAGTTGACCATTTGGGATCCAGTCCCTTAAACACCAAGCCACCTGTTGACCTCTACCATCTGGTTTTACATTCCCTCTGCAGTCACTTTCCTTTACTATTTCTTGTGATGTGAGACTCCAGCAATAAATGTCTTAACCAACAGCATACTTTTTCTTTGTTCCTGTCTTCACAATATTTCTATTCTCTTTTTTTCTTTCTTTTAAGGTTTTTGTCATATATTGTACATGCTCACCAGAGAGAGAGAGAGAAAGAGAGAGACAATGAGAGAGAAAGTGAGAAATCAGCCCCTAAGGGGATGGCCATGCCACAATCCTTTCTCCTTCATTCTCCTCTCTGGGTTTGGGGCATGCACTCATGCACACTCAGGTCTGAGACTCTATCCATGGCTGGCCATGTGGGAGTCCAGTATCTTAACCATCATGCCACCGGCTGGCCCCTGTTTGTACTCTTTCGATCTTTAAGATTTTCTTATTGCATTTACAGTTCAGCATTTGCATTTCAAATACATAGAGTGCATGCCATTTCTCTTGCTTGATGTTCTCTGAGCTACTTAAATCTTTGGTTTTGTACCTAACATTAATTTAGAATATTTTCTTTTTCTTAAAGTTTTTGCTCTTGCTCCTTTTATGCCTTGTACCTATTTGGTGAAAAACATCTTGTGTAAGATAATAGAGAATCATGTAAATAATTTTTATGCCTGAAAATATGCAGGCCTTCCTTCTTTTACACTTTTATTAGGGAGCATTGCATCAATTTTATCAGGACTTTAGCTGGGTTTGGAATTCATTGTTGCTGTGGTCGTTTTAACAACACCAATGGCTTCAAATTCCTCTAACAAAAACTTGTGTTTAGATTTGACTTATTTTGTCAGAAGATTTTTCCCAATCTTGGTTTCTTCCCTTTGCATTGTGCCTCAGAGAGGGTTTCTCTCTGTTCTGTTGCCCCCAATGATCAACCAAACAATCTCGCTGTTACCTGCACTTGTTAGCCTGGTGACGGGGAGTTGGGAGGTCGCTGATGTTCTGATAAGCAACTACTGTCAGTAAGCATTGTATCCTAGTCTTGAATGTGGGGTCTCTACTTATATCATCTCTCGGTGGCTGGAGGAGACATCTGTTGTCTTTTGCACAACATGCTTTCCTGCTCCACATCCCCACGGGCACATTTACTTTGTCCCATTCCTCCAGTTGCTCTGGGCTTTTGCCAGTGTCGTAGGTCTTTTCTGCATGTGCTCCTTAGGAGTGGTGGGGATTTGGTCCTGGTTGGGTTTGTATCTTTTCAGTATCAACTATTCTGAGAATCCAGGTCTTGACCATGAGCCAGGCTTTCTCAAGACTCCAACCAGTCTTCCGTGTGAGTTGGATAAGAGGCTGGGAGGAGGTATGTATTTCTCTGTGTCTTCAGCTCCAATGGGTTTTATATTTTCTTCTTCACTCACACTTGGTCTTTGTTAACTTGTAAAAAATGTTAGACGAATCTTCCTGCTGGTGACTGGTGGTTTCTGCTCCATGGAGCAGGTTGTTTCCTCTTACGTCTCTGAAGATGCTGCTTTCCTTAGATCTGAGGTTAACTGATTGCCTTGTGATGTCAGCTTTCTGCTGGGTTCACAAAATTTTGTAAATATATAGATAATCTGATATTTTCATCTTTGTTCTTCTAGAAGCAAGAACAATGCCTTTTTTCTTATTGAATATAGACATCCTGTTTATTTTTTTATATGCATTATTTTGGGCAGAAAATAGAGTAAATTATGTAAGCATACATAATTATAATAACATAAATAACTATTACTTGCTATGTACTAAGAAGAGGTGAGATCTTTAGGATGTAGTTATATCAGGGAGGTGGAGGGCTCATGGAATTAATGCCCTTATGAACAAGGAGGAAAGCCATTATCCACTTCTGCCCTGTGAGGACACAGCTAGGACCAGACCCTGATCAGACACTGAATTTGCTGCACCTGGATATTGGACACCTAAGCCTCCAGAATTATGAGCAATAAATTTCTGTTTATAACTTACGTGTGAGGTATTTTTATTGCAGCAATCAGAATACACCAAGACATTACTTAATTATAATGATTATATAATAATATTACTGTAACTTTATTGTATGTATTTGCAAAATACAGGTGTGAAGTACCAGAACAAAGTGATCAAAAACTAATTAATTTCTATGGAATTTATCTTACAGTTAGAAGGCATTATTTTTACCATTGATTTTAGTAAGAAATATTGTGAAAATTCAAAAGTTTTGATAACATAGGAATAAAAACACTCTCTTTTCTTCTAACTTAAATTATTTTCCCATCCTGGTAAAACTTATGGACACTAACTTCCTTGAACTCCATTTGGCACAGAAACTGATGGATTGGGGAAAAAAAATAGTGACACATTCCTACTAAAACCCTCATCTTAACCCTACCCAAACCAGTCCAGCTCTGCTCTCACCCAAACCAGGGAAAAGCAAACCACACTGGCTATGCCTCCCCCAGCCACCCCACAGTGACAAGACTGTCTCCCTTCTGCCTGATGGAGATTTGCATTTCATAGTGGGTTTGGTAGAGGGGAGGTGGGAGAGGTGAACTGTCCTTCATACTCTAGAGATTTCTATCACTCACTTTGCTTCTCTTTGTTTCTTTTTTTAAAAATTTTATTATTTTATTTAACTTTATCATTATAATTTGCTTCTGTTTATGTTTCAGGTAGTTGCTGAAGGCAGCCTGCACTGAATTTAATGGAGGAAGAAATCCTTTCTAAGATAAATGGCCTCAGCAAGTGGCTCTATATAACTATTTTTTTTTCTTGCATTTCAACTACATTTATTGGTCAATAAAATGAAATTCCCAAGACCACCCCCAGAGTCAGAATAAAAAGACACTGCAAGTTTATATGACAAAGGCCAACAGTAGGGAGAGGAGTAAAGAACTGGAGTTGTGTTTTGGTCTGTTGAGGCTGCAATAACAAAATTCCTTTAACTAGGTAACTCATAAACAATAGCAATTTATTTCTCACAGTTCTGGAGGCTGGGAAGTTCAAAATCAGAGTAGCAGCATGGTGAGGTGCTAGCGAAGGCCTTCTTCTTGGTTGCGGACTATTGACTTCTTCTGTATCCTTACATGGAGAAAGGGACAAGGCAGCCTTCTAGAATCTCCCTTTCAAGGACACAATCCCATTTATGAGAGCAGAACCTAATCACTTCCCAAAAGGTCCACCTCTATTTGTTTTTAGTTTTGTTTTTTAAATAAATTTTTGCTATTAGGGCTAATGCATTCACCAGAGAGACAGAGCGAGACAGAAAGCAAGAAATCACCCTCAGGGGGTATGGTCATGCCACAATCCATTCTTCTCTCAGGATTTTGGGCACACATGCACGTGCACCCAGCATGAGTTTTAACCCCCCGGGGTCTAGGACTCGAACCATTATGCCATCTGCTGGTCCCCCAGAAGTCTCTTAACATGCTGTATTGCTCAAATGTTTTATTCCAGACAAATGGCACTACTGCTAGTGCAGCCTTCTCAAAAACTGTATGCATTTTTAACATATTTATTTACTTTATCTCTTGTATCCAAAATCATTCTTTGTGTATACATCTTCTAAATGTCTGTCTCTAGACTTCGGAGGGACTTCTATGGCAGACTGCTGTGGCCCATGACCTTAAGAGTATTAAACACCGTTATGTACACAAGAGAGACTATGTCAGGCTTCATTCTAATTCTTTTTTTTTTTTAGCAGTTATCATTATTTATTTTTTGAATTTTAGTCATTCTAAAATTCTTGGGGTTAAGTGGTATCTCATTGTGGTTTTGATTTGCATTTCCCTTATTTATTTTCTTTATTACTATTATTTATACATTCAATCATTATACATCATTTAGATTGTAAAGGGACTTTACCCAGCAAGATATACACCTCAGTCCAGACAGTTGAGAATACTATACACATCCTCGTCAACAGATAATAAATCATATCTGTACCCCACAGATGTCTTACCTTTCTATTTTTTCCCCAAATTTCCTTTCCTACCCTCTTGCCCCCCCCCCCCCCCCCCACCCACACACTGTCCTTCCACTTTGTCTCTATTGTCCATGACAATCTTTTCAAGTTAATCAAGAGAGCTTGGTATGCATTAAGTACAACATAGCATCCAAAGAGGCCAATATGAAAGATGTTTAAGAAGCTGTTGCAGGGCTGACCAGATGGCGTGCAGGGACACACTGCTCACGCGATGCTGGATCCACACGGGATATCGTGGGTTCATCCCTGCTCTCTGTACTATGCCCCAGGCATACATGCTCACATTCCTGGCTAGATGGGAAGCCCTGGGGGATTGTAGTGTGAGATCTTGCTGAGGTTGATTCTCTCTCTCAAATAAAAATCTTAAAAGAGAGATTGCTATGCATTTCCTTAGTGATATAAGATCTATAATGTAAAAGTTGGGTAATTTACAGTTCTGGACTAAGTGCCAAAGTGTAAATAAAGATGTTTGAAAAGGGCAATGCAGGGAGCCCTGTTCAGACAGGGCCCTCCTTGTGCTGAGCACGACACCCTAGGACAGACATGCTTTCCTGACTGCTTTCACAGACCTTCGTCAACAGCTAGGCTCCTTTTGCAGACCCATGTAAAAGGCCTGCCTGAACCCCTCAGATAAATCACCATCTCCACAAATCATCGGGCTGATAAGCAAACTGGTAGCAAAGATGTGACCCATCTGGTACAGGGCACCATCTTGGTAAAGGGGCCTGTGAGCTGGGCTCTCAGACAGCCCCAAGCCCTTCACTCTCTGGCCCGTTCTGTGTGAGAACCAAAACAGCTGCTGTGCTCGGGCACTCACTCTGCAGCTCTGCTCAGGTCTCCTTGCTAAGACCTGGGTCACTGGGACGCTGGAAGGAGTGAATGAGAACAGCCCAGCCGTCTCTACTGCATCTGTAAGACCTGAGGATAAGACATTTGTCAATGCTGGGACACCTGGCTCAGAACCTGTGGTGACGCCATGTTGCTGAGGCCACTTTTGATGGAGGATTTGCCCGGACGGCTCCAGTGGCAACCTTGGACGGGCCCTCGGAGGACCAGAGCTCCCTGTGGTGTGGTGCAGGTCCTGGCCTCGATCCGGCCACACTTCCCTTCCTTTACCTTGCTGTGCTTGGTGTTAGGATGTTTGACGTGGATAAAACCTTGACATCGTGGAAAGACATGACTCCTGTCGTGGACTAACTCCCCATTCTCGACAGCCCTTAACTAAGTTTGGGGATAGGCAAGGAGTCTTAGGGGACAGGGAAGGACGGACAGCGGAAGAAGTACGGAGGCATCAGGTGAGGGCTGGGTTGCCTGTCCAATTCAAACCATCGTGGTGTGATTCCAGCAGCAGGAAGAAGAGGCTGTCTTCTTCTGAGCAGGGTTTGAATGATCGTAAGCAGTGAAAGCAAAACGGTTTTGAATATTTCGTCCACAGAAAAATTTAACACAGGATACCCCAGGCAGTTTTGGAAGAAAAAAAGAAGAAAATTATTCTGTAAAACTTAAAGAGAGAGAAGAAAGGGAAAAATATATTGGAAGTAAGAAACGGAAAGTGTGAGGAGGCAGGCATGTACCTAGGCACGTGGTGACCAAATAAGAATGAGACAGTGCGAGACCTTTCTTTCATCAAATGCTCAGTCTAGGACACGGTGAGTAATTTTTGAAATAATAAAAAATAAACTCTAACCCAGAATTGTACTAATACCATGACTTCTAAAGCTTTATTTTTATTACTAGTTTTCATTCTGGAATAGTCCTCAGGTTCAAGAGCTGGTACTGGAGGGCCATTCTCATTGTTTTGAGAAGAGGCTTGTTATACAAATAGCCAATGATGGCTTAAGTATATTGATCCTAGGGTTTTTGTGTTGTTTTGAAGTGCAAAGATGACTTTACTAAAAGGTAGTTATTGAGCCACTGGAATAACAAAGGCAAGAACTTAAAATTTTTAGCAAAGCAGCTGGAAGAATAACAGTTGACAGAGTGTATTTGCGATTTTATCAGAAGCGATGAACTATAATAAATGAAGACTTCTCCTTTTCTCCGTCCACTTACAAAATCATCTGGATCATTCAGAAGTTATTTTCTTCCTTCACAGTGGGCTTCAAAATTCAAAGGCCTGAGGGCAACAAACTCCAATTTTTACACATTCTTTTGTTTTTAACAATAGCACCAACAACCAGAATTTTGTGTTTGGAGTCTGCCAGCTTTGCCTGTGTTGGGGAACTGCACCCAGCCTGCTGTTGAGAAAAACAGGGAACTACACCCAGAGTCTGTTGAGATAGTCCTGTGGTCATAAGATCCTTGCAGCTTTTTTCCTTCAGAGTTCTCTGTCCCAGAGTAATGCACCCCCATTGCCCTCTCCCGGAAGTTCCCTCTCCTCACTGGGTGACCCCCTCCCATATGCCTCATGCAAGAGCAGTGCTGTAGGAAACTGACCTGTCTCACGGACTCCTCACGCCCAGCGTACGCAGCAAGCTTGTGTGTTTAAGGCCCATGTCTTTTGCCTTGGTCAGCTCCCCAGAAACCTTGAACCTCCTATGGTGACTCGATTCTTGGCTGAGGAGATTAATTTGGCATGAGTCACTCTCATTGACCTTAGGGTTTTACTGAACCACTGACAGGAATTATAGTTAGGACCAAATATCAGGGTTTGACATTTCTTAAAATTAATGAAAAAATTTTTCTTGAAATAACCCAGCATTGACAAATGTCTTATCCTCAGGTCTTACAGATGCAATTGAACATAAACGCTCCTCCAAGGCTTGCAGTGCTGGTGTGCGAGATCCCCTACTGGCAATCTGATTATAGCGACAGATACGCGGGTGTAATGTCCAGTGGACTCTGCCTTTCATGCTGTTCTCCAGCAGAACAATCATTTCTTCTAGATGCACTTAAACCGATTGTGTGATAGCTGCCTTTCTGGATCAAAAACTCGTTCCGTCCTGGTGGTATTGGCAGCAGGGTACTGCTGTGTGATTCAAGGCCCACACGGGAGGCCCAGGCTCTGGTCTTGGGGTAATCTGGACATACAGGTCTGCCTATATTCACTAGCGATCCTCGCTGGCTGAGATGGTGGGGGAAGATCGCAACATGGCAAGACCTTGTCAAGAGTATATCTCTCTCTCTTTTTCTCTTTATCTCAAAAGAAATAAATTTTTAAAAATAATTTAAGGAAAAGAGTGTGTATTAAGTCTTTCGATGAGCTCAAGACATTTTCAGCTGTTTCATGTGTGGGGATCAGCTTCATGGTGTAGCAATGATATGTTTCTCAAAGAAACCAGCTCCCACACAGACATCTCACCTGCCATTCCTGCCTAGTCAGCTTGAAATACACCAGGCATGCACATGCGTGTCCAGGGTCCTGCAGGCTCGAGGGCCTGGGAGAAGGGGATTGTGACATGAGCAAATCCTATGGAGGGTGCTCCTCTCTTTCTCTGCCACTCTCACTTGAGGTGGGAGAGAGAGAGAGAGAGAGAGAGAGAAAGAGAGTGAGCAAAGGACCCTGGTCATGCTGTGATGGGACAAAGACAAGCCAGAATCTTTTTTTACTCCATTTCTCTGTCCCATCAGGGTTCTGGGCATGCCCAGTATGTTTTTTTTCTTTCTTTCTTTCTTTTTTTTTTTTTTTTTTTAAAGGGTTTTTTTTCAGGGGGCGGTGGTCGGACAGACAGAGAGATTGAAAGCGAGAAACCACCCCCCAGGGGGGATGGCCACTCCACAATCCCTTCTCCTCCATTCTCCTCTTAGGATCTTGGGCACGCACGCACACGCGCCCAGCATGAGTTTTAAGCCATCAGGTCTGGGACGCGAACCGCGGTCGACAATGTGGGAGTCCAGCGACATAGCCATTACGCTAACTGCTGGTCCCAGCCCAGTACGTTTTGAATGTTGCCAGGGCCAGAGCTCAAACCTTGGTCAGTTGTGTGCAATCCAGTTCCCTCTACACAGTGCTTACCTTCTGTGCTAGGGGACAGCTGGATATTTTTCTTAAAAGCAATTCTTTTCAAATATTTACACTGCTGATAATGCCAATTAATAGTGGACCCAAAGAACCCTTTACATTTTAAACATTCATTTCTAGATTAGTTAGATGAGTTCGAGAGTCAGGAGGGCAGTCTACAGCATAATAAATACAGAGAGTCATGTTAAATGGCAATTAGGAGGTTAAGAGAACACACACATCACATCTATATTCATTAGCGACTTTCTATTGAGCTCGTTTCGATGTAGAGTACCTGAATACACTGCTTATTTTCTCCACCCTACTTGGCAACTAAGGATAATTTTAGCATGTGTAATTCTAAAATATTTTCTTCCTTATCTTATCGTACTATATAAGTAAACTGCACTTTTTTTAAAATGTATTTAACACTTAGGTAGGCAAGCCTTATGTCATGAGGTGTTAATGACTCACCTAATTAGATGATATTTCCTTAGTGCCCTGAGCTATGTTCTCTACCAAGAAACTTTGCTTTTTTTTTTTTTTTTTTTTGGACATGGCATTATTTTTTTCTCCCAGATTTGCAAAGGGTATGAGCAAACAATACTCTAATAAATGCAGCAATTTATTATGTGCTAATGATATACCAGACACTGTGCAGTTCTTCCATGTACATTATCTTTCTCTCTCTCTCTCTTTTAATTTGCTGAAAGGTGAGTGCACTTGCTGGAGAGAGACAAAGAAGGGGGGGGAAGGAAAGTGAGAGAGCCCCCTGCCACAATCCCTTCTTCTCCACTCGCCTCTAGAGGTTTTGTGCACAGTGTACAGAGTGTCTTCCAAGCCGTCGGGCCCGGAACTCCAGCTGTGCACCTGGCTCTGTGGGTCCAGCCACTTGCCACCACACCACCAGCTGGCCTCGCATGCATTATTTCTACTGCTATGATATCATAAGATGAACTGAAGGATACATCTCAGTAGTCAGTGTTTTAGATTGGTGGGAGACATGTAAAGTGAAGCATATGACATACCCCAGCATGAATCTTCCAACTCATTCACCTTTGCACCCCAGCAATGCCAATTTGTATTGCTATGAGATAAAGAAATATATGCTTGGTCTGAGCACAGAATACCCGCTCTGCACATCTGCAGTGGCACACATTTAGATGATCATCGCATGATTGCAGCATTTGTTCTCATTAACACAAAAAACATACATGTAATTTGTGCCCCCTACATAGTAATTTTAGTTTTCTTTAAAAATTATGGGTTTCCAATGAATGTTGGACAAAAAAGAAAAAAAAGAAGTGGTTATTTTACTTGGGAGAAGTTAGAGCAATTTTGAATATCTGGTATCTGATTTGATAGTAATATGATTTAAAAATATGTTTTTGGGGATCAGCAGATGGTGGAGTGGTTACATTACTGGACTCCCACTTAGTCAACCCGGTTTGAATCCCAGACCCAGTGACTCAAAACTCATGCTGGGCGTGTGTGTGTGCATTCCCACGATCCCAAGAGAATGGAGGAGAAGGGATTGTGGCATGGCCATCCTCCCTGGGGAGTGATTTCTTGCTTTCTCTGTTGCTCTCAGGGGAGCACACAGGCCCTATAGCAAAAATCTTTCTAAGAAAAAATGTCCTTGTTTTAAAAACACTCGAACTGACCACTTTTCCCTGTGTGAAGTTGAATACCCATGTGTTAGACTTTGTTATCTATATATGAAGTACTTTAAATAAAGAGCAATCACTCTTTCATTTCTTCTAATATAATTAGTTCATGAAATGGAATTATTGGTTGGTCGGCAAAGTCATGATATATTTTTTCTGTGTTTTTCTATGCCAAAATGTATCATGACCTTTCTGACAACCGAATAGTTATTAAGAGAGATTGTGGGGAAAAAAACTTCTTTGGATTTCTCAGAGTTCCCGAGAAATCTTTAGCCTACTGAGACTCTGTGTGTGCTAAAAGAACCACCTCTAAGGCCACCATTTGTATAGTAATTGCTCTGAATCTGATAGGAAAGAAAAGAAAGGAAAAACAGTAAAACCCTGAGCCCTGAGCATTTTCTTCCTAGCCATCTAAATGTTGAAAGAGAGGACACCCTAGAATTTGGAGACCCCTTTAGGTCTGAAAAGCTGATGCACTTGGCTTTCTGCACCCTAGAGAGAATCCATTTATCTACCAAGATCAGTTTCAGAATTTGGATCCATTACATGTCTAAGGACATTACATGTCTTTTTAGAAAGAGAGGGCAGAGCTGTCTTCAACCTGTCTATAAGCAGAGAAAATCATTTCTCCTTGTCCTTCATGGACAGAGGCCTCCCACTCCCACTGTATGGTTGATGGGAATCTCATGGCAAGGGGAGGCCAATGCAAGGCACACTTTCTTCTTGTTATTTTTGGAGAGTGGAAACCAGCATGCTACGGAATGCAGACTGGACGACTCCCTCAGTGGGGCAGCCATGGGAAAAGAGATGAGCAAACAGTTGTGTTCCTGTCGAGAGGAAAGGGAGACCTGCTGCTTGGCAGTGTCACGGGATAGTTTTAGCGATGTCTAGGTTCTAGGAGTTTCCGACGAAGAATAAAACAAAACAGGCCAATAGTGAAAGCGAAGCATAGTTTATTAACTGCAAACGAAAAGACAGCCCCGAGAGGTAGGAGCAGGCTGAGCGTGGGAGAGAGGGTGGCTCTAGGGCTCAGGCACCTACCATTAATAAATCTGTCTCTGACCCGGAACATCTCATGTGTGGATTCAGGGTAAAATTAATAAAGACAATATTAAAAACCCAACACACATCTTTTTTTTTACGAAAGCAGATTGAGTATCATTTAATACATTCTGCATTGCAAAACTTTGATGTGTAAAATAGTATTCTGTTCTCTCCCAGGGGTGATATTTCCCACCACTGTGGTTTCTGACCTCACTCTTTCTTTAAAAGGATATGGTTCATGTCTTTAAATAGTATAGTTTGCCCAAAATATATAAAATTTAATAGCAGCATTCCTTTAACTCATTTATCTTGTGAATATGTATGAGTTATCAATTTAATCAAATTTATGTGACACAATTATAAATCAAAGTATCAATATTTTACTTAAAACAGTACCTTTCAGGTGCCAGCATGTGGCTTGGAGGTTAAGGGTACTCTACTCCCACACGGCCTAAGCTGGTTTGAGTCCAGGACTGGGCTGCTTGCTGTCTCAATTTCTCTCTCTCTCTGTCTCTCTTGCTCTGTCCCTCTCCGATCAAAATTTAAATAAGTAAATAAATAAATTAATTAAATTAAATTAAATAATTCTAAAAATAAAACATACATTACAAATTGATTCATGATTATCCAGAGGCTCTATAAAATAAAACATGAAACCCCTTCACCAAATATGCAAGGAAATGTCAGAGTTCAGGAAGAAATGGTATAAAGTAAGGATACAGTAAGATGCACAGCATTTTTGAAATTCACACATAATTTTCCCATACTGATTGCCCATGAACTCTTTGAAGATCCCTAGTATAGTCTAATACAGAATTACTTTTTTTCTACGTATGAACATTTTAATAGGTCATCACTTAGTATTTTCTACCATTTATTTTGTCAGAATAGAGTTGGGTGATCAGAATAATTAGTTATTAAAAGAGTTTGACTAGACACTTTTATTGTATTTATTTTTAAACATTTATGGCATTTAAATATTAAAGTATGAAGTAAACATTTTCTACCTTAAATTATTAGTTTGGTTATTTGTTTAACAAAATGTACAAAGCATCAGTAAAGTTGCATTTGAGAAGACTCCATTATGCATAGTATCAAGTAGATGATGCTAAGGTGTATTTAATTTTAGCCACTGATTTGTGATACTTAGTATTTTACACATATGACCTCATAGAAAGTTGATGAATTAGATGAGCAAAGTGAGAAAAGACCTAACTAATAACCTCTTAAGATGTATTAGAAAAAGTGTGAATACTCATGTGTGTGTGTGTGTATGTGTGTGCATTTGAGAAAGAACAGGAAAGGAATATGTAACAAAGTTATCCTGAACAGTAGGATCATGAACTAAGATTATACACTAGGAAGCTAAAACTTCCTCCATTTATTGCGACATTTTCACTAATGCATTACTTAGGGTGTGTAAAGAGTGGATAGGGGGCTTTTTCAGCCTCAGTTCTTCTTGTATCTATTGCGTGTGCTGCAGCTTATGTTGAGGTACAGATCAGCAAAAGTTACTTTGCACTGCAATGCTCTATCAAAGGAAGCATACGAAGTCATGGGATTATTTCATCAGTGTGGACTAGCTCTCCTGGCTGCTGAGGCACTAGAAACAAATGCAAAGGCTGAGGTAAGTAATGACCCAGCCAGTCCGTGATTGAGCTGGGAGAACAGTAAATGCAAGTGGCCTTATAAAGATCAGCGTGACCCAGAGGGGTTTATCAAAACTTTATGAACTAAGGTCCTTTCCTTTTTCCAAAAGTAACACTATCATTGCTTTCATGGAGAAAAAAGAAATGGAAGGTGAAACCTGTTAACAATAGAAGTAAAGTACTATAATTGTCTTACTATATTATTTGATTTTTCTTCCCTCAGAAAGGGCAGTGTGTGGGCCAGTGAGTGGCATGGTAGTTGAGGTGCCGGACTCCCACATGGCTGAACATAGTTTAAGGCTCAGACCTGGCAGCTTGCTTTCTCTTCCTCTCTCTCTCTCTCTCTCTCTCTCTCTCTCTCTCAAATGGAAGAAGAATAATAAATGAATAAAATTAAAATAAGTAATTCTTTTTTTTTTTAAAAAAAATGAAAGGGCAGTGAGCTTTTCCAATGAAGTCTAGGCTTCATACTGAGAAGACCTGTAAAGAAAGAAGATGTAACCAAAGAAAACAAAGCAAAACCAAACATAAATGCAAATCAAAATGGTGTCAAGTAGGTGAAGAACATACTGGAGTAAATACTCTATCTCAGCTGTAAAAAAATGAGACCCTAGTATTTGATAGAAAGTGCACAAATACGGAAGATTTAATGCTAAGCAAGCAAGTTACAGTATGAGAGGGAGGCATTGTATGTCCCCATGACACATATCAAATGTCTGTCCTCCGGCAGAAACTGAAATACTGGAAGCCATAAAAGCTTGGACAGCAGCTGTTGACACCGGGGACAGTTTGGGAGCAAGATGGGAAATGACTGGAGGTGGGGAGAGGATCAAGGGAAAAAAGAGAAAAACATTCACTGGACAAAAAGATGGGAAATTATCTGTTGACGACAATGTGTATGATATTGTCTTTGACTGGAATAACAGTGTATTCATGCTGGGAAGTTTCATTTTTAGTATTGTAAAGATATACAGTGTTTTGATGAAAAAAAAAAAACAGGAAAAAATATCTCAGTTAATTTGCTGCTTACCAAGACCGTTTGCTCTTCCTGTTATGTTTTTTAGAACTTTTTCAGCGCTCAGGATGTGGTTTAGGTTGGTACACAAGGAATTGCTGTTTTACAGTGTTGAAATTTGCCATTTGATATTGGATGCATTCTTAAATAAACATAGTTATGTTACATAGTATTTCAATGCCCATTTCTCATTTTATATCTTTTAGTTAAAGACTTACTACTTGCTGTTTATTTTATATGCATTTTAGACTATGGAAATGATGTTAGACGAATAGCAAATTATAGTGATGTTCTTATTCAAGTTCAAAATAGGTTGTAAGGCAATGGAATCAACTCACAACATCAACAATGATTTTGGCCCAGGAACCGCTAATGACCATACAGTGGAGTGGTTATTCAAAAGGTTTTGCAACGGAGACAAGAGCCTTGAGGATGAGCAACACAGCAACCAGCCATTGGAAGCTGACAATGACCATTGAGAACAAGAGTGGAAGCCGATCTTCATACAACTGCACATGGAGTGGACAAAAGGCTCAACATGGACTGTTCCATGGTCATTGGGAATTTTTAAGCAAATTAGAAAGGTGAAAAAGCTCAATGAGTGGGTGCCCTATGAGCTGACTGAAAATAAAAAAAATCGTCATTTTGAAGTGTCATCTTCTCTTATTTTATGCAACAACAAACCATTTCTCTATCAGATTGTGATGTGCAATGAAAAGTAGATTTTATATGACAGCTGGCAATGACCAGCTCAGTGATTGGACTAAGAAGAATCTCCAAAGCACTTCTGAAAGCCAAACTTGCACTAAATAAAGGTCATGGTCACTGTTTGGTGAGGTCTGATCTACTGCAGCTTTCTGAATCCCAGAGAAAACATTTCATTTGAGAAATGTGCTCAGCAAATCAATAAGATGCACTGAAAACTGTGATGCCTGCAGTTGGTGTTGGTCAACAAAAAGGGCCCAATTTTCCACCACAGTGCCCACCACACATCACACAACCAATGCTTCTAAAGTTGAAAAAATTGAGCAGTGAAATTTTTCTGCATTCGCCATATTCCCCTGACCTCTTGCCAACAAACTACCACTTTTGGCTACCACTTGGACAAAGCGTCCACAACCAGCAGGATGTAGAAGGTGCTTTCTAAGTGTTCAAGGAATCCCAGAGCACGTATTTTTGTCCTGGAGGAATAAACAAACTTATTTCTCACTGTCCAAATTGTGATTGTAATGGTTCTTATTTTGGTGAAGAATGATGGGTTCAAGCATACTTACAATGATTTGAAATTTATGGTCTAAAACTGCAATTACTTTTGCACCAAACTAAGACAATTGCTCCTAGAGGAGAAAGCATGAAATCCTGAGGGGGAAAAAGAGAAAGACTAGGGGTAGAGAATTGACCTTAAAGCATCTTTTTCAAGATGCTAATCTTTCATTTATCTTTTATAATCCAGTAATACTCATGAGTGAGGGAATTCCTTAAAGTAATTATAGCCCTTGTAAGAAATTTGAGGAGAAAGCAAGGATGTCTAAAACTCCACACTACAAAGAAAGAATAAATAAGGACTCTTATTTCTCTTTCCTTTTTACATTTTCCCCTATGATTTCCTTTTGCTTGTGTCTTATTTCTTCTGCTGCATGATTTCTAAACTTACTCATGCACATATACCTACATGCTCATGAATGCTACTTGGGAAACTAGATCATAAAATCATATCCATATATCACTTAAATAGCATGTATATCTAAAACAAGATAGGCTGCCTTAGCAAGCAATTGTCTATGTCTATTTTGAGCTGAGTAACTTAGGACACAGTACGATTTTTTTCCAACTCCTTTTCCAGGATTCCTCATAGGAGGGAAGACATACAATTAAGTTTTCAAATGTTTTAGAAAAGAGGCATTATATGGATCACAAAGATTGAGGTATGAGGCAAATTGGATAATTCTAAGTGAACTGACAAAATCCTGGTTGATATCTTTGCTACAGTGACATACTATACAGGAGAACAAAAGTATGGTGGAATAAGGTGGCATAATTTAGATCATGAGGAAAGACTACCGTAAAGTAGGCGGGAAATCACACCTTTGCTTTTACTTTTTTAAATAACTAATTTATTTGACTTTATTTACTTATTTATTTTAATTTGACCATAGAAGGACAGAGTGAAAGGAGGCAGGGGGAGTGAGAAAGCAAGCCATGAGGTCTGGGACTCAAACCATGGTTGGCCATGTGGGAGGCCAGGACCCATAACCACCATGCACCTGCTGGCCCCATACCTTTGATTTAAATATGTTATGCTCAAATATACGGAGGTATTATTATTATTATTATTTGCCTATTTCTCTCTTTAGCCAGTAGCAATTTTTGAGAAATTTTATTCAGTGGTTTTATTTTAGATAGCAGTTCCGTCCCAAGGAATTTTATAGTTTTTTTCTTTGCCTTTATGCATCAATGATTGAGTTAGGGACTCACTATGACTCTATAACAGTACTTATTGCCATAGGTATAAACAAGTTTAGAATATTTTTCATTTAACAAGTTTATCTTTTAATATAGCAAGAGATTTGAAAACTTTCATAAAACCTAATTTAAGGCATGCTATAATCCTAGACAAGAACAAATGAGCCTAACTTAAGCTTTTTGAAAGAAAACTGCATTATATGTTGAAGGTGCAGTGTTCTCATTAGATAGCTGAGAAAGAAGACGAGTGGGGAGAGAGAACGCTCTATTGCACAAAGACAGTCAGGGAATTGTAGATACTTCACCTTAAATTATGTCTTTAGTACACAGCCAATAAAACTTTGCTGGCTGTCAGCTAATAAGGAATATATTTCAAGTATACCGAAAATTGTAAAAATATTACTTGTCCAAGTGTTTGGTGAAACCATACCAAACCTAACAATGGTCAATGTTAAAATGCTAGCTAAAGATAAGTTTGGTCCTGGAATGATGGCATTTCCTCAGTTGTACAATTGTTCACTTTTGGTCACCTCCTTAGATGTCACTTGCATTTCTGCAGTGTGGTCGTGACTGCTGTATCTCTTGAAGAAGGTCGTGAGTCATAAATTCTAACATTAAGCATTTCTTAAGTTTCAGGCTGTGCAACTTCAGGGTGATGTGGAAGTGTTCAGGCTTTTTTTCTCATTGTGTCTATTTCCTCATGATTTTTTTAAGAAAATTAAATTTATTATTATCATAATCTTGTTTATATTACATTGAATCATGTATAACTTTACAGTGTCTTACATTTCTTTTTCTAGAAGGAATAGCATGCATATCAGTCAAGACAAAGACATTACTATCCACATCATCATCATCAAGCAGCTTTTCATCGTTTTTTTCAGATTATTATTCTCGCTATTTTTTAAACACTATTTATCTTACCCAATATGAAATACTTCTCAGACCTGTCCAGTTGAGAATACTATACACGTCATCATCAACAGGTAATAAGCCATTTCTGTGTCCCACTAATGTCCTGCCTCTCTATTTGTCCTCTTGCAATCCTTCTCAATACTCTTCCCTTCTCCCACCCTGTTCCACACTGTCTTCAGGATTGCTAACTATTTTCAGTGCTTTTATTCCCTCCAATATTTCAATCTCTACCATAAAGTGCAGATAGTCAGTATAAAGTGGATACATAAAATATCTTTCTTTCATATCCTGGCTTGCTTCACTCAGCAATAGATCCTCCATATCTGACCACTTTCTATCAAATGTCTTCAAGAAGATGGATTGATGTGTGGAAATACTGACTTGTTGGAAAAGTCATGATGTATTTTTGTCTATGTTTTCCTATGCAAAAAACTTTTCCAACAGCCTGACAGAATAGCATTTAAAGATCAGATTCCTAAGATCAAGCACTTGATCCATTGTATGTGGGTATTTAGAATCTGAGAAAGTATTTTAACTTTCCTAAGCTTAATTTTTCCTCCAAAGACAATCAGAATGATCTTCGCCATGCAAGGTGCAGTGACCAAATAAAAGATGTAAAGTTAGCAATTTACAACTACATGAGCTTCATAACCCCGAAGCATTGTACAGGAGCGAGTCGTTATCAAACTGACAGAAAGGAAAGAGGTCTGGCACTGACTCCTGCTGTCAGCAGATTCCGACCCCTTCCCATGGCTCTATCTCCATTTACTTTCACCTCAGCCCCTACTCCGTCATCACCTAACACTGCTCTACTTGAAAGCATTCTTGAAACCCTGAAACTCCCCATTTCCGCACTCACTTTCAGTTCTTTATCACATCTTCAATTCCTCGGCCTTTTGCTCCTCCCATGATCTGAAGTTTCATAGACAAAGGGGTTTTCTGAGTTGTACCTGTTGTCTAACTCGACTTGCCAGATCCAGCACTCATATTTCAGAGGGCCCCTCCTCTTCTCTTCTTCCATTCTTGTCTTGCCAGTCACCAACTCTCTGTCGCTGTGTTCTCATGCTCTTCTTCGTTCTTGAATGTAACAAGAGTAACAACTCACATTGTAGAAATCTGCAAACTGCAATGCCTGCAGATGGCCTGATGCTATCCTCACACTATCACATAGAAATCATACAACATACCAATTTTTCTGGATTATCTGACTAGTCTCTGAGAATTTTAGGTACCTTGAGTAAATTCAGGTAGCCATGAAGCAATGAATCAGGATGTAAGCCAATGTCCTCTTATAGATTCTCTTACTGTGTATTGGTATTATGATTGAATCATGAAAAGTTCACATGAGCGACCAGCAGGTGGCATGGTGGTTAAGGTACTGGATACTCCTGCAGGGCTGACCACGGTTCAAGTCTTGGATTTGCTGGCTTGCTTTCTCACTTTCCGTCTCTCTCTCTCTCTCTCTCGTCAAATTATAATATATGAATGAATAAATAAAATTAAATAAATAATTCCTTAAAAAATTAAAAATTAAAAAAAAAGTTCATGTGTTCATCTTTAACAGCCCTCAGTTGGGCTGTTGTACTAACTATGCAACTTTTCAGAGTTGCTGCTTTAAAGTTCGAGACTCTCTCTCTCTCTCTCTAAATTGTCGGAGGGCCCATGCACTCACCAGATAGAGACAGAGAGCCAGAGACAGAGCATGTGGTGGTGGTAGAAGCAGGCTCACCCCCATGGAGAATGACCATGCTGCAATTGCTTCTCCTCCAGTTCCCCATTCTGCTGGGGTTTTGAGCATGCACACACATGTGCCAGGGTGTTTTTTAGGATGTTGGGCTTGAGATTTGAACCACAATTGGTCATGTGGGATCTGACTCCCTTAACCAATAAGCTATGAGGCAAGCCCTTGTTCAAAACTGAAATATGCACTCTTAATCTACTTCCACTTGATAATTTCTCCAATTTTTTGTTAATTGAAAGAATTCAAATATATTAAAAAACCTAATTAAAAAATAAAAGTAAAGATCTCTCTGCATTTTTACCCTCTCCTAGTTCTCAGTCTTACATAGGTCTCAACCTATGTATACTTCTCTTCACCACCAACTTCTCCCTCAAGTTGCTCTGAGTTCTCTTAATTCCTCTGATGGAGACTTAGTCTCATTCCTAGCTACATACTCAGCTTGTCTAGTTTACAATTTCTGCCTACTTTCATTCTAAAGGATCCTTCAAACTGACCTCAACATCTCTTGGAAAGAACTCACTCTCCCAGTGCAAAATGGACACCGTTCTATTTAGCTGCATTAAAAAGTGGCACTAGTTCCCACCTATACAGCTCCTTTATGCAGGAAGAACATAGACTTTGTACACTTAAAGGATAGGCTACAAAACAGAATAATTGAACAAAATTTCTTGACCTCATGTAGATTTCTAATTTTGAATTGACTTAATTATTTTGGCACTAACTTTCAAACCATTTGGGAATATTTGCAAAAAACATTTTAAAGATATGATAATATTGGAACCAGCAGGTGGCATGGTGGTTAAAGCACTGGATTCCCTCCTGGCTCACCTTGGTTTGAATCCTGAACCCAGCTGCTTGAAAAATCACAACAAATAAATAAATAAAAGTTAAAAAAAAAACAGATAAAAAAGTTGTGATAATGTTAATGCCTTTACTAGTTCACATATGCAAAGTTAAAGAGAGCATTTTGCTCACCACTGGGATGCTCTGGAGTTCTTCAGTGCTCCTGATGCAGAGTTATTTTAGCATTGTCAGTGACTGTTTTCTGTGCTTTCTTACTGTCATTTCACCTGACACACATGTACACACACACACACACACACATACACACACACACACACACACACAAATGCATAGCCAAGTTCTTTAGATAAATTTATCACTCATTTCATTGTGATGTATCGCTTCATGTAGTTACTCATCTCCTTCATCCCTAGTGAGAATGACAGAGGCACCCCTTCAGTGTCTCCATGCGCAGTTCACTCCTGATTTCAGCCAGCACCAGGTCACGGGCACCCGCACACCTGGGATGCTCAGGGAGACCTCTGAGCGTGAACCCAGACCCTTCCCTTCGGCTTAGCCTCACAGAGCAAGCATTGCATTATCATTGTGTCACTGGCCATAACATGAATGTATGTGTATTAACTTGTCAACCAGAAGTCACGTGTGCTCCCCACAAAGAGACCGAGAGCTAGAGAGAGTGAAGGAGAGGGAGAAAGCACCCCAGTGTGGCATGGTCATCCTGCAGTTTATTCACTTCTGCCTCTCCATCTCGTTGGCATTTGGAGCCCACACACAGGTGCCAGGAGTGCTTGTTAAGCCAGCAGGATCAGGGTTTGAACTGCGTAATTGGCCTTGGGGGATCTGGCTCCTTTAACCATAAGGGCACAGGTCAGCCTGACATATTAATATGTCTTTTAATACAAATAGGAATGTAGTATTACTTGGGGAGTTAAGCTAAACTGGATTGTCCATGAATGCATCTACAGAATATTTCACTTTCCTAGTGTGTAAGTTCTCCTTGAGACAGGGAGGACAGCAACAGGGAGCCTGACTGCTTTGACATGATCAGAATCTTCAGTGACTCCTGGGAAAACCCGCACACTGCAGTGGTTGAACACACAGATCGTGGGGGCCAGCAGATGGTGTGGAGGTTAAGGCAGCTGAATCCTGTATGGCCAATTGCTCGTTTCAAGTCCTGGACCAGCTTGAAACTGGGCACGTGTGTGTGTGTGCCCAAAATCCTGAGCGGAGACTGGAAGAGAAGGGATTGTGGTACGGCCATTCTTCTGGGGGCTGGTTTCTTTCCCTCTTTCTCTTCCTCTATCTCTCTCTGGCTAGCACACTCGCCCTGTAACAAAAACAACAAAGCCCAGATTGTGGAGTTAACATTTCTTAGGATCGAATTCTAGTTTTGCCACATCACAACTTCACAGCTCTGTGATTTTAGGTAAGTTACAAACACTCTCTGGGCAGGAGATGACAACAGAACTTTACACTGTGAGGTTGTTGGAGATCTAGGCTCTACCTCAGTGCCTGGCACACAGCAAGTACTGGTGAGTATTTGGTTCTGTTACTCAGGAAGAATTCATTTAATAAGTGTCAGAATCATGCATTCATTTATTGGGTGAGGGCTTTAATTACAAAACATATATTCAGAAATTGATATTCTCAGATTAATTTAAATATAATTATTCTTTATGGATGACATTTATAATATATATATGTATATATATATATATATATATGCACACATTTAAATTATTTTATTCAATTTTATTTATTGTTATTATTTTTAAAAATTTTACCAAAGAGAAACAGAGAGAAAGGGAAAGTGAGAAAGCAAGCCAGCTAGTCCAGATTTAAACCACAATTGGCCATGTGGAAATCCAGCACCTCAACCACCATGCCACCTCCTGGCCCCGTGGATATACATTTTATAGAAGCAAGAATATGAATCACAATATATTGATCCCCCCAACTACTTTAAGAATATTTTTCTGATGATGAATTGCAAAATTTTAATAGAAAAATGTGTACATAGAAGAGAAATTGTAAAAGAAATATAGCCACCTATAACCCCTACATGTAGCTTTGTTAAAATTTGTGTAAATTTTTTAGACTTATTTTCTATAATAGTGAAAACAATTCAATTAAAATAATCATGATGGAAGACTAATAGTGTGATATTAGCAATTATTAGGTCTGTCCTATGTTCACCTCATTGTGCTAAACTCTGTATAATCATCTCATATTTTCTTCTTAGCAATCCACTTAGTTTGTTATTATTATCTTTATTTTATAAATAAATGAACTGTTAACTCAGAGACCTTAAATTGCCCAGACTCTCATATGCTGTATGTTACAAAATTGGAATTCATTTAAAAACTGACCCCAGAGGCCCTTGTATATTAAGAGATATATTTTACAAAGATAAAATCACAAAGATTTTTCTCCAAATTTATAGAACACAGCAAATCTAAACTTCATAATGAATTATTGGAAACAGTCTCCAATGTTTGGGTACATGTCACATTCTTGTATTCTTGTCCATTGCAGTAACACAGTAGAAAATGTTTTACTAAATAGGCTACTCCAAAAATTATGTATTTTGTTACAGAATTGCCAAGAATACTGAGAATAAAAGGGTTTGATTTTTTTTCTCCCTGTGGACATAGTCTGAATGCTCATAATATATGCAGTGTTTAAAGTAATTTAATTTTTCTTATGGAAATGTTCATAACATAATTATGTAAGAGCTAGCAATACATAAAAAGAAAACAAGACTGGTTTCAAATTTATCACTATTTCTGCATGCTCAGATATATAAAATGCCATGTTTCAGTGTGGTTCATTTCAGCTGTTTGACTGTTTTGCTGTAGCTGGAAGCAGAAACATTTCTCAGACTTTAAATCTGTTTTGCAACTGATGTGTCTAAATGCTGTGTGTGTTGCAAGATGCCATCTCCAATCTGGGGTAGTGATTTTAATATCTTCCTAATAATACTACGCGGGCATTTGGTCACTCCCAGTGTAACAGAAGGGTTAGCTGGATGCTTAATGTGATTGCTTTGGAAATAAGTTGTGAATAAGGAAGAGACTGTGAAGAAGAGAATAATGTAGGTAGTACTGATTGACAGACCTTTCCTTACATTATTAGAACAGCGTTATCATATTTGGGGAAGAGACTTTCATAAACTCAGACCAGAGTGTTGATGTTTATAAATTCCTTTCTTGATTTCTTATGAAATCTTATGAATCCAGGATACCGCTTCCATGACTACCATTTTTATACATATTTGATTACTTTATATTGTAATTTACAACTCGAATGTGCACAACTCAAACAGCAGCAGCTCCGTTCGAATTTAGCAGGTTTATAGCTTAGTTTGGCCCTAGGCACACGTAATAAAATCCTAGCTTTAAGTACCATCGGGGTTTATAGAATGAAGACATCTGCATTATTATATTAAAATGCTCCTCCGTGTAATAAATATAACTGACAGTAGTGCATGACTTTCTTTATGAAAAATATGTTGATGGCAATGTAGTCTTAAATACTGAAGAAACTGCCAATTAAAATTTTATGTGCCTAGTTACCATCTAAATGTTCAACAGATGTCCATATTAACAGCTTTATTGCTGGGTATTCCTAATAAAAGTTTTAGTTAAGAGTATTTTAAAAATACCCATGAAAACACTGTATTAACCTCCCATTTATTTTATCGTGTTTTGTGTTTGTTATTTGAGTATGTTCTTTGAGGTGATATACACGTTTCAATGATTAGCACCTTGAGTCAGTGTTCCTCAGTGCAGTTTCTGGGGCCTCCGTATTTTAGTGTCATCTAAATGGTGCTGACTCTTCTTTCCTTAAATCTATTAGGGTGTTTTGAGGAGGCACAGCCACACGCTGACTTCAGACTCTCAGCCTCACGTGAGTATTAGAGTGACCGAGACTCCCCACCCCCAACTGCCTCTAGTTTGCCAGTATTGAGAACTGTCAGTGCAAAACTCCACGAGTCTCAACAAACCAGGATACATGGTCCCCAGAGAGGCAGAAATACTATGGTGGAGGGGAAGAAGAGGCCAAAATGAGAACTAGTTTCAACTCCAATAATATTCTAGTCATGTATATATTTTAATCAATCACCTAAAACTCTTTAAGATAATCTATTGAGCATTCATGTTGATATCCATGTAATGTTGAAGTGTGAACATTACCTGGCATTACAATTTGGTGCCAGCATATAACTTTATATACTTTCGTCAGCAATGAAAATATTAAACACCCCCTACCAAATAAACATAACTATGTATAGCTTGTTAATATTTTACATTGAAATGCAATCCTTCAAATACTTTCAGAGACTTCAAAATAACTTATGATTGACACACTATTTTATCATGGACTGTATATCACTTTAAGTAGAAGGAGGCTATTTGTCATTTATAGTTATTTCTTTCATTGTTATTATATTTATTATTTAGTTTTGAAGTAGATTGTATATTTTTCAATCAAAAACATTGTAGAGGGAACCAGCAGTTAGCGTAATGGCTATGTCGCTGGATTCCCATGTAGTCGACCGCGGCTCGTGTCCCGGACCCGGTGGCTTAAAACTCACGCCAGGCACGTGTGCGTGCATGTCCAAGATCCCGAGAGGAGAATGGAGGAGAAGGGATTGTGGCGTGACCATCCCCCCTGGGGGGTGATTTCTTGCTTTCTGTCTCTCTGTCTCTCTCTGTCTAGCGAGCGCACGCGCCCTATAGCGAAAACCTCAAAAAAAATAATAAATAAAAACATTGTAGATATTACTACCTACACATCTTGGTCTTTTCATGACTGAGACTTCAAGACTACCTTAAGGATATAAAAATAATATTTGTCTCTTTTATGATAATGATTTGATGATCATGGTAAATTGTAAACACATCTCAAACATTGCCTTGGAAGAGAGAGAAACATGTATTTAATTATAATTAACATATGCTTGTAATATTTATTTTGATCACCATATAAGTTATATTGAAAGAAATCAACATTTATTTTTTGAAAAGAGATTGATGTTTCTTTGGATGACAGATCTCTTAGCTACTCTCTAAGACCTATTTCAGGGACTCTGTCTTTTGAGGATTTGCAAGCTAGAGATTTTGTTTTCTCTTTTGCATTAATTTTGCTTTATTTTTGAAGTTAATGTCTCAGAGATCATTTATACATTGAATTACAATTATTGATTAAGTACTAGCTCTTTATCTCCTTGAGGTGAGGGATCTTAATCAGTTCACTTTTGTTATATTTATCAACTATGTGATGAATGACTAATAATGAACACACAAGGTTCTAGTAAATATGAAAAATAGAACAAGTTTTTATTTTATTTTATTTTTTGGAGATGGTTTTTTTTTTTTTTTTTTTTTCGCTATAGGGGCCGTGCGCTCAGCAGACAGACAGAGAGAGACATAGAGACAGAAAGCGAGAAATCATCCCCCAGGGGGGATGGTCACGTTGCAATCCCTTCTCCTCCATTCTCCTTTTGGGATCTTGGGCACGCACGCACATGCGCCCGGCATGAGTTTTAAGCCACCGGGTCTGGGACGTGAACCACGGTTGACTATGTGGGATCCAGCGACATAGCCATTACGCTAACTGCTGGTCCCTCAAAAACAGAACAAATTTTTACGACCTATGGTGAAATATTTTTCTTTCTTTTTTTTTACATTCAATCACTTTATCTTTACAGCATACAGAATGAAGTTTTGTAAAGCAAACATACTGTATTTTAGTCCAGTCAAAGTTATTACCATACATATTATCATCAATAGATAAATTTCCATTTTTTGTCTCTCAAATGTTTTGCTTCTTTTTTTCTGCCTTGATTCCCTCCCTCCTGCACCCCACCCAGATTTTCCACATTTCCTCTTTCCATACTGTCTCTAGTATGCACAGTTGTTTTCCATGTTTTATATCTCTCGATCTTTCAGTTTCTGCCATCGAGTGTAGACATTGGTATATATCAAATGGAGACATATAATGTTTCTCTTTCATAATCTGGCTTGCTTCACTTAGCAATAAATCTTCCCTATTCATCCACTTTCTATAAAATGTCAGGATCTCATGTTGTTTTTATGGCTGAGTAGTAGTCCATAGCGTATGTGTTCCACACGTTTTCAATCCACTCATCTGTTCTTGGACATTTCAGTTGATTACATCTCAGCAATTGTGAATCATCCTATAAAAACCATGGATGTGTAAGTGTTTTTCTAACTGATTGTATTCCTATCCTTTGGGTAGATTCTCAGGAGTGGAATTATAGCATTACATGGTAGTTCTATTTGTAGGTCTTTGAGCAACCTCCATATTGTTTTCCATTGTGGCTGTACTAATTTATTTTCCCACTGACAATGCAGGAAAGTACCCTTTTTACTGCAGCCTCACCAGCACTTAACATTTTTTATCTTTGTAATTTTAGCCATTCAGGCTGGGGTTGGGTGGTATCTCATTATGGTTTTGATTTGCATCTCCCTATGGTCAGGGATGTTGAACATTATTTTCAAATGCTGTTTGGCTGTTCATATGTCTTTCTTGGAGAGTGGTCTGTTGAGCTGGTGGATTTAAATAATTAAATGTATTACTTCCCTCTAGAGAATTCTGAAGAAAATCTCCTTAATGCATAAGCCATTGAGTCAAGAAATCACCTTTGTACCTGAACAATTAGAAATTAATTTTATATTTTTCAGAATGGTCTTTTTTTTTCTTTTCTTTTCTTTTTTTTTTTTTTTTTTTTAAGATTTTGCCATGGGTGCATACACTGACCAGAGAGAGAGAGAGTGAGACAGAGAGAGGGAAAGTAAGAAATCACCTTCCAGGGCAGATGACCACCAGCAACCCCTTATACTCCATTCTCCTCTCAGGATTTTTGGGCAGGCATGCACACCTGCATGGTGTGTTTTTCAAGTTGCTGGATCTGAGACTTGAACTACAGAGTCAGCCATGTGGTATCCAGTGCCTTAATCACCACACTACCTGCTGGCCCTCTGTATAGCATTTTTAAAGACAAATCCAGCCAGAAATTATGTCAGTCTCCTATGTATTGGATAAGTAGAGCCCACATCTACAACATAAGTTAGCTCCTATGGACCATGCCAGCAGTTAGAACACACTTCTTCTGTTTGTGGATGGCCCTCCTTACCAGTTTGATTTCTAAGGTAGTCTGGTGTTGAGTATGTCCTCATAGCCAGATTATTTCTGTTTTAAAAACTACAAAAACAAGACACCTTGGAAAACTAGTAGAATGTACATGTGTATGCATACATGTACTCCATAATATATACATGTATATGCACACACATGTATGCATACATGTACACCTGCCTTGCTGGTAAACAACTCAACTATCTGATTTTTTTGCACTGTGGGGTACAACAAAAATATCTGGAAAATTTTTGATTCTCTACTGATTAAAAGAAATTAAAGCAAAATAACACGTTCAAGTTTCATAGAACTGGCTCTAGGACAATTGGGCTATTATTGCCTGTCTTGAGGGAACAATGGCTGAAAACACCAAGCAAAACAGAGCTCCTCTTAGCATGGCGGTCTAAATGTAACCCTACACATTAGTTAATAGGATGTGAATTTGAAATTTAAAGAACAAAAAATTTGTTGGTTATACCCACAATTCGGTTAAACTCATTGTTCATTGTCTTGTAAATAAAATGGTGTCCCCTACTGCACTAGGATACAGCGTAGTTCTGTTGTATGTAGATATACTTACTGTTCAGTCCCCCGATCATATAAGTACACAATTAGAAAACACATAAATGTATTATTAGGCATAATATATGTAACTATGTGCAAGAAAAGGATGGGCCAACCTGGGGTGTGATGGTTAAGCATGATGGCTGGATTCCATATGACTGCTTGGTTTCAGTCCTGGACCAGCAGTCTGAGTGGCACAATGTGTGTGTGTGTGTGTGTGTGTGTGTGTGCCCTAAATCCTGAAAGGAGAGAGAAGTGGTGGAGAAGGGATTATGGTATGACCATTCCTCTGTCTCTATTCCTGATTCTCCTGCAAGCACACATGCCTTCTTGAAAACTTTTTAAACTAGAAAATAAAGAGAAAAGGACAAAAAGCATAGTCACTCAGATTCTAACATTATTTCTCTAATGATAAATGTTCTAATTTCCAAATCCAGGTAAATGCAGAATTGTTATATAATCACATAGGGTTTTTCTTTGTCTTTTCTTAAATGTCTTCATTCTTTTAAAAAATATTTATTTATTATCTTTTTACATGCTATCACTGTGTATTATTACAGCAAACCAAATAAATGTTCCCATTCTGAATACATGTTGGTCCAATCAACCTATACACACACACATACACATACACACACACACACACACACACACACACACATACATATATAAACATACATTTCATTTTGTTAGATAATTTTCTATTTTATGTCCTTTAAATGTTTTGCTTCTTTCTTTCTCCCCTTGATTCCCTCCGTCACATCCTCCCCGATCTCCTACCACACCACATAAGTTTTAAACTGATCACTAATGATATGGATGAGAAAGG
This sequence comes from Tupaia belangeri chinensis, assembly GCF_000334495.1. NCBI lineage: Eukaryota > Metazoa > Chordata > Mammalia > Scandentia > Tupaiidae > Tupaia > Tupaia belangeri. The sequence continues at coordinate 4,917,959 of NW_006159681.1, read as the reverse complement.
GGGTTATTATCTTCTGATCTTGAATATACTAATAGCTACACTCAAATTCTAGCTAGTTATTTGTCCACATAGATGTGTGTGTGCATGTGTGTGTTCAACAGGGAAGAGGCTGGGTGGAAGTCGAGATGGTCAGTATGGGAAGAGCACCAAGAACTGTGGGGGTTCAGTGAGGAGAAGCTGAGATTGCTAATCATCCCCTAAAAGAGCCCAGCACGCAGCCTGGGCGAGTTGTCCTCCCTGACCCAGCAGCAGGTCATCCCTGTGTGCTCTGCTTTCCCCTCTGCTTTCCCGACTGCAGTGCTAGTACGGGAGCACCTCTTGGTGAAAAATAAGACCCTGTGTGTTCAACGTAAGGACAATGTTTTAAGGAAAGACAAAATGCTGGGGTATTAATTACACATTAGAAAGAAAATTGATGCCGTTCCTCTACTAAACATGTCATAATTACCCACAAATAGAGAAGTAAGCTTTGTGAGTGACTAACTCCACATCCCCCAAACACCCTTTGTTTCCTTTTTCTCTTACATGTAGATTGGGTGCACTTCTCATCAGCTTTTAGAAGGATATTATCAACTTGGTTCAAGAACAAATCAAAACTATAATCTTTTTCATTTTATTTTGGACTCAGACAAAATGTTCATGCCACTGTAACCATGAGGGGCTGTGTGCCATTGAATCAGTTTGATCGGGGACCCTCATAGATGCCAGCTTGCTGCAGGTACATCAGAGCACAGCCATTCACACCCCCTCCAAGCCAGCCATCGAGGCTCAAACCGGGTTTTGGTACTCTCCTATACTAGGATTTAAGCCATCCCCATTTCATTCCCTTCACTGAAAAAATAGAGATATTAATGCCTCTACCCTTTCAATTTGTCTCCATGAGAGAGATAGACAGACAGACAGGCAAGCGGCAGCAGGGTCTTCGTGTTGCAATCCATCCCCAGCCTCAGTCAGCCAGGTTCACGGACACATGACCACATGCGTGGTGTGTACAGGGAGACCTTGAGATTTGATCCTAGGACCTTCCCACCTGGCCTCAGCATCACAAAGCATTTCTGTTCTACTGTGCTACTGCAGCAGGCCTGTGACCATTTTGATAAAAGCAAATATAGGGATGTTTGTTGATCTTATTGGTAGACTTAGAGCTGAAGAGTCGTAGCCTTGGTTGTAGCTGAAATTTGCAGTTAGTGACCACACAGCTTATCTGTAGGGGATGAATTTGATTATATCACTCACTGGGAAATGATGATAGTTGCATTTTCCCTGGGCTTTGCTCACATAACACAGCAAGGTAAATTTATTTGGAAATTTGTGTAAAATGCCTTCATCAGATTGGCTAATGCTTGGTGGGTACCAGATCAATTATGATGAAGCTAGCTCATTCACCTTAAACCTTTACTACTTTGTCTTTGTAAGTTGTGCAAACAATTTCCTGAAATTATTATTCATGAAAAAATATGTCTCATGAATATAATTTTATGCACAGTTTAACATAAGACATTTAAAAGCTAATAAAATGTCATATGCTCATAAATTAGATGCCTTACAAACATGAATTATGAGGCATTAGAATCAGTTTTCAGTTAGAGGCTCAGCTCCACTGCAGTCTCATCTGATGTTGGATGAGGCTCTTCCTGCTCTTAAGTAGTTTCACTTATCATTTTGTACTCAGCCCCCAGGCAGTATTTTCTTGACACTCACAGGAAGAATAATGACAATTTACTGAGCACATACTTTATGTCCAGTACTGTATTAATACTTAAAAGTATTAACTTGCTTTGGGGCTATCAGGAAACTATTTTATGTCCCAAATGATCTGCACATTTTCCTGGTGACAGGGCCCAGGTTCTTTGTGGTGACCTCTTGTTTGCCCACACAGGTCAGGGCAGGTGCATCTGTCTTCACAATTAGAGTTAATTCCTCCTTGTTCTAATCAAACGTCAGGTGCTCCTTTCCTTTTCAGTGAGTGGTTTAGGGGGTGAAGATGGGACCCAGTTCCTCCAATGAGATGAGAATGAAGGCTTTCAGGAAGGCTCTGGCTCCTTAGTTGAGACACGGGAGGGTTTAGTAACCTCTTAATGCTGTGGATGTCAGTGGGCCTGGAGGGGACACAGAGAACTGCCTCTGCTAGGCTGGGGGACCCGAGTCAGGAGCAGAGGCAGGCTGAGGCCGGGGCAGAGAGGTTGCACCTGCATGAAAGCATCAAGTTCCTGAAACCAGCAAAACGCCTGACCTAGGTAGGAGATGACGCACTTCCTCCTCATATAAGCAGTGGGATGTGGGTTCTTGGTTCCCTGGAGCAGAGGTATTCTAACACCTCAGATGGGGCTCCCCTTGACTGTGCTTGCATCCTTGAGTTATTTGATTTTCCCCAAATTAAGAACAGTACATGTCGATAGTTCTTTTCATCTATTGCAAAGCAACATGAAACAAACTCCAAATATAGTCACTCATTCATTGTTCAAGATGCTAGTAATAATAAAAGCTTTTTTTTAATTAAAGGTTTAATATATGCAGACAATATTGTCAGTGTTTTACATGAGGCAGCTATTTAATTCTCATGACATTTTTGAAGTAAGTGTTCTTATTAATTGAGTGTTATAGTTGACCAGTCTATAAAAAAATTAAGTATTGTGGCATTTTCACAATTCTAGCTCAGGCTGACAGGTTGAACCATACATGGAGAACCACTGGGATATACCCATTGTACGTTGGAGCCATAAGCTAGATCGAGTTTATTTATTTATTTTTTCTTTTTCCTATCTTATGGCACAGTATGTCTTTATTTTGCAAACAAATGAATTAGCCATCTTTGCAAAATAGACTGGTAGTGTTTTCACCAAAGAAAATTGATATAGTTAGATATTAGCTACCAAAAGTGTTCTTCCCAAGAACAGATTCTATGACAAAGAGAGAGAGAAAGAGAGAGGGGAAGAAATCACCTGTGAGTAGGGAAGACCACGCTGCAATCCCTTCTCCTCCATTCTCCTCTCAGGATTTTGGCACACATGCACATGTGACTGGCATGATTTTCAAGCCTCTGAGTCCAGGATTCAAACCTCAGTTGGCCATGTGGGGTTCCAGCCCCCTTATGCACCATTCCACCTGCTGGCTCTGAAGTCACTTAAATAATTTATTTAATTATTACTTTTTAAAAGTATGTTTTATTTATGATAGATAGCATGGTGGAGGGAGAGAGAGAAAAAGTGAGAGTGAGAGAGGGAGAGAGGAAGAGGGAGAGTGAGAGAAAGTGAAAGAGAGTGAGAGAGAGGTAAATGAGCATTTCCAGAAGGATCTCATCACACTGCAGTCCTCTGGCTCTTCAGGGTCTTGGGCATGCATGGCATGTTTCCAGTTACACTGGAGACTCACACCTTCCGTTGGCCATGTGGTTCCAGCACTGATGTTGAGCAATGCTACTGTATGTACCACCAAGGCTGGGCCAAGTCAATTGTTTCATTTTATGGACACAGGGCATGTGTGATCACTGGAGAGAGAGAGAGAGAGAGAGACAGTGAGACAGAGGGTGAGAAATTACTCCCCAGGTGGGATGACCATGCCACGATCCCTTCTCTTGCATTCTCCTGCTGACGTTTTGGGCACACATGCACAGAATCAGCGTGATTTTCAAGCTGCCTGGTTCAGAAGTCAATTGCAGTCATATGGGAGTCCAGTGCTATAACCACCACACCACCTTCTGGCCTCAAGGGCTAGGTCTTTTTTTTTTTTTTTAAAGAATTATTTATTTGTTGATTTCTTTTTAGCGAGAGATTTTTGCTACAGGACACATGCACTCACCAGAGAGACAGAAAGCAAGAAATCACTTGCCAGAAATGATAGCCTTACTGTAATCCCTTATCCTCCATTCTCCTCTAGAGATCTTGGGCAAGCATGCACACATGCCCCCTGTGAGTTTTAAGTGGTTGGGTCTGGGACTCAAACCGTTGTGGATTACATGCAAGTCCAACAATGTAACCATTATGTCATCAGTTGGTACCCAAGAATGATTTATTTATTTAATTTTATTTGTTATTCTTTTTTTTTTTTTTTTTACCAGAGAAAGAGAGAGATAGGGAAAGTGAGAAAGCAAGTCACCAGGTCCAGGACTCAAACCACAGTCAGCCAAGTGGGAATCCAGAGTCTTAACCACAACACCACCTGTCAGCCCATGTTAAATCAATTGTTTTCTTTTTTTTGGAGAGATTTTTGCTGTAGGGCACATGTGCTTGCTGGAGAGACAGAAAGCAAGAAATCATCCCCCCCGCCCCGGGGGATGGCCACACCGCAATCCCTTCTCCTCCATTTTCCTCTCAGAATTTTGGGCATGCATACTCACGTGCCCTGCATGAATTTCAAGCCTCTGGGTCTGGGACTCAAACCACAGCCAACTATGTGGGAGTCCAGCAATGTAACCCTTATGCCATTTAGTGGTCCCGATTGAGTCAATTTTTAATGTCAACCATGTCAATGTTTTTTAATAGATTATTATTTCTACGCAGTCTCAACACAAATGGACAGTGTATTTGTGATTTACATGAATCTCTTCTAAAGTATCACCAGGGTCCTGGTCCCAAGGAATCATAAAACTTGTATTTCAGTTTATGAGAGATTTTGCTTATTACAGACTTAGAAAAATTCCATTTGAAGCAGTGGCTCTTGGTTTGGGGTGAACAAATGAGATGGTTTAAAAATCAGAAAAGACTGTGCCCTAAATCCTGCTCCAAAGGTGCTGGCTGCATTGGTTAGGGGGCAGGCCTGGGCTGTGAGCCTCTCAAAAACTCTGTGGCATTGGGTGTGGGGCCATATCTCAAAATCTCTCCCAGGGAATAAACAACCACTGTGGTGAAATGGAGCCGCCCCGAACTGGGACAGGCAGACTGGATAACAGTCACACTGAGAAATCTATAATCAATAGAACTGTGCTAATAAAAGCCACATCTTTAATCAAATGAATTGCACAGGATTTATAATGCAGGAGAACAAACCATCACATTTTAAGTTTCCTTCTAGATTCTTGGGACAATGGTCACTATAGGTTAACTTTGGTCAAACAGAGAACAAATACAAAGACTGGAATAATTTCAGCATCGTCTTTAATTATCGTGTGTGACTTTGGGCTTTCAAGGCTAGCTCTTCGGAGGGAGATAGTTTCCCTCTAGTTCAGTTGTTGCTACAGCATGCCATTCGAATATCTCCCACATTCAAAGTCCTCTTAGTGTACGAATGCTTCCCAGTGTCGCTACCTTTCTAGTGCTTTTCATCCTTTTTCTCCTGAAGAGTGATTAAGCAGGAGAAGATGCTGTGGAACTGGGAAAAGCACTATTAGAATAGGCCATGGTCTCCAGTATGTGTGTCCATGCCTCGGAATTTGTCTCTGTGTGGAAAGAGGTAAGTGCCCCAGTAGATGTGGGAATCAAATACATAGAGCATTTCCTGAGATGACATGTAACCTGGCAGCCTCCTCAGAACCCCTCCTTATCAGTGCTGACTTTCCCCAGGATTTCAAGGAACGGATTTTGGCAGAGAAGCAAAGGGTGGGAGTAGACATGGTTTGTAGAAGGTCCAGTACACCGCATTTTTGGTATCACTACCCAACACCTCCCGAATTCTGCCATTAATTCTCAATAACTCCTTGTACACATCAGGCATTAAGTCCAGTTATGGAGGCATAAAGCTTGATCAGCCATGTACAGATGAAGGCAGACAGAACTTCTCAGACTTACCCAAGCAGCACCTAAACTGATCAAGTTGATTTCTGTAGCAAGAATGTTCACACTGACCCCCAGGAACACATCGAGTCCAGGACCACACAGAGACCTAACAGAAAGGAAGTTTAACCCTGGGAAAGAAGCCTAGCCTTGGGTTGTGGAAGAGTAAACTGCCTGGCTCAGGAAGCATTGGCTGTTCTCTTAGTGTGACAGGCCTGGGCTGCAATGGTGCAGGGTGTGATGGCACCATTTGGGGCAAAGACCACACTCAGGCCTGTTCTGTTAGCAGAGAGCAAAGCAGTGAGACACCCAACTCTCCCTGCTGCTGTCAGATGTGGTGTCCTGTTATGTCAGTTCAGCACCCACCTGTGGGGTAAGACCTGCTTCTGACCCAGGGTCTAGCCTCACACTGAGTGTTGGTCAATTTCTTTTTCCTTTTCTTTCTTAGAGAGATTTTTGTATAGGGCACATGCCCTCACCAGAGAGACAGAAAGCAAGAAATTATAACCCAGGGGTAATGGCCACACCAAAATCCCTTGTCCTCCATTCTCCTCTCAGGATTTTAGGCATGCACGCACATGCACCCAGTGTGTTTTAAGCAGCTGGATCTGGGACTCGAACTGCAGTCAACTACATGGGAGTCCAGCAATGTAACTTTTATACCATCTGCTGGTCCCGCTTTGGTCAATTTCTAAAGATATTTCCCAGAGAGAAACTTTTATTTTGAGATTCAGGCCAGAAAAGGATCGGTTTTGTTTGGGATACAGCTTCTCTCACGTTTATTATGTAAATCATAAACAATGATTGATATTTGACCATTTGTGACCTACAGAAAATTCAGCGTTAGGAGTCAGCAGGTGGTGTGGTGGTTAAGGTGCTGGATCCCACATAGCTGACTTAGTTTAAGTCACAGACCCAATGGCTTGAAAACCACACCAGCAGTGTGTATGTGTGCATGCCCAAACCTCGAGAGAATGGAGGAGACATGATTTCAGCATGGTCATTTTCCCTGGGGAGTGATTTCTCGTTTCCTTCTCTGTATGCACCTGTAAACAGATGAAAAAAAAATCAATGTAATAAGGCTCAATCAATATAGATAGTTTGTACATTATATACATAGAGACAAATAACCAAGAAAGTTAAGGTGACATAATAGAAAAATAACTAAAAAATTATCAGGATATGTCAAAGCTTAGAAAAATAGTCTCTGGGATACCTAAGAGATCAAATATGTTTTTAGGACATTCATCTATTTAGACTAATTTTAAATTTAACATGATCTCTTTTAAGACTTTTTTTTTCGGTATCTAAGCTCTCTGAAATGTCCTCAGTTTCATCCGCAAGGACATGGACATAATATTCTGGGAAATGTGGAGATCATATACGAACTCTTCTTTTGTTTGCATGCCTCAAAAACCCACAATAACCCTTTAATAAAATTCTGGTATTTGCTCTTTGCGCCTGATCATTTCCCAACAAAGGCACATTAAAAACCACAGCTTGTAGCTGCGAGCTAAAATACCTCTGAGAATCCCACGCAGAGCAGGGTCCTCACTGCTCTGCCTTCTCTGTGCCTATCCACTCTTTGTATCCTTTGGATTTAAAGGTACCAAATATCAAAGGAAGTTTTTAAAAATAATGTTATTGAATGACATTTACTCTCATTTTGAGTAGTTTTTCCTTGATTAGATTTGATTTCTAATAGTCTGAAAGAGGAATTCTTTGGAAGTCTTTGGAATTTGAGAGTTGAATGTGACTTCAAGACAGAGTGAAGACACCCTGAAATGTGAGGGTTGAATGTGACTCCCAAGATTGAAGGCGAAGACCTCCACGGTTCAGATAAGTAGGTTTGGCATGTGGATTCTGCAGCTCATTTAGCAGGTCTCACACTATAGCTCCCTGAATATCTTTTGGCCAAAGGTGTTTTCCCATAACCAACTCTGTGAGGTTACACACATAATACCCAAAACATTTTGCAAGACAATGGCAGTGGGCCTTTTGATGTATTTGAATTGGTTGTTTTGGACATATATGTAAATGATATGTATCGAGTTGTCAGAAAAGTCATGATTCATTTTTGCATAGAAAAACACAGAAAAACATGTCATGACTTTTCTGACAACCTAGTATTGACAGAATATGTTGCTTCGTCCACTTTTCCATTACCGTTTTTCAGATCTTGTGAATTCTTAGATTCCTACTCGTACTTGAAGCCATGGCTTTTCATAGCCGTATGCAAATTGCTACTTTTATAGATAGTATGACAATCTGGGGCTGCCAGTTTTTCTTATAAGTAATGTAGTGATGAAGTTACTTGTACACAAATCTATTATTTTCTCAGAAAAAAATCACATTCCTGTAAGTCAAATTACCAAGTCAAATGATATGAGCATAAATTAAATTTATGTACAAAATGTACTTAGCCACAATGAAACTTTCAAAAAATAGAGATATTTAAAGACACATTCTGTAACCACAAGGAAATAAAAGTAGATATTAACAACAACAGCAACAGTAAAGTTTTCTTAGTAGTTTCAAATTTAAAATAAACAGAATTTTGTAAAAAGTTTAGATAGTACTTTGTAATAATTTTATTACTTAAAAGATACTTAAAATATATAAGACTTAAAGAACTAGAACTATATGTGTGTGTACATATATATATACTTTTTATATATGTATACATATATTATATCTACATATATGTACTGTATTTATAAATTGTGTGTGTGGTGTGTGTGTGTGTGTGTATGTGTATATATGTATATGTATATATATACATACATATATATATATATATATATATATATATAAATAGTTAAACCAGAGGAGCAGAAAATCGATAAAAATACTTAATACATTAGAAAATAGAATTGAAGTTTAAAGCTGAATAGTGGTTTTTGAAAATAAATAGTGAAGTGTATGGTAACAATGAAAAGGAGAGTTTAATAAACTTCTACAAATATTTCTATGCATATTTGGTCACATGCTTATAAATCTAAAAGTAAAGCATTAATTTTTCCATGAACCAAATCATGAAAGTCAGATATTTTTAACAGACCTATACACCATAACAAGGTTGATTTTTTGAGGGTATGTACATTGCAGAAATGTGGGGCCCATATTATTTCACCTGAGAATAAACCAGCCTTCAGTAATAGATATTGCTATGGGATGTCATAATCTGGGAAGCCCTATTTATTTAAATGAACTATTATAAGCTTTGGTTTCAAATCCTACAAAGAAATAAACATAACATTCTTGGCCTACAAATATAACAATTACAATATAACATAAGTAAACCCAATCTAAGAGAGTAAAGATATTTAAACAGCAATATACATAGTTAGAGCACTAGACTCCCACATGGCCTACCGTGGTTTGTATCCCGGACCCAAGGGCCTGAAAATCACATCAGATGTGTGTGTGTGTGTGTGTGTGTGTGTGCCCAAAAATCCCAGGAGGAGAAGGGAGAAAAATTGATTTTGATATGACCATCCCCCTACGGGATGATTTCTCACTTTCCCTCTGTCACTTTCCAGCAAATGCACTCACCCTATGACAAAAATCTTAAAAAAATAAAAAAGGAAAGAAAAGAAAATTATATAAAAATAAAGTAGGATTCATTCTAGGAATGCAAGAATGGTTCAATTTTAAGTAATTTGTCAAAATTTACTACAGTAAAAATTTAAAGAAAGTAGTAGAGTTAAAATATCACTAGGTGTTTTAAAAACCTTAATCAGAGGTAGTAACCATTGTTGATAATTAAAAATTTGAGAAAAAATATAAATAACAGGACACTGTTTTTTGTTTTCTTTCTAATCATGTACTTATAAGAAATTACTTTGGGGCTGGCAGGTGGCATGGTAGTTAAGGGTGCTGGACTCCCACATGGCTGACTGCGGTTCAAGTCCCGGACCTGGCGGCTTGCTTTCTCACTTTCATTCTCTCTCTCTCTCTATACTTCTCTCGTCAAATTAAAATAAATAAATGAATACATGAAGTTAAATAAAATAATTATTTTTAAAAAAGAAATTACTTATAAGAAATAATTAATTCTCAACACTTTCCTGTACTAAATGTTAAAATCTTCAGCCATGTCGATAAAGTCAGGAAATTGATACTGTTCTGCTAAATAAATACTGTCATTCTTTAATGTTTCAAAGAATACAGTGGAAGCAGCAGTTAGCATAATGGCTATGTCGTTGGACTCCCATGTAGTCGACTGCGGTTCACGTCCCGGACCCGGTGGCTTAAAACTCACGCCGGGTGTATGTGCGCGCGTGCCCAAGATCCCAAGAGGAGAATGGAGGAGAAGGGATTGCGGCGTGACCATCCCCCCTGGGGGGTGATTTCTCGCTTTCTGTCTCTATGTCTCTGTCTGGCGAGTGCATGCGCCCTATAGTGAAAAATCTCTCCCCCCCCAAAAAAAAAATAAAAGAAAGAAATGGCTTTCTTTCAAAAAAAAAAAAGAATACAGTCTATGTAATAAAAAAGGCATACATGAATAACCAAAACATAATTATTTACAGTGAATATGACTGATTTTAAACATTTAAAAGATTCAACTCAAAACCCTTAACACTAATGGATAAGCTTAGTATGTTTTTCTGAAATAGGATTATTATATGAACAAGAAAACTTTATTTTATATAAATAACCAGTCAAAAATTAAAAGTTGAAAATATTCTACTTATAATAAAAATGGAAAATATTGTAATGTGCCTAATACTAAGGATAATGAGATATAGCATGCCCCCAAGGAAGAACTTAATATTATAGTTTATCAAAATTTACTTATATGCTATATATACATATATTTTGCTGTAGGGCAGGTGCACTTGCCAGAAAGACAGAAAGAGACAGAGAGATAGAAGGAAAGAAATCACCCCCCATGGGGGATGGCCATGCCACAATTCCTTCTCCTCCATTCTCCTCTTAGGATCTTGGGCATGCATGCAAATGTGCCCAGCATGAATTTAAGTCACTGGGTCTGGGACTCAAACCGTGGTCAGCTACGTGGAAGTTCAGCGACATAGCCATTACACTAACTGCTGGTCCTTATGGTATATTTTATATGTATGTATCAATTACAAGCAGTATGTCAATCTACTAATAAGGAAGGAGAATAAACGATATGTAAGTCTTTTTAAACAAGATCCCAAAGCACAGGCAATAATCCCAAAACCAGAAAAGGAGGATTACATCAGATTAAGACATTTCTGCACAATAAAACACACAGTAATTAGTGTGAACTACCAACCCTTGGGATGGGAGAATATTTTTGTTAACTATGCCTCAGTAAGGGACTGATAACCAGAATACACAGGGAACTCAAGCAGCTTTCCAGGGCGGGGGGCGGGGAGTATTACCTCAATTAGAAGATGGGAAAATGAGCTGAACAAACAACTCTCTAAGGAAGATATATGAACAGCCAAAAAGCACATGCAAAAATGCTCAACATCCGTCATCATAAGGGAGATGCAGATTAAAACCATGATATAACACTTAAACCCTGTCAGATCATGAATATTAAAGATACAAAAAATGATAAGTGCTGGTGGGGATTTGGTGAAAGGGGAACACTCCTACATTGTTGGTGAGAATATAAATTGGTCTAGCCACTATGGAAAACAACATGGAGGTTCCTCAAATAGAACTACCATAGATGCCAGCATCCACTCCTGGGACAGAAGAATGCTCAGTTGGAGAAATGTTTACACATCAATGTTTATTGTGGCATTATTCACACTTGTTAAGACATGTAACTAGTCCAAATGTCCACAAACAGGTGAATGGATTGAAAAACTGTGGCACATATATTCTATGAAATACTATTCAGTCATAAAAAACAACAAAACCCTGGCTTTTGACAGAAAGTGGAAGAATATGGAAGATTTACTGCTGAGTGAAGCAAGCCAGGCTATGAAGGAGAGACACTGTATGTCTCCATTTAACATATACTGACTGCCCACACTTTGGGGTAGAGACTGAAAGATTGGAGGGCATTTTATGTATTGAAAATAGTTATGGACACTGGAGACAGTGTGGAAGGAGGGTGAGAGAGGGGAAGAGGGTAGGGGAGGAGATTAGGGAGATTAGGGAGAAAAACACAGAAGACATTTGTGGGATACAGAAATGATTTATTACCTGTTGATAATGTGTATAGTTTTCTCAACTGGACTGGTCTGAAGTGTATTTCATGTTGGGTAAATTCTCTCTACAAGCTAAAAGATATATAGCGATTGAATGTAAACAATAATAATACTAATACAATTTTAAAAGAATAGGCAATATGTATTAAAAACCACCTGGAAAACTAAGTGTTTGATAGTTAAAAAGAAGAATTGATAGATATGCATTATCCTTATTATAAAATTATTTTCATTCAAATAGCAAAATACCAGTGCACTAATAAGAAAAATCATTTGTGAAGCAGAATGAAAATATACAGAAATAAAACCAAGAATATACATACACCAATATTTATTAATGTTTATGTTTTATATTAAATGAGGTTTTATGTGGTTTTTACTGTTTAATATCAGAGCAGGTGCCAATTCTCTTGGATGATAAGTAAGTTAAATATTAGCCACACAACAGACACATACAAATACTGCTGATAGTTTAAATTCAATACGAAGCTATGAACAAGAGAATAATGGAGGATAGTCTTGCGATTTTACTTGCTTTGCAAATAACTTGAGTGTGAAATTGTACCTGAAAATAATAAACAGGGTGTTATAAATGGCCCAGAGAAGATCTGGGATGAGTCTGAAGGAACTCTGTCTGCAGGGAGTTGACCTCTGACTCTGTCCTGAAAGATGGGAAGATTTCAGCCATCCCACAAACCAGGAGCAGGAGCTGGCACTCAGGCTTCAGGAGAGGGTTATGTGTGAGGAAGGAACAGCAGATAGACAAGGAACAGAGCAGAGACCAGTGTGTGGTACTAACTGGAAGATTATGTGTGATGAGTTAAGTATGCAGAGAAGAGCTGGGACCAGTAGCTGGCATAGTGGTTATATTGCTGGACACCCGTGTAGTCTACAACAGTTCGACTCCCGGAACTACACCTCACACTGGGCACACATGCATGTGTGCCCAAAATCCCAACAGGAGAATGAAGAGATTGTGGTGTGGTCACCTCACCCCAAGGGGATGATTTCTGTCTCTCTGTCTCTCTGGTGAGCACACACAACCAAATAGCAAAAATATCTCCCTCTCAAAAAAAAAAAAAAAAAAAAGAATGTAGAAAGAATGTAGACAAGAACTGGCTCATGGAATGGAAAGGCTTTTATTTTATTTTTTTAAATAGAGAAGTAAACTTGTTTTAAATGACTCTGTCTCAAACATAGTTGATGGTTTAGATACTGGAGACAAACTACATCAAAATACAGAACTTATAATATGGGAGTTGTAGTAGGTAGCCTGCGTTTCTATTCTAAGTCCTTTTCATTGCTTTTCATTGAGGGCTTAAGTAGAAGAGTAAGTGGGTGTTATTTTCAACTAACACAATCACTCTTACTCTTATGGAGAATATGAGGGGCCAAAGTGGAAAAAGACTATTCAGGATTCTACTGAGATTTCAGTGAGCAAATGGTGTTGGTTCCAATGAGGATGGCAGACAGGAAGTGCAGAGGGGAGGGTAGTTTCAGGTAACATCATCAAACATATAGCTCCGGGGAATGGGTCTGATGTGGAGGGTGATACACACAAGGATTAAGAAACTTCCTTTAAATTTAACTCTTTAAAAAAGATTTATTTTGCTTAGCTTTATTCATTCATTTATTTTAATTTGACCAGAGAGGGACAGAGTGAGAGAGAGTATGTGCAAGCTGCCAGGTCTGGGACTTGAACTGTGGTTAGCCATGTGGGAGTCCAACACCCTTAACCACCATGCCACCTACCAGCCCCTAAATTTAAATTTTAAAAAGGATCTGGACTGATGAGTACTTTTAGTCCTCAGCTATTCAGAGAGGCCAGGCTTATTTTTGTCTCCTTTGTTTCGTTTTGTTTGAGACATGATCCCTCAGATTTGTAGCAGGTGTTCTCAGCATCACCACGGCGTTTTCTGAAAAACACGCCATGACTTTTTAATTTTTTTCAGGCAAACATTAGATGAACAGAAATATAGTAATTTGACCTTTCATTAAAGAAAGTTGAAGGGGGAACCAGCAGTTAGCGTAATGGCTATGTCGCTGGACTCCCACGTAGTGGACCGCGGTTCGCGTCCTGGACCCGGTGGCTTAAAACTCACGCTGGGCGCATGTGCGTGCGTGCCCAAGATCCCGAGAGGAGAATGGAGGAGAAGGGATTGCGGCGTGACCATCCCCTCTGGGGGGTGATTTCTCGCTTTCTGTCTCTATGTCTCTCTGTCTGTCTGGCGAGCGCACGTGCCCTATAGCAAAAATCTCTCCAAAAAAAAAAGAAAGTTGAAGGGAAACTAGGCGTCCTGCTGAGGTGGACTCTGGATATTGGTGGTTATCAGAGCCTACAGTGCCTAGACCTCTGTCTTGCCACTTCTGGTGCAAAGCCTTTTTTCAGTTCTGCAAATCCACATGCACTTACACTGTTACCATCTCCGAGGTCTTACGGAAGGGTTGACCATCAATGGTCAGTTTTTCATAGTAATTCATAATGACAAATGTAGACATTATCATATAATAAGCCTTAAGTTAACTTAGAGCTTAGGCTATACAGTGATTTCTTTAAATTAATTAGGGATTTACAAAATTTTGATTATGTTGTAAATGTAGCAGAAAATAAAGATCTAGTTGACTAATACTAAGTCGCATTGTAGGTTTATGAGTGTCCTGCCTCAGATTTTGAGAGATCTGAGTCCACGTAAGCTTTACCTCATTGTAAAGGCTCAATTAAAGCCAAAGTTTCAGATCGCTGGGTGGGCACTGAGTGGGGAAGGGAGGGTTTGTGGATTCGTTTATATTAGTGTTGACATTAAAACTTCTAGTACCTCATTACAGCTTCTGATTGGAATGATTAGTTACACAGTGAACCACAGATTACAGATTATTTGAGAAACTAAAATTTCTTACCTTCTCTTAGTTCTATTTTGTCATGGTCTCAACATTTGATATAGTGACTGAGTTAGGCTTGGGCTGTTCATGATTTCCATTTCTCCCAAGTGCTTAACCGCTGTTCCTTGCCATTGCTGGTATTCAGCCTTGGGAATGCCTCAATTGGTAGAGATTTTGAAGGACTCTGGAATTTTCAGGGTCTAGGTTAGTTCCTTTTCATTTGCACATATTTTCAGAGGAGTCTTTGTACTCATTTGTAGCATTGGCAGTCTTTCAATGTGAGGATTTCCTGAGTAAGCTGGTGTTGTGGTAGCTAAGGTGGCTGGATCCCACATAACTGACTGTGGGTGTTGAGTCCTGGACCCAACGACTTGAAAAACATGCAGGGCATGTGTGCCCGAGTGCCTCGAATCCTGAAAGGCACGAGAAATGAAAAAGAGAGAATTGCCATGTGACCATGCTTCTTGAGGGGAACTTCAGCTCTGCCCTGTCTCTCTGTTCCTCTCCAGTGCCTTGAGGGGAACTTTAGCTCTGCCCTGTCTCTCTGTTCCTCTCCAGTCAAGTGGACCTCCCCTTTGGAAAACAAGTTTTTTGTTTGTTCATTTGTTTTAATGAGGGACCAGCAGGTGGCAAAGAGGTTAAGGTACTGGGTCCCACATGACCTAATGTGCAGTTTGTTTCCCAGACTCAGGAACTTAAAAATCACAGCCAGGTGCATGTGGGTGCATCCCCAAAATCCCGAGAGAATGGAAGAGATGGAATTGGGGCATGGCCATCCCCTTGGGAGCGGGGAGATGCTCTCTCACCCCTACCCCCCATCTCTCTCTGACAATTACACACACCCTAAAAGTAAACCAAAGGAAAAATAAATGTTTCCTAGTCTTGAGTTAGCTTCCTTCCTTGATCTGACTTAAGAAATTTCGAGTGTTAAAATAATTATTATAAGAGGGTTGACCATCAATTGTCAGTTTTTCATAGTACTTCATAATGACAAATGTATACATTATCATATAATAAGCCTCAAGTTAATTTAGAGCTTAGGCTATATAGTGATTTCTTTAAATTAAAGATTTACAAAATTTTGATTATTTTGTAAATGTAGCAGAAAATAAGGATCTAGTTGTAGGTTTTATGAGTGTCCTGCCTCAGAGTTTGGGAGATCTTAGGCCATGTAAGCTTTACCTCACAGAGGAATTCCACTTGCAACACATCTCCCTTGTTCTCTAAAGTGCACTCTGTGAGGAAGTTAGGAAGTAGTAACAAAGGAAGACTGGTCTGTGTCAAATGTTGTCCATTTGAGTTGATAGAAGATAAAGTGCAAGTAAACAAGGAGGGGGGATTCCCTCAAAGAACAATTTAACTTTGTTTCATTTTCTTTTCTTTTAATTGACTGAGCTGGTTGATTTACCTCTGGACTATAGACTTTATAGCCCTGTCAAGTATCACAATCACAAAATACTTGTCAGTAACTTCTCTTGAGTTTGTTAGGCTGGATAATTGTAAACCTCTTTTGTTCACATATGTTGATGTGACAATGAAATTAGCCCTTCCGTTGCCAGTTTTTTGTAGCAATTTGCATAGCATTACCAATAAAGTGACTTCACTCACAGTGCAATTTCTTTAGCAGCCAACCCAATGTAATTAGATTTTTCTCCTAGGAAAAGTGTCAGTCTTTATTACTAGGTAATTAGCTTACAATGTAATATTAAATGTTTAAAAAATCAGCATATGATTTCCTGTTAAGGCTTTAAGTTAAAAATTATAATACTCAGAAATGAAATGTATAAGGAACACATGGATCTAATTTAAATGCTGTATTCATGTTTTATTTTTTTAGCCAAGAGTACATTTTGCATTTATTACAAAGAAAATATGTATTGTTCTTTTAGAACAGTATATAACTCCTATGAGAGCCATCTATAAAATTTAATAAACTCCTGTGTAGTACTTATAAATCAGCCTGAATTTGACATTGCTCCAAAAGATTGATATGATGTTGCATAACTTAAGGAATATTGAGATCAATCCTTGGGTATTATAACTTGCTGTGTATAACTTGCTGATTAGTTTTATATACCTATACATGTGTGTGTGTGTGTGTGTGTGTGTGTGTGTGTATAGAATTCAAATTACTAATTAACTTAAAATTTTACCTTTCCACATGTAGGGACATGAATTCTCTACTTATCATTGAACACTTATCATTTCCAACATACTACTTAGAAAAGAAAGTCATCTGAATTCATTTTTTGTCCATTAATTATAAATAATTACACACATAATATTTATAACTCTATCAATTTCTTTTTAATAAGGGATTGATTTTTATTGTTAGATCAAAAAACTGGTAGTTTAGAAGCATATGGTAATACTTTCTTTTTTTAAGAGAGAGGTTTCTTTGGTATGGGTACATGCACTTGTAAAAGAGACAGAGAAAGCAAGAAATCATCCCCACAATCCCTTCTCTTCCCCTGTCCTCTTAGGATTTAGTACACATATGCACACATACCTGGAGTGAGTTTCAAGCCACCAGTACAGGACTCAGATCTTGATCAGCTATGATAATACGTTTAATGGTGTCATGTTATGATAAATAGCAAAGTATATATATATTTTTTTTCTTATAAAATTTATTTCAATTATCCTAAATATAACAGACTTTAGGGCACACTGCTCTGTGTCAAGTCTCAGGAATTCTAAACATCTTTTGTTCATGTCCTTTGGTTAGTTAGGGTTTTTCATTATGTCAAAAAAAAAAGGAAATTTTATTTGAATTAACAAACAGGTAAGTCTTATGCCCAGTGTCAGAAAAGGAAAGCAATGTTACCGGAAGCGAGTGACTTATTTGGTGCAATGAAGTCATATTGGTAGCGGGCATTCCTAACGTCTGCCACACTCAGTCACATAGTGGAGACATTTCCTCTTTTCTCTTGCTTCTCGTGAAAACATCCCCACAGCAGAGTGAAAGTGTAGACACTTTACCCAGCCCTCTGAGGGCCCAGGTGGAGAAGCTGAATCTATGCTGTACGGAAGGAGCGCAAGGTCTGGAGGCCAGTCCTGTGTAGGCACCAGGGGAGGTGAGGGCAAGGCTGGGAGGAAGTGGAGTTGTCAAGGGTCACTAGGACAACTTTTGTCTGGTTTCTAGCTTGGGTGCTGGGTGTCAGTGGATAGCCCCGAGGCAAGGGGACTTCTCCAAACCCAATACAACCAAAGGTGTCAGCCAGCCTTTGACCAGAATACCCTGATGACTCACTCCTAGTCTCAACACCTGTGCCTCAGGTACCAAGAGTCAGCAGCCAGCCCGGGCTGTGTCCCTCACAAACGCTTCTGTGGCTTGTGTGCGCTGATCTTTTGGTTTATACTAATATGAAGAGGAAGTGGGCTCGCTTGACTGGGAGCCAGAAACTTGTCCTGGAAGTACTAGTTGGTGCTGGAGGCACTCTGACTTCTGTTCATGGTGAAATGGCTGCAGAAGGCAGGAGTGGGGCTGCCTTGTAGCTACAGATGAGACCAATGGGCCAGGGCAGCCTTCTTCACCACCAGTCCGTAAGTAAAACGGGTCTCCCAAACCATCAAGAGCATTCCATGTATGAGAATCTACGCAAAGCCTCTAATGTCATAAATCTACCACACAGCTCTAAATCTACACTTAGTCCCTGATCCCAGAAATAGAAAAGTAGGAATCAGAAAAACCCAACCATAAATATAAGTGATTTATAAGAAATCAAATCAGGATTCTCAGCATCTCAGCAATGCCTTTTCCCATCACCACATCTTATGATCTCTGTGGCCTGTGGTTTATTTAGAGAAAAATTCCTTCTCTGGAAAAGCTAAACATCTTCATCCTCACTGCAGTTGTTAGGCAGCACAGCATTGTGATTGAAAGGAGGTTTCTAGAATCAGGTCTTGATGTAGAATCACCATTTCTTCTGCTTATTGTTGTTCCATTTGGCAACTTCATTAATCAGTGTTTCAATGAACCTTTTTTAACATGGATATCAGGGTATCAAATCAATTAGTTTGCCATGAGGATTAAAGGAGGCGATATTCTCAAAAACTAACAAACAAAAATTAGGTATTATCCTGTCAATACTGTGTCCTTTCTCAGTAAAGAAACATAAACAGAGGCTTATGTGGCTCTTGTCTGGTGGGTAGAAGGTGCCGGTGGAATGAGATGGACAGCTGACATTCC
>NW_006159681.1:4873780-4898993 GCF_000334495.1 Tupaia belangeri chinensis | reverse complement strand
CTAATCCTGTGGTGCCAGCTAGAGAGTCTTAGGAATGCTCTGGAAATGTCAGCTGCGTCCGATCCTTCTGTTACCCATGGTAATCCAGCTCTACGACTTTCCGTAATGATTTTAGTGACTTGGGGGGGTCATCATTCCCCACCAAAAAATAAAGAAATGTACGTACACACACACACACACACACACACACACACACACACACACTATGTTTCTTGGTATAAGAAGAAACTGGGTAATTAATCTAGAATTTTATATAACTATTTTATGCTAGTTGATATATTTATAAGCTGAATAATGTTTGAACAGAAAGAGGGGGAAGAAAGGGTTTGAACCAAAGAGACTTGGGGGTAGGATAGTCTGTTCACAGGAGTCTTGCTCTGGGTGTTATTAGGGATGACGGAAGAAGACCAAGTCAGAAATGGCAAAGAACACAAAGACATCTTTCCTATCTCCAGGCCCAGTGGTAGAAAAGCTTTTCAGGGAATGAATAAACAAAAGAACAACAGCTTCTGACTTAAGATTTTTTGATGAAAAAAACTGTATTTTCAAGGATTTGTTTTCAAAAAGAAAATACTAGATCATCCAGAAAGTCATGACATACTTTTCTGTTTTTCTATGTAAAAATGTGTCATGACTCTCTTGATGACCTATATAAAAAGTATTTATAGAAACAAAACCATAGAATATATGCACAGTTCACATATGTTGTACTGTTATCAGTACTTTAGTGTAGCTCTTGATTGGTTGATAGATCTTGGGTTGTTTTCTACCTTTTGGCTTTTTGGAGGAATAAAGATACCAGGAGCATCTGTGTTTAAGTGTTTATGTGGGTGTGTGTTTTCATTTTTTTTTCTTAGATATATACCTAGACGTGCAATTGCTGGTAACTGTAAGTTGGGCATTTTGAACAACTTCAAAATTTTGGAAAACGTGACTGTACCATTTTGCTATCCCACCAGCAACAGATGGGGTCCAAGTTCTTGACATTCTCACCAGCGTTTCTTATCACCTGTTTTAGGATCTTCATATTTGTCTTGAGCTCAGTTACAGTTTGCTGCTACCTGATGTCATTTATAGACTGAAGTTCAAACTCAGAGAAGGAAGATTATGAACCTTGTCTTTGGGACCTACCGGACAGTGGCGGTAATCTTGAGAATCTTTTGCTTATCTGGCCACTGTTGACCTGACTGGGGAGTTGGGCCTGCAGAGTTAAAGGTGACCTGGTAACTCAGCGTCTACCTTTTCCTTTCCTGAGAGCGTTAGCTGTGACTTCCCTGGGCACCTAGCTTTCTGATCATCCTCTCTTAACCCCTCAAACCAGGCTATGGACATTAACCATGTCCAGTTTGAGAATCATGGCTGGCCATAGGACAGGAGTTGATGACTCATCATCACTCAATCCAAATTGATGTAACTGTTACACATCTGTTTTTGTCTTCCTCACAAGGAGATGACCTTTATAAGGGCATAGATTTTGTATATTTTGTTTGTTGCAGGACTCTTATTTATAGAATAGTGTCTAGCCCATAATAGGCACTCAGTGAATGAGTGGGTGGTCAATGTTTTCTAATAACAACACACGTACCAGAAGAAAGGAATACTACTGTGGGGGAATTTCTGAAGTGGTATCTAAGGATTTTATGTCAAAAAATCCATATTTATACCTGTGGATTTTACACTCAAAGAAAAAGTAGAAGTATGTCTTGGGGAAGCAACTGAAAACAAAAATCTACTAGATCATTGAACAGAATCAATAAAGAAATATTCAGTCAGACAATAATCCAAGCATATAGAATCTGTGAGAAAGCACTGATGATTCATTGAATTTTACTTATTTTAGTGATTTGTTTTATTTAACAAAGACTAAATCATTGTAAAAACAAATCATGGCCACACAAGGCAATATAAAAGTTGTAAACTTTGAGGAAGTAGAACTACAACTACTACGTTCAAGAGGTAGGGAAGGAAAATTTATCTGCTCATTCTGTTACCTTTCTTAGCAGTGTGTGTGTGTGTGTGTGTGTGTGTGTATTTAGAATGTAGTTAGAATTATGTAGTCTTAAAAATAGGAACTTTATGATCTAACCTTCATTATGGTCAATTCTTTATATAAATATTTTTTATTGTGTTTCTTAAACTTGGGAGAAATCTTTTAAGATATTATAATGCCTGGAATTATGGAGCATATAAATAAATTAGCAATTCTTTCAGTTACATACTTTTATTTAATTTGAATCAAAACAAGGGTCTTTGTTTTAGGTATGACATCATTATCGATAGACTCATCCATCTGTCCTTCAGTTTATTTAATTGCCCATGATTTGATCCTCCATAGCATCCTTCCTCTTCCTGTACATAAGCATAAAGTCATATCTAGAAATATACACACTGAAGTTTTGGGTAGGACAATTCAAACTACTTTTCCTATTTCACTTTTTAAGTATCTTTGTATTTATAAAATTTTTATAATGCACATAAATCATTCCTATCGGGTCAAAGACTTTTTTCTTTAAAAATTAGAGAGAAAGTGATAGACAAATAAAAGAATGAAATATTAGAATAAAAACACTGGTCAAAAAGGTAAATGCTTTTGCTGTTTAAATGACTTAACATAAGCAATCCAACTTTAAATTTAAGTATTAAATAATAAATATTGCATTGATGATTCATCCCAGTCCATCTATTCTACCCATTCTAATACCATGGCTATTTTATTATCAGTATTTCAAACCTGTCATTGCATTACTGGTCTAGGTATAAACCATGTACTACACACACACACACTCTTGGTATGTTTAATATTAGTTTTTCATACATCTTGAAATATACTTACTTACATTTTCCTGGTACAGAAAGACTAAAAAAGAAAATATGGGCCAGTTTTGCTGAGGTCGGCATGGGTGGTATTTTTCTGCTTCAGGTCAGATGACTGAAACACAATAGCCAGTGCTCTGACAGAGCTAGTTTGTGGTGACACAGGATGGACTTTTCCTTTGACTCAAGCCTTACTCACTCCCTCCTTCCCATGCCTAGGCACACGTAGCTGGCCTGGGAGCCTATGCACTATGCCTCAGTCCAGCTGTGTCCTCATTCTTGGCATAGATTCAGCTTCTCTTTGACCTTCAGAAGGCTGGATAAAAATTTGACATGCTTTTCTGATCCCAAACTGTTGGCTCTGTGGTTCTAGCTCTACTTACAATCATGAAACATTCTGGAGACTGAAGCTCAGGGGGACCCTGTCTCTAAACACAGCAAAACAAAACCGCCCTGAGATCCCTATGTCTGGTGGAAGGTAAAACGAAATTTCTGGAAGCCTTCAGGTTTCAGGAAACCCCTCGGTTGCATTGTCCCTGCTCATCCATGTCCATACGTATTCTGTGATCTTCACTCAGCTCGGCCTTTCACTGTCTGATCCGGTAACCAGAGCACGTCTGCTTGTGTGTCCCCTGGCATAACTTCCTGGGCAAACACACAGCACCCTTCCCGAGGAAATTTCCAGATGCAGCAGAGTTTAAATCTGTATTGATAACCACACATCTTTTACAAAAGCAATACAGTCCACATAAAAAGGAATTGTCTGAAATTCCTGATAGGAGTTAACTTACCAACTGTGTTAACTTCCTAGGGGTTTTCTGTTGTTGTTCACTGTTTCTGCAAACAAATAATTAGTTTCCAGGATTGAGGTCCATGAGACTTCTCTTGATTTGATCTTATTTGAAATGTTCAATATGAACAACTACTTTTGGTGGTTTTACCAACTCGATTGTTAGCAATAAAGGGACTCTTGTTCCCACCTCACCCCTCCTTCTAGACATTTGTCACATCACTATGTGAATATGTGTATAGCAGTCACAGTCAAAGTTACAGTCTTGGGACCTGCAGTTGGCATAATGGTTATGCCGCTGGATTCCCATGTAGTAGACTGTAGTTCAAGTCCCGGACTCGGTGGCTTAAACTCACACTGGGCATGTGTGCGTGCATGTCCAATATCCTGGGAGGAGAATGGAGGAGAAGGGGTTGCAGCGTGGCCATCCCCTATAGCTCCCTATAGCAAAAACCTCTCAAAAAAATAAAAATAAATAAAGCTACAGTGTTAAAAACAAAATTTGCACCAGAACTCCACTTTATTAAATAAATTAAAAAATCATAGAATAATTGTTTTTGATTGATTAATCTTAATGACCAAATCTTTTGCTAATCCCGTGAACTCAGGAGACCTGCAGGGAGGACCACGATTCTGTGAATAGAAACATAGTTAGATATTTACTGGATGTAACTGGAAAGGATTAGTAAGACCCCTTTCCTAAAATAGGTCGAAATCAAGATCTTCCTGGTATGCTGGCTACGAAGTAACTGACATTGAGACTACAATTCCTTGTTTCTTCATCTTTAAAATGATGACTATAATGTTCATGTGGTTGTCATGTAGCATAAGTGAGACATTTAATTTAGGCAATGATAAATGATTATTTGTTCTGATTTATATCTTAGATCAAATCTTGGAGTGCCGTACGGAAGTGAATGGGAACCCTCGGTCAGCGGGTTCCCATTCACTTCCTTACTCTAACCATGTGCTGGTTACTTAGGCTGTTTCTCTGTTATTACATCAGAATAAAAGTAGCGATACCTACTTTAAGGAGTTCTATACAAAACATGCATTGAATTTAAGCAGCTACAGATGTTCTAGTTCTAGAAGCAATTCTGAAAGCTAGTTGTTTGCTTATTCAAAACTTGACTGCAAGCTGAAACAATAAATTTCTGAGAGTTCAATTAAATCAATGTCTATCTAATGCTAATTCTATACATGTGTATGTTTAAATTTTTATTTAATAAAGAGATTTATGGAAAAGTATAAAGATAGTACTTTATGCTATTCATCTAGCTTTTCTCAGATTATGCACATTTAACAAGACTGAAAAATTAACACTAGTCCAGGGGCCAGCCAGGTGGTGTGGTGGTTTAGGCGGTTGGATCCCACATGACCAACTAAGAGGTTTGAGTCCTGGATCTGACAACTTGAAAAGACATATCAGATGTATTATGCGTGCCCAAAATCCCAAGGAGAGAATGGAGCAGAAGAGATTGTACATGGATATTCCCCCTGGAGGATGATTTCTCACTTTCTGTCTCTCTTCGTCTTTCTCTGTCTCTCTCAGGTCAGTGTACATGCCCTATAGGAAAAGAGTTAAAAAGAAAGAGAGAGAGAGAGAGTAATGTTGGTACATTACTACTAACTAAACTGTACATCTTGTAACCTTGATCCTTGGTTAAACTGGTGACTGCCTGTTTTCCCCACCATAAAATTCTCATTTCTTTTTGTCCATTCTTTGAAGGTTCTCATTAAGTCCAATCCACACTCACATAATTGTATATTGGGATAAGCCTCACCCTCAAAAGAGATAAATATCAGTGTGATGGCATATGAGAAATCGTTACAAGCATTATTGTAAGTCTGGGGGTAGACTCTTTGAGCCTATTCAAATATCTCATTTCTTCTTGAGGTTTTTCTCAGTAAAATCAGTTTCTTCAATAGACCTTGCCTTCCAAAATTTTACCTCGGTGAAAATTCTTATTTTAACAGGTAATTGGTATAGACTCCGTGTTGATTATTACATCCCAACCAGCATATCAGGAAGATTTTTTTTTTTTTTTTAGAGAAAATTTTGATACAGGGTATGTGTGCTCGCCAGAAAGATAGAGAAACAGAGAAAGTGAGAAATCATCCTTCCCTTCCCCCAGAGGGGAAGGACACACCACAATCTCTTCTCCTCCATTCTCCTCAAGGGCCTCAAGGGATCCTGGGGACTCACACACATGTGCCTAGTGCAACTTTTAAGTCACCAGGTCCAAAACCATGGTTGCTACTTGAGAGTCCAACAATGTAGCCATTATGCCATCTGGTGGTCCCTCAGGAAGATCTTGTTGGAGACATATTTTTAGGAAAGGAATCTTACTAATTAGCATGTTTTTATTAATCAGATAAATAGTGAACTCCAGTTTCTTCTCAGGGAAGCTATGATCCTGACTGTAGGTCTGTTAGTGCATATGACTATTGAAGAACTTGATTGTCAGGGTCAACCAAACAAACACAACTACTCTGACTATTTTTGTGTGTTTGTTTTGTTTGAATGGGATGAGGCTGTGATGCAAATTTAGTTTTGATGTCAGTACCTACTGTTGTTACAACTACACACACACACACTCATGGATCAAAGTGTAATTAAGTCCTCTAAATTACAGATACTTTCTCTAGTCAGTATCAGGCAGTACACATTTCATGTTCATACAAATTAAATATTTATCATTATGAACTTATTTTAAAAGTATGGTTTGACACTAATTAGTGATATAACTGTGTTTTAAAAGAAAAAAAAAAAACTCCAGTAAGAATAACCCTGACTTTTCACTGTCAGAAGTCTAGAATGGGGGCCAGACAATGGTCTAGCAGTAAAGCTTGATGCTCTAGGAAGCTGACCCACCTGAGAATGTTCTGAGTTCATGCCTGAGGACCTTGCTGAATACACTGGACACACGTGTGCCCATAATCTGGGGCTGGCTGAGATTGGGGGTGAATTGTGCTGTCAGGACCCTGGTAGGGGGTCTGTTTCTCAGTATTTTTCTGTCCCTATTTCTGTCACACATGGAGAAAATACACTAAAAAATATCTTGAAAAAATTTTAACAATAAGCAATCTAAAACAAGCCAATTTCATTGGGAAGCAACATTGTGCTGTTTGTATCTCAGTAATTGTTTTATTTCTAATTCCTGTTCATCAAATGATAATGATTATAGAGACTCCCCCCCCCATTTAAAGACATTTCTAGCTCCCTAATAACATGTTTACTAGGTGTCATAATTGAAATGAACATTTTTATAATGGGATATTTTGAACAGAAAAATCTGTTACAATTCTAGTTGCAATTGACAGATGAGTCATTTAGTGGATTCATTAGCACTGAATGAAACTTAAGAACTTGAGATATTTACAAATGTTATAATTCACAGGATTCTTTAGATTAGCCTGTTTATTGCCAAAATTAGACATATAAAATAGCAACAAAATCACAGGAAAGAATTATTGGGGAACTGATCGATCTTGATAGTTTCCTAAAATCATTTTTCCTTTCCCTTTGCTCTGCAAATAAACGAATCCAAGGTGAGCTTTACACCATGCACGTAGTACTGATCTGAAGGGCAGTGCTGAAGTGCGGCAGGAGCTCGTGAGCAGGGGGTTTTCCGTCATCTTCTCCCGCCCCAGCTGAATCAGTTACGCGGCTGCCATTTTAGCATGTAATCACTCTCCACAGAATCCATCCTGGCTGACTATTCACAAGGTGGGCTATTGATAGCTATGCAATGGGTCTTCAAAGGCTGTCACTTTTCACTCCACCCTCAAATTCAAGCACCGTATTACCCCTTTTCTCCAGTTACTGTTGTATTCTTAAATCGCTCTGTTTTGGCAGAATCATAACATATTATTTTGATTTTTAGTACTGCTAGATATTCAGTATTACTGAGAACATATAGCATATGTAAGAACCATACTAGATTGGAACAATAATGGATGATTACAAAATGTTTTCATTGTTCCAAAGGTGAAGGGTGGCTGTGGAAGGCTTTCGTGTAGGATCTGCAGTTAATTGTGGTGTGAAGCACAGGGTGGTTGTCTCACAGAGGACCTCTCATGAGAGCCAACTACCTTCCAGGCTCCTGTTGATATCTGCTCCAGGAGGCTTCGAATAACCCTATGAGCTTACCATTACTAGAAGATGTAACAGATGAAAAAAAATTTGCTTTCTCTCTACAGCCAGGGAGTGCTGGAGTTGGACTTGCACTCTTGCCGGCTTTCAAAGCACTCTAGTCTAATACAAATACTTTTCACTGGACACCCCAATTCTCTGGTTAAATTCTTACATCCTTCACTCACATTGTATTAGTAATTCCATCATGATCATCATAACCACTATGTGAGTATATGCAGAAGATACTTTGCAGATTCTACTTTATAGTCACAAAGGGCTGAACATATGCTTGCTATTTTAACCTTTCTACACAATCTAGAGAGAAACTCATTCAAAAAATAAAGTTGAGTTTCAGGTATTGCCTTTCCCTCCTCCCTGGCTTACTGTTACTAAGATGTATTTCTCATTACTGTCAGAGGCCAGTATATGGACATACCATTGGAATTAGGTTGTCTGGTGAAGGCTGCTTCATAAAATAGCACACATTCAGGCTCCTTGCACCTATGACCCTACTATGCTTCAGGTGTTGAATTCTCTGAATCTGGGACCAGAAGGTGGTATGCTGGTTAAGGTGCTGGATTCCCACATGGCTGACCATGGTTCGGGTCTTGGATGTGGTGGCATCCTTTCTCACTTTCCATCTCTCTCTCTCTGGTCAAATTTTTAAAATAATAATAATTAAATAAAACTTTAAAATAATTAAAAAATCTCTGAATCTGACTAGCAGGCAAGTGAGATGCAAATTATGGTGAAAATATGCACACTCTCAGCTACGTTGGTCCAGAGGTACAACATAGCAATCCATTCCTATTCTATTTACAAGGGCAATTAGATATTTTGAGAGTGGCCTAGAGAAATAAGATCCAACGGTGTGTCAAAATAAAATAAAGTTTGGTAAATGGCTAGCCAGTTTCTGCCACAAGATGCATGCCTTTGTAATTGTTCTAATGTTCCAACCACATCAATAACTGTATTAACCATAAATGGACTAAACATCTCCAATTGTAAAGAAATGATCACCAGAGCGGGGAGAAAAGCAGGACCCAACTATTCATGCCTAAAACACTCTTGGGCTGTATGAAAATAAGGCAAAATAAACTTGAAGATCAGTTTTATTAGCAGGAACAAAAAGGAACATTTCATTGTTTTGGAAGGCAACACCACTTTTAATTTGGGGCAACCCAACATCAATAATCATGTGAAACACCTTTCTCCGGTTTACATAAAGGCTAACAGAAACTCAGAAATATTAATTAATTGCCAGATGTTCATATATATATATATATATTAGATTGTAATCATAACTTTGAGTACTGTTTTCTTTACTTGACCACATTTGGAGAAAACCATTTTTTTCTTTATTAGATTTCTATTGCTGCTCTAACAAATTATCACAAAGCGGTGACTTAAAATGAGACTGAGGGTGGCCTCCAGCCTCCAGCCAGCTAAGAACTGAGACCCTTAACACAACAACCGTTGAAGTACTGAATTCTGCCAAATCGACAGGAAGTTCTTCCCCAGCTAAACCTTCAGATGAAACCTCAACCTGCTTATTACCTTGATTGCAGCATTAAAAGAGACTCTGAAGCAAAGAAACTGGCTAAATTCTATCCAGAGTCCTGATTGTCAAAACTGTGAGATAACGGACCAGCAGATGGAGTAATGGCTATGTCACTGGACTCCCATGTAGTCGACCATGGTTCAAGTCCTGGATCTGGTGGCTTAAACTCACACTGGTTGCATGTGCATGCATGACCAAGATCCCAAGAGGAGAATGGAGGATAAGGGATTACAGTGTGGTCATCCCCCTGGGGATTGATTTCTCACTTTTTGTCTCTGTCTCCCTCTATCTCTCTGGTGAGCACACACACCCTATAGCAAAAACTTCTTCCAAAAACAAAAGTACTGTAAGATAATACATGTGTCTTTTTAAGCTGCTAAAAAAATGAGACAAATGTATTAACTTATTTTCTGAAGATAAGTCTAAAATGGGGCAGCACAGTTGGGTTAGTTCTGGAGATTAGTGTTCAGAGCCTCCCTTTCCTTGCTTTCTCAGTGTCTAGAAGCTTCTTGCTTTCACTGTCTGCTGGACCCATGTTGTTCTGACCTCTGCTGTCATCATGTCTCCCTCCCTGATTCTGACCCTCTTGATTCCCTCTTTAAATAATGATCCTTGTGGTTACACTGAATCCACACAGATAATCCAGACTAATCTCACCATGTCAGGGTGGATCGAATAGTAAATCTAGTTCTGTTTGCAACCTTAATTCCTCATTTCCCTGGGACCTATCTATTCAGGGTTCTAGAGATTAGGATGTGGACATCTTTAGCATGGGTGACAACATTCTGCTTTCCTCAGCTTTCTAGTTTCAATAGGATGTGCTTGATTTGTTTACAAACTCATAAAGCTAGATGCCTGGGTTTGAAATACAGTTCTTCCATGCACTAGTTGTGTGCTCCTGGGCATATTAGTGACCTGTTCTGATGAGGCATACAATAGGTCAATATTTTTAAAGTATGTAAAACATTACCTGTTATCTAGTAAGTGGTTTACAATTCTTAGCTAAAAAAAAGAATAATTCCTCCCTGATCAGATATAAATTAAAGATATCCATATTATATAAATCAAATTAATATTTAAGATAGCCACACATAATTATTAGTTTTAGATAACAATAAACTAGGTATGGTTTTCAACTTCCATTTTAAATCCAATGATGGTGGGAGAACCATTGCCTATCCGCAAGAAAGAACTATGTCTACTCTTACGTGGCTGAGGTGAGTAGAGTCCAGAAATATAAAATAAAAAATTTTCACATGCACACATTTCCCCCCAAAATGCCCAGATATACTAATAGTTAATTTAGAAAGATGTCTAGGTGGTCACAAGGACCGGCAGGAGTCCGAGAGCTACCTGAGTATCTACTTAAAGCTCATGTTGATCCTCGAAACCTGGAGCCTTTTCCTTGAGAGCAGAAATTGGGCTAGGAGATGACTCAGTTGGCTTCCTATTCCTTAATAACAGGCAAGCAAATGCTCCATCTTCTCAGAAGCCAGATAGATGCTCCTTCTCAGAATCCTGTGTCTCCACATAGATAGGCAGGTTGATTGGGGTGGGGAGGGGTGCATGTTGGAGCCCCACGCCATTGTCTCATTGCCCCTTCCCCCCGACACACACAGACCCACACCCCCCTCACAGATCTCTGCAGGTGTTGGAAGGAGAGAAAACTGAGACTCAGTAGGTAAGACAGAATTGCTGATGAGGCTACACCCATGTTCTCAGATTGAATTTGAAAGATAGCCTCCTTCTGGGAAAATGGCTTATCATGCCTTCTTATATCCACTGTGGAGCTAGGAACTCTCCCATCTGATTCCTCTTCTCTGTTGTTCAGAGGCCCTGTCTGTGACTCTGAGGTGCAGTAGAGTTAGTGGGGAAGTCCAGAACCAAACAGACATCAGCTCCTTGTTCCAAATCTGTTTTTTAGATATCTGCTGAGAATTGAAGCAATGCACACATTCATTTAATCAGTGTTCTTTAAATGGGAATGTGTAGTGTGATGGGAGTTAGATGAACTGTGGCCAGAGTAAGCCTGGGCTGTGGACCTGGACAGGATAGCACTGGACAGGGCACATTACTTAGAATTCTTCGACCCTGGGTTTCCTAAATGTTCTATTAGAGAAAACAACACCCAACATGCAGGTTTATTACAGTTATAGTGTTTGCAACTGTAGAATGCGTAAAACAGTGCCAGATGAGAAACATACAAAATGCTGGTCTACTGTATGAGTATGTTATCTTCTTTTAGAAGAGTAGAAAAGAAATCCTTGAGTTGAAGGTAATCAATGACCAATCTTTAGCAATGATAATTAATCTAAAACCATGTATGTGTTTGTGTAATTTTGCACATCTTACATATTTGAAATTTTGCATATATTATATATGTAGTATATATGTGGGTATATATAATTTCTAACAGTATATTTGCACATATGTATGTTTTCTTATAGTCCTATAAGTTCTTTTAAATAATGATCAACACATGTGAGAAGACCAGAGATAATTTATCTTAGTTTTCATGATTCCATAGGGCTCCGTCTATGGAGTTCAGGAAAGTTTGGAAACCTTTGAAGTGGTATGTAAGATTCTTTGTGAAAGTGAACTGTTTGGGAAAGTATCTACAGTTTTTTTTTTTTTTTTATCAAGTTCTCAATTATGTCTTTGATGCACTTTCTCAGTTGCAAAAAAACACTGGCTAACAGCCTTTTATGTAGAAAATACAAAGACATTTTCAAAAAGATATAGTACATTCAAAACAAAGTTATTTTTAAGTCAAAACTAACCTTAGAATAAAATTTCAGAACCACATAACATAGTTCCAAGGCATCTCTGAGGCTGCCTCACACCCTTAACATACAACAGTGAACTGAAATCTGGAGAGTGGCCGTGGTGGACCTCGGTGACACAATGAGCATGCTGAATAGCCACCACTGGAATTCACTGTCAGAATTGGTTCCAAAGTTTTCTTTTTGTAACTTCTTGTTTGTGTATGGCTTCAAAGACATACCAGGACACCCATGAAAAATTACTGTCTTTTAGAAGAGTAGAAAAGAAATCCTTGAGTTGAAGGTAATCAATGACCAATCTTTAGCAATGATAATTAATCTAAAACCATGTATGTGTTTGTGTAATTTTGCACATCTTACATATTTGAAATTTTGCATATATTATATATGTAGTATATATGTGGGTATATATAATTTCTAACAGTATATTTGCACATATGTATGTTTTCTTATAGTCCTATAAGTTCTTTTAAATAATGATCAACACATGTGAGAAGACCAGAGATAATTTATCTTAGTTTTCATGATTCCATAGGGCTCCGTCTATGGAGTTCAGGAAAGTTTGGAAACCTTTGAAGTGGTATGTAAGATTCTTTGTGAAAGTGAACTGTTTGGGAAAGTATCTACCGTTTTTTTTTTTTTTTTATCAAGTTCTCAATTATGTCTTTGATGCACTTTCTCAGTTGCAAAAAAACACTGGCTAACAGCCTTTTATGTAGAAAATACAAAGACATTTTCAAAAAGATATAGTACATTCAAAACAAAGTTATTTTTAAGTCAAAACTAACCTTAGAATAAAATTTCAGAACCACATAACATAGTTCCAAGGCATCTCTGAGGCTGCCTCACACCCTTAACATACAACAGTGAACTGAAATCTGGAGAGTGGCCGTGGTGGACCTCGGTGACACAATGAGCATGCTGAATAGCCACCACTGGAATTCACTGTCAGAATTGGTTCCAAAGTTTTCTTTTTGTAACTTCTTGTTTGTGTATGGCTTCAAAGACATACCAGGACACCCATGAAAAATTACTGTGGTCTCAGAAACAAAATATGTTAAGATATACTTAAAAACAGTATATATAAAAACAGCTACTATAATATGTAAGCATAAGGAAGATTGTGAACGTCTAGCAAATTAACACTTGACAATTCCAAGTGCCAACTGGTGTTAATTTCATTTACTGTAGTACTGTAAGTGACATAGGTATTTGGCAGGATATGACTTAATACCATCTGGCCTGAGAAGTTTATGATTCATTCACACGACAAAGCTTTTTTAAAGTTTTATGTTGTTTTTGGTTTTAGAGAATGCACTTGACTGCTGATTTGAAGGACAGTAACTTGAGGCTTTTCAAATTGAATTATCACACTTTCATATACAGCAATTAGATTTTTCTCTGGGAGTGTATGTGAATATCATAATTTTAAATGAGCATTAACAGTTGCAACAGTGATAAATAATGCAAATATTAATCTGTTCCAACCTAGTTTCCCTTTTCCATTTTATGCTTTCATTCAGTCTCCCATGAAGTCTCAGCCCTAAGACTTATTGTTTGTTCCAGGGACTAAGAGAAGCATTCTATTCTGAGACGATATGGTATTTATGAACCTGAGTCTTAATATTGGTGAACCATAGAAGTAAAAGAATGGGTTTAGAATCCCGGCTTTTTGGGCAGAGAGGAATTTCTCAACCATGAAGAGTCAACTTAAATGGTAAATGTTGAGATTTAGATTACAGAGTGTACGTACAAGTCCATTAGTCTTGAATATTTAGGGTGGTGATCACAGGAGATGAAAAGTAATTAATTTTAGGTTGGTAAGAGGTGAAATTCAGAATCCTTTCCATGAGATCATGGGAGCTGCTCATTCCCCTCACAGATAAGACACCATATTGGAAGGGGGTGCAAGGTGTGGAAAGAGGCTGCAGGTTCGGATATTTATGCATAAGAAATCAAACACCTGAAGAGAATGACATTTACCTTTATCTAAGTGTGAATATCTACCTTAAATTACTGAGTTGGACAAGATTACTTGATTAAGCTGAACAAAAATAGACAAGTAGATGTAGAAAGAGAATAGATGGATTTGCCCTTCACCCTAGGCAGATAGAAAGATAACGAAAAAGATTAAATTAGAGGAAGAAAAACAATGAAATTGATCACTTTTTGAAAGCTAAGAGTAGTGCAATAAATTTCCAAAACTACCACATAGCTGTCATTTATTGAGAACTGATTGCAAAGAGTGTTTTATACATAATTTTATTTGACTCCCCCACAATTCCATGAAATTAGTTATTATATATTAAAACAAAAATGACTTCAGGTACCATTTTTTAATTTCCAGGAACAAAATTACCTAGAATATAAAAAAGTATGTGGAATGTTTGAAACTATATGGAATGAATGCAGAACGGACACGGGTCTCCGTGGCTTCCTCAGTGACATCATTAGTCACTGGTGCCGACCTTGTTGAGCCAGACAAGCAGACAGCATCCCCACCTTGGCCAGAAGTACTGGGTGCCGTTCCTTTCATGTTTTTTGGAGTGACATTAATTGGTTCCCTCTTCAATCACTTTCCCTGAGAAAGCTGCACTTAGCTATGAAAGACGAATCAGAAAAATGTGCTGCTTACACTAGATAGTGTATTTCTTTTATCAGAGTTTTTCTGAATGAATCATTCAGAAAGAATTTGACATAATGGTGGGAATCGGAGGCATTATGCCAGCCTAGGAAGAAATGTTTGTGCATGGGGAATTTTCTGGCACACTTCAAATCACTCTGGCTTAATCTCGCCTGCCTGACTGCTTGCATTTTAACTCTGCACTAGTGCACATGGCACAAGGCTGAGACTCAGTTTGGGATCTGATGGCTAGGACGGCTGTATTGCTAACAACTTTCTGAGACAAAAGCTGTGTAAAGTGCTCTTTGCAAATTGTCCACTTACTGCTCATTACACGTATGTTCAATTATTTTTAGAACAGGACAGTTCTCCTCTCTCTTTTATCTTTGAGCCCATCATGAAGCAATCATTTGGTCCATTTGGCTGGAGCAAAGATGTGTGGCAATGTCAGCTCCTGGTAAAAGGTGCTCAAGATTCTCCTGGGGAGGAAACCTTTTACAAGCATAATTTTGAATTAAGAACAAAGAAAACATTTTAAATGAGTAATAACTTCTAAGTTTTGATCTCTGGTTAAAGGAGAAAAAATGTGTATGTAAGTAAAATCCATAAAATGAAAGTTTACAACATATGTGCAGATGGATACACCTTGAGAGTGCTTTCTCCCTCTCCCACTGCACTTGCCCTCTGCCAAAAAATGAAAAGCTTGTGACTTAAGGTCAAAGTTTTGCTCCTACGTTTCCTTCTAAGAGTTTTGTCCTCGTAGCTCTGAGGGCTATGAGCCCCATGGTGTGTCTAACGTGGCCTGTGACTCGGGAGCTGAGTACGAGTACTCTTCTCGTAGCTCCCAGACTGCTATGGGGTGAGACAGTCTCATAACTCTGTGGGTACCAGAGGTGCAGGCACTGCGGAGACCTCCTGCACTCAGAGCTGCAAGGCCAGGACAAGCTGGGTGGAGTGTTCTGACAGGATTACTGTGTGGATTAAAAGCACTCCTGCTTCAGGGCCTAGAGCACCAGGCTGGCCCTGTGGATGGGGGCTGTGGTCATGGGGCCTTTTGAGGACTTTTGCAGGTGAAAGGAAGGTGCTCTCTCTTTGCCTGCATCTTTCTCCTGTCTACACCGGGTGAATGCCTGGTTATTTGTATCATTCAGGACTCTGAGGAACTCAAATCGATCAATTTAAAAGGACTGGATTTCCAGCTGGGTTTAGGAGGAAAGTAGAGGAAGAATTCAGACGTGCCCATCAGGCTGAGCCTTCCCCCAGTTTAACCTTCCTTTCTTCATAAACTAGTGGATGGGAAGGACTCCCTGGAACCAGGCCAACGAGAAAGTCACTCACCCAAGGTGCAAGATGGAAGCAGGGACTGCCTCAGGTGCTCCACAGTCTCAGAGCCCTGGGGACGGGGCTTGCCTCTCCTGTCCTGGCCCTGCCCTGGGGCTGCAGGTTTTCCTGTTCCTTAGATCTTCAGCTCAGAAAGGAAGAGGCTCTTTCCTCCATGCTGTCTAATTTTGTATGTAATATTCTTGTATTCACAAGAAGAAAAACTTGAAGTGTGTGTTCAAGTTGCTTTTCAGGTGTTTAGGCTCCAGTATATAACAAAGGTGAATGATTAATTTTTACTTATTTATTTATTTTTAATCAGAGGGCAGGGCTCCCAAGCCAGTACAGGGTGAAATGGAACTCAAGAAGCAAGAGATATTTAACAGGCAGGTGGAGGTTTGAGACAGATATAAAAAAGGATCGACCCCTTGGTTTTTTGTAGACAGTATCAAGTCCGGAGAGTGCTGGCGAGTAGAGGACTGGACATTTAGCTTACAAAAGCCAAAGCAGCTCCTTTCTACACATTTTGGCAGCCTCTGCAGTGTTAAAGACTGTTTCATAAATTATATAAAATCATTCTGAGTCTTGACACATGGGAGACTTAAGACGGAGGAAGGAGGTTAGAGTAAGTACCCGGAGGGATTTTCTTAACTGTAGCTGTAAGAAAGCCTAAAATATTCCATCCCTGTCCAGAAAGCTGTGAGAGGAACACCTCACCATAATTAGAAAGAAGATAAGGTTAAAAAAAAAAATCCAGCAGAGTCGCACTCCTTTCTTTAGCTGCAGCCATGTCATCGGGACTTAGATCTTGATGATGACATGCAAGGGAATGTGAGTAGCTGCAATCCTCATTAATGGCTGTCCTATTTAATTTACCCTACAGCACCAAGGGAAAAACCTGATTAAAAAGAGTGCCCTGAAGGCCACTAGGTTGGCTCACTGTTGGACCAAGAAGGAAACTCTGAAAGTACAACTTTAGCTTGAAATTTGTGGAAACTTTTCTAGCTTCTCATAATTGAAATATGGAAATGAATTCTATGGGGGCAGATGAGTGGTACCTGGCTCTCGGCTGCAGCATTTCAACAAGGGAGCATCAGTGGAAATGTTCTGCACCAGAGACTCCATGCCTGTCTAGCTCACCAAGCTTTGAATAGTTAAAGGTTAGTGGACCCTGATCTTCCTACAGGCCAGGTCTAAAAAAGGTCTCTGGTGACATGGGACTTTCAGAAAACTCTTCTTTAGAACTCCTTTCACTCTGGGAAGCTCTCAGCAGATGAGAGAAAAACCTCTGTAACCTTTACTGAGATGAGCTTCCAGGGCTTCCTCAGAAACCCAGGTTTGCACAGAGCTCTTCGGAGTTCATCACTAACGATCAATTCAGCAATGAAAGAAAGC
Organism: Tupaia belangeri chinensis; assembly: GCF_000334495.1. Taxonomy (NCBI): domain Eukaryota; kingdom Metazoa; phylum Chordata; class Mammalia; order Scandentia; family Tupaiidae; genus Tupaia; species Tupaia belangeri. The sequence goes on along the minus strand of NW_006159681.1, from coordinate 4,881,569 downwards.
TTATTTGAGCACCTAGTGCAGCATAAACTAAGAAGTTGGTCAGAGTCAAAGCAGATATTGGGTCCAGCAGATGGCATAGTGGTTACGTCACTGGACTCCCCCATAGCCGACTACAGTTTGATTCCCAGAACTAGTAGCTTGAAACTCACACCGGGCATGTGTGCATGTGTGCCCATCATCGCAGAAAGAGAATGGAGGGGAGGGAACTGATGCATGGCCATTCTTCCTTGGGAGTGATTTCTCACTTTCCCTCTTACCATCTCTGTCTCTCTGATGAGCACACATGCCCTAAGGCAAAAGCCTCTTAAAAAATATTAAAGCAGTAGCAGTTGGCAGTGGTGGGAGATAAGACCATCTGAACAGCTTTAATCAGAGGCAACGCCATTTACTGGGGTGGGCTGACAGTCCAGCTATCAAAATGCTGGGTTTTTATTCCTTCATTACTTTTCTAATTATGCCGTGCTAAACCATTACTATTCTAATAGGTTGGTTACTGAAAGTCTGATTCTAACGTTTTTTTCGTTTTTTGTTTTGCTATAAATTTAAGATGTTCAATTTGGTGATTTTATATATATAACAGATGATATATATATATATATATATATATATACCATTTTTCATAGAAAAACAGAAAAAATACATCATGCACTTTGTTATCACCCGATATGTGTGGTGTTTTCCTAATCCGTTCATTCATCAATGGAGATAGGTTTTTTTCATATCGTGGTTCTTGTGAATATGCTGTGTGAACATGACAGTGTAGACATGTCTTAGAAACTCTTAAAAGAAAAACTTCAGACAATTTAATTTAGTGGCTTTTTTATTATTATTTTTCCTTTTATTTATTTATTTTTACATTTTTCCACAAACATTTACTTTACATATCAAAAAATTTTAGCTCATACTCCATAGTTCTTGACAGTTTACAAACAACTTTCAAAATTTCAAAATACTGAATTTTAAAGATAATGTTCAAAATATTTCTTATAATTTTGTATGATTTTATGACTCTATAACAACAGAAGCAGTATGGTTTCACTTAATTTAGTGATTTTTAATTGAGTAAAAATACGCATGATTAGAATCAGGGACCCTGGAATTTCTTCCAAGGGGATTCTGGGCAGCCTTGTGGTTGGAAATGCTTATGTTCTAGAATAAGGAAGTTAAAAATTGAAGCAAAAGTGAGAGAATATGTAGAGAAATCATTGGATTGGCTCTATCTTGAGGTCTGCTTGTGTTAACACAGTATGAAGGGTCCAGGCCTATGAGGGAAACCTAGCTGCTGTGATTGGCTATAACCTAGCAACCAGAAAACAGACCTTCTAAATAACGTGGCAGTTTGTTTACAGAAAACAAAGCAGGAGTATAAAGGCTTTTCTGATATACTTTCGCTATCCCAACTTTAATGTTTCTGAATAAACACCTAGATGTGGGATGCTGGGTCATATGGTAGTTCTGTTTTTTATTATTAGAGGACCCTCCATATTTTTTTTTTTCCATAATGGCTATACCAATTTATATTCCCACCAATGCATGAGGATTCTTTTTCTATACTTATCACCACCTTTTGTCATTTTTAAAAATAATAACTGTTCTAACACAGAAATCAACTCAAAATGGATAAAAGACTTAACTGTTAGACCTGAAACCTTAGAAACTCTTCTAAGCAACTAGGAAAAATGTCCTTGCCATTGATCTTGGCATTGGTTATTTATATCTGATTCCAAAATCATGAGCAGTAAAGAAAGAGTAAGCAAGTGGGACCACAGGAAACGAAAAGTTTCTGCACAGTGAAGAAAACAATCAGTAAAGTGATTAAATGAATGTAAAAAGGGAGGATATTTGAAAACCATATATCTGATAAGGGATTAATATACAAAACACATAAAGAGCTAATACAACTCAGTAACAACAGAAAAATACCAAGACAAAATTAAGTAACTCAAGTAATGGACAAAGGATTTCAGTAGACATTTTTCCAGAGAAGATATATAAATAACCGTCATGTACGCAGAAAGGTGTTCAACATCACTAATTATCAGGGAAATACAAATCAAAACTACAAGGAGATCTATGTATTATACTTCTTAATATATTTCAGGCACTTTTTAAAAATAAATGTTTTATTCTGGAATAGACATGCTGTTTTATTTTCTGACTGAGGGGAACACCTAGATTAAGATTGTTAAAATAAATTTGATATTTTGAAATTAAAATTTTGTTTATATATATATATGAATAACAGTGATATATTTCTAATAATTAAGATTTTGTTTCCATAACATAGAAATAATGACATCTTTCCTGCTCACTCTATGGGAGCTGGTAATGAGATTTTAAAGTAGTTATGCTAAAAATATTTTGAAAATATATGGTCATATATATACAATTATTCTTAAACTTAGCAAGATAATATTCTTCAAATCTTCTCTGAGTTCTTTTTTTACGGACTATGGCTCCTATCATTTTTTAGTCTAAGCTCTGAACTACCTCAAAGTTGAATCAGGAAAAAAGGATAAAGCAATGATGATAGAGAAATACAGAAAACAGAGGAAAGAGAATCGAGGTAAGAGAAGATGAGGAGGATTTAATAAGCCTATACTGCTGCTTATAGGAATTATGCAAAAAATATTCCTTTAAAAAATGTTTTTAAAAAAACATTTTAAAAGTTGTTAGTATACATACTTTGAAGACAATGGTAACATTACTGAGAGCAGTTATCCGACATGCAAAGAGAGGGAAGCTGTATTTTGTATTGTGACTAGAGGAACTTACAGCATTTGCTAACCACAGTATACTCAGAAGATGTCCATGTGTCAAAATCCATTTTTAGCTTTCAGTGTTTGGAGATCATTCTTCCACTCATTACTTATAACCCTAGTGTTGGAATCACATGAAATACATTTAATCTTGCTTCCGGAGGGTGCCATGGCTCCTCCTTCTTTCTATTCCCTAGTTCCTTCTTTGTTACAGTGAATTTTAAAAGTCCTTTTAAGTGCCTGCTGTCTACGTATTACTTGTCTTGATTTTTATCATGGCAACAATATATCAAACATCTCAAAAATATTGTTCCTCATTATATTGTGAAAAGTATTATAGAAACTAACATAACTTTTGCAATATTCACTCTAAGTTTTCGTGACTATTTCTTAGCTAGAAGAAAGGTTGATGAATTAATTATATATGTTCCTAATTGGGCCACCAGAAACCATCATTCTCTCATTCACGCTCATTTATGAATTCAGGAAATGTACGTTGAGGTCGTCCTCTAAGCCGAACGCTGTGCTGTGTGTCAGGGTGAGGTGCTGAGGAGATGAGGCAGTCCCAGCTCTAGCGGTGCTCGCATTCCTAATGGGAAAGACAGGAAATAAGTAAGCCAATGCATAACCACACACTTTCTTTAAGTGACAGATGAAGAAAAACAAGGTACAATATGTTGATGGATGTGCCGGGGTAGAGGCCAGAGCTGTTATTTTTAAAAGATGGTTGTGAAAGCCTTTCTGAGAAGACACCTAAATGACGTGAAATTGCAAACCATCAAAAATTGATTGACAGGAATTTCGGGCAGAAGATACAGCCTCTGTAAAGTTTCTGAGATAGACCAGGGATATACAGGAGGAACAGAAACAGAGCAGAGTGGTATGGGTGAGGTCATACGGGGCAGGCATATCCTGTGGAGCATTGCAGGCCAGGTTGAGGAGGTCAAAATTCACTGAGTGTGATATAAACTCACAGGAGGAGCATACGAGCAGAGACTTGTGTTCTAAAAAGATCTATCAGAGTGGTCCATGCACTGTAAAGTGGTAGAGCATAAGGGGTGAGGGTGGAAGCAGAGAGACTGGCTAAAAAGTAAGAGAAGAATGTTGGGGTGTGAACAGCGGAGGGGTTCAGACAGAACATGACTGGCGAGGGGCACAGAAGTGATGCCCTAATCTGGGGCATTTGCATGTTGGAGGATGGTGACGTATCAGAGCAACAGCTTCAGGACCGTGCTGGCTGGGATTCGGTTCAGACTCCAGAAACCATTCTGGCTAGTTTATGCAGAGAGGGATTTAATCATTGCTTGAGGTAGCTCACACACGCGATGGAAAGGCTCAGGGATTTATCTTATTGTGAACGTCCAGGGATGTGGAATCACTCTTCCCTACTGTGACTAAGGAAGTTGCTAGCCATGAAAGTATCCTTTCTCATGAGCCATGATTGTGCTTGTACATCCTTTAAATATCCCCACTTTCAGTCTGAGCCTTGCACATGTGCATCTGATCAGAAGATTCCTAAAACGTGTAAGCTGACTGTAAGGATGCCTTGGCAGGTTGGATTGCAGTTTCCGAGACTGAGCCTTCACAGTTCAAGAGAGCACAGTAAAAATATTTCAATGATATAGATCAAGCCAATCCACAACAGGGATTATATATATATACACACATATATATATAATGATATATAATGTATTTTTCTCTAGAGACTGCTTCTTGGATAATAGATAATAGATGTGGAACTTTTGGTATAAAATAACAAAATTAATGATGTAATTCCCTAATTTTCCAACTATGTTATGTTAATGATGTTGCATAGCAAGCTATTGGGTTTGGTTTCTACAGGTACAAAGAAGTTTGTTCTTATGATTAATACAGATAGTGGAGATGGGAGATTCTTCTAACTAATCTGTCAGTATTTACGCAGACATTCCCTGAGACTTCAGAGCACTACTGTCCCGTACATTGCTCCTAATTAGATCGATAGGCTGCTTCTTATAGACGCCCACTGTGCTCCTCCATGGGGTTACTCAATAGATTTTTTTTTTTTGGTTAGGATGAGTTAACAAGAATAGTGGATGTTCACCCATATGATGTTTTGTGAGAAAGAAAACATGGTGGTCAATAGTCATGATACATGTAGCTACCTGAGCGCTCGCTGTGTTCTAGGCGGTGAGGACAAGTACAGAGGGCTGGCTCTGGGAGGCAGTGGCTGTGCACTGCTCAGCAGAATCTGGATCCAACTTGCTCTCTCTTCTTTCATGTGTCCACACGTGCACTTTATCATGAATAAAGTAAAAAACAAACAGAACATGTAGCCTAAATTTTGTTCTTGTCTTGTGCTGGGGTAGATCCTTCAACCTCCCCATGCAGGACCCTGAGAGCTGTGCCTCGGCACCTAGACTGTTGGTTGGAGGGAAAATGTATCTGTGCGATCTAAGACCAGATCAGCTTGGACACAGTTAAACAGATGAGGAACGCATTAGTCAGGTGATTTCTGCAGGAGAGAGAGATGGAACTTGACTCTTTAAAACCAAAGGCTGGCGGTGTATTCAAGAGCTCAGGTGGACAGCAATCATAGGTCACCTGAGTTTTGTTTCAAAGTTTTAAAATGTTTGTCTGTTTGTTGTTTTTTATTTTGCCGGAGGGCATTAGCACTCTCAGGAGAGAGACAATGAGAGACAGAGGGAGAGGGAAAGTGAGAAATACAGGGAGAAGGAAAGTGTGGTCATGCTGCAATCTCTTCTTCATTTCTCCCTCTCAAACTGCAGTGTGTCTGGGACTCCAGCTTCACAGTCAGTCACATGAGTCCTGCTGCCTTAATCACCATGCCACAGGCTGGCCCTTACTTACTTTTTAGAGACAGACAGGTCTGCCATGATTGCCCTCACACTCTGTCCCAGGGCTCAAACTTCTCAGGATCATAGGCACACCCAGCATATTCAAGTTGATGCCACTTCAGAACCCAGGGCCTCCTATCTGACTTCTGTAGCACCAGTGGCATCCTACCACCATTCCCCAGCTGGGCCCCATTCATGCTTTCTTTTTTGTTTTCTTTCTTTGTTTTTCTCTCTCTTTTTCGCTTTCTCTTTCTTTTTTCTTCTTTCTTTCCTTTTACAATTCTTGTCTTTTTTTCTTTCTTTCTCGCTTTCTTTCTTCTTTTATTCTCTTTCTTTCTTCTCTCTATCTTTCTTTTTGCTTTCTTTCTTTGTGTCTTTCTTTCTCTTTCTTAGTTTTCTATAGGGCAATGTGTAGTACATGCTAGAGAGAGATAGAAAGAGAGTAACTGAGAAACTATGCCCCAGGTGGTATGGCCTCTCCATAGTGCCTTCTCCATTCTCCTGCACTGATGTTGAGCATGTGTACAGGCACCAGCAGGGTTTCAGGTCAACAGATGGGGAACTCCAACAGTGACCGCCATTGCAAAGACATAGTTCCCAAGTCCTTGAAAAATGCATTCCGTGGGCCACAAACCCTGTAATAATCCTTTAAAGAGACACACGCATGCTACAAAAAGGCAAAGAAAGGATTAACAAACTGTGATTACCTTTCTAAAGTCAATGCTCTCGGTAAAGGTGCTTGGGGGCTAAAGTACAGTCAGGGACCAGCAGTTAGCATAATGGCTAAGTTGCTGGACTCTCATGTAGTCGACCGTGGTTTGAGTCCCAGATCCAGTGGCTTAAACTCACGCCGGGCATGTGTGAGTGCGTGCCCAAGATCCCAAGAGGAGAATGGAGGAGAGGGGATTGCGACGTGGCTATCCCCCCTGTGGGGTGATTTCCTGCTTTCTGTCTCTCTGTCTCTGTCTGTCTGATGAGCGCACCTGCCCTAAAGCAAAAACCTCTCCAAAAAATTTTTTTAAAAAGTGCAGTCAGTCTGAGGGGGCCTTAAAGCTGGTTGTTCTGCCTCCTGGGCTTGACTTCATAAGCCAGCAGGGATTTCCATGATGTGCATCACAGCCAGGATGATTTAACCAATAAAGCTGAATGGAAATTGAAGTAGCTTACCAGCCACCACGGCCGAAAAGCCATCACCACCTCTCTATAGACAGTTGCTTCCCTTATCTGCAGAGCTAAGCTTGAAGATCCCCAGTGGATGCTTGCAACCTCAATGGGATCAAATCCTTGATACACTGAGCTGTTTCCTTATGTGTACATACCCAAGATGAAGTTTAGCATGTGAATTAGGCACAGTAAGAGATTAGCCGCAATTACTACTAATACGATAGAACAATTATAAAAATGTATTGTAATAAAAGTTATACTAATAGTGTTTGCTGTCTCTCTCAAAATATCTTATCATCCTGTACCTTAGGTAACCAAAACCATACAAGGCAAAACTACAGAAAAGGAGAGGCTACTTTATTCCCTTAACCCACACTCATTCTAGTTACAGAACCAACGTCAGAGCATGAGGGGGGGGGAGGTGTCACACTCAGCCGTGATGGTAAACCGGCGATGTGGCTCAGTAACTACAGACGGTCGTAAACGAATGCTCACCAAGCCCCTCCAGATACCTAAAGGCTGGAAGCACGTTCCAGGCCATTGGGACAGCACTCAGCCATGGCATTCTGTGCCTCTGTATAAGCTCTGGGTCCTCCGGGCGTGCTGGTCGTGCTCTGGCATGATGCTCTGCTGCACTGCATCCATGTGTTGACAGGGAGTATGGAGATGGTCAAGTTTGTGTTCAAAGCTTCCAGTGCAGCCTCGGGCATAGAGCATTAATAGCACTCATTCCACTGGCAGGAGCTTACGTAGACAGGAAAGAGCACCACTGTAACGACAGAACTGTGTCCTCAACATTCTTATGTTGAAGCCCCTTACCCCAAGGTGGCAGTATTTGGAGGAAGGACTTAGGGAGGTAATCAAAGTTAAACAAGGTCCTAGGGTGTGGCCTTCATCCAATGTGACTGCTATCTTTATGAGAGGAAGAGACATCAGAGATCTCTTTCCATTTGCACAAAGAAGAGGTCCTGGGAGGACACAGGGAGAAAGTGATCATTTGTAAACCAAGGGAAGAGGCCGGAGGAGAAA
>NW_006159681.1:4817468-4873713 GCF_000334495.1 Tupaia belangeri chinensis | reverse complement strand
TTTTCTCACACCCCCCCCCCCACCCAGTCTGTGATATGTTAAGCCACACATCCAGTCTATGACATTTTGTATCAGCATCTCTCGCAAATCAATACAACCACCTTTGTAACTACCTATTTCCACTTGGGACAGCCCCAGTTCTTTTTTTTTTTTTTGAGAGGTTTTTGCTATAGGGCGCGTGCACTCACCAGACAGAGAGAGACGTAGAGACAGAAAGCGAGAAATCACCCCCCAGGGAGGATGGTCATGCCGCAATCCCTTCTCCTCCATTCTCCTCTCGGGATCTTGGGCACGCACGCACATGCGCCCGGTGTGAGTTTTAAACCACCTGGTCCGGGATGCGAACCGCGGTCGACTACGTGGGAGTCCAACGACATAGCCATTTTGCTAACTGCTGGTTCCCGGGACAGTCCAGTTCTATAGATGGCCAGCTGTAACTAATTTAACATTCTGAAGCTTTGATTTTGTTTGTTTGTTTGTTTGTTTGTCTTGTAAAGCAATAACACCTGCTTTCCTGTAAGGCTGTAGTGAAGGTTCCATTAAACATGGAGTAACAAAGTTTGCCATGTGGTAAGTGCTCTGTACATGGGTATCATATTTATTAAAAGTGCTTGTTTAATTAATTAATGGATAAAGAAGGTGTAGTATATTTACACAATGGGGTACTATTCAGCCATAAAAATAGAAGGAAATTGTCATTTTTGGCAACATGAGTGAGCCTGAGGAAATTATGCAAGTGGAAAAATCTATCAATGAAAGACAAAGTTCTTGTTCTTGCCCATTAGTGGAAACCAAAGGCTTGACTGCATAGAATAGGAGAGTGGGACGGTGGGTTCCCGAAACCCTGAGGGGCCATCTCACATTCAGAGAAGGAGTTCTAGCTAAGACACAGCAGAGTAACTATAGTTAATACAGTTTCATGTATGATCCATATAGCTATAAGACAGGACCTCAAATGCTGAAACACAAAGTAATGGTAAATATTACAGATGATGCCTACCCTGCTCTGAGTACTACACATTGTCCATGTGTATACTGAAAAATCACATCACACCCCATGAATGTGGACGTCTATTATATGTCAATTGGAAACTATGAAAACATTTAAAAAGAAGCCAGATATACACACACAAACGTGTTTAGCCATGAATGGCAGCTAGGGCATAAGTATTTTTTTGTTTTGTTTTGTTTTTACCCCCTCTCTAGCAAATGTACTTTTAATAAGTCATGTACGTTTTTTCCCTGCTTGAGAATTTTTGTCTGTGAATTTGGTTTACCACATTTTAAAATTCACATAGTGAATGTTCAAACAGGTGCCTGTTTCCATAATACACCGAGGGTGGTAATCGGGGATGGCAGAAGCTGGGCAAATGTGACAACGATCCTGATATGTTGTGGCCGGTCTTAAAAACCAGGGCCATAAATGGACTCAGGAATCACTTGCACTGTAATGGTCATTTGTTTATTCAGATCACAGAACTATAGATTTAATCACATGACCCCATAAAAGATGACATAGCCAGTATGTAGCTGGTGTCATTTTCGTGTTTCAGTCAAGTGGCTTTAAAAGACAAAAAGATAGTAGAAACATTATTTGAAATTCTCTACCACTTGAATCTGTGCATTAAATGATTGTCTTGCTCAAATGGTGATATGAAATTACAGTCATGCAGTTTATTTGTTGTCAATTAATTCTAAAGAGGTTGTTATTTATATACATGGGTGAACGTGTATAACCAAGTTTAGATGTAAGCTAGTGCCTTAGTTTACTTGACAAGAGCTGCTCGAACATTCCGCTCACGTGGGCTGTTTAAAATGTGATTTGTCATTAATTTCATAGTTAAGTACTCCTAGTAACTCAAAATAAAATACAATTTAGCATGCTGGCATTCTCGTTAGATATAACTATGAGAGATTGGACAAAAGAAAAATAAACATGGGTTTAGCAGTATTGTTGCTGTTTAATCATTACATCCTTCAGAGATCTGTGTGTGTATCAGAAGGCGGACCATGCGATAAGTACAATTTGATCTGTTTAAAAAGTATGATGTGTATCACAGTCTAGTGAAAAATGTAGTAAAAAGCAGTGCCGGATTTTAAAATTTGGTTTCTACTTTTTGGATCTAATGTTTTCTTGATAGTATTTATTATTAAAGTGTCATCTTTAATAAGAATAAGCACTGATAACAAAGAGAATAATGGGAATTTTTTTGGTAGGGTTTGCTAAAAATCCAACATTATGGGACAGCTGGTGGCATGGGGGTTAAGGTGGCTGGAACTCACATGCCCAACTGTCCAGTATAAGTTCCGTACACAGTGACTTGAGAAATATGTTATACATGTTATGCTTTGTGTGCATGCATGCCGTAAATCTAAGAGGAGAAGGTATAGTGGCATGGCCCACCCTCCCTGGAAGGTACTTTCTCATTTTCTCTGTCTCTCCCTCAGGTGAGAGGAGCCCTAGAGCAAAAAAAAAAAAAAAAAAAAAGTCAGGATTATTCTGGAGTCTGGAATCTTGAAGAAAAGAATAGATGTTTATTTAGGCAAAAGCATGATTTCCTATGTACCAAGCAGCAGGCAGTGGTGGGATTCGTGGAATTCCTCGCAATCATTAGATTACAGAGCTAACTACTTCCCATGGCAAAAACGGAGTATTTCTGATGTTTTTATTGGTTTTGTTTTGCCTTTTTTTTTTATATACAGGTTTTGCCATGGTGTGATCCTCCTGCCTCAGCCTCCCAGGGAGCTGGAACAGGAGCACCACCGTGCACAGCTTTTCCAGATCGGGTCTTGCTATGTTGCCAGCATCGTCTGTGAGCTCCAGATTCTCCTGCCTCAGCCTCGGAAGAGCTGGGACTACAGGTGTACACCACAGTCCCTGCCATTTAGCTTGGGCCAGCAGAAAACTGGGTTTCCCATGCGACCTCCGTCAATGAGCAGCAGCATCTATGGGGGTGCGGTACAGTACCGAGGCTGGGAGTGTCTGAAGGCACAGTTCGCGCTTGCGCATTTTGATGGTCTTTTAAAGTAAATCAGTTCTTTTGCAGCTGTACATAGGTATCAAGGAACATGAAGAAAATTGCAAATTGCTTCATTATTCTTACTGGAAAGAAACATTTAAGCTAAATTAAAGCTTAAAATATGCCTTCCTCTATATTTTGCTCAGCTTGGGTACTGTGAATCTAGAATTTTCTCATGATTCTAGAATGATACTGTGTGCATGGAACACACTGTACGATGGCACTCTCTGTAGCAGTGTCTTGTCACTGCGATGTCACCTGTACACAGCCACCAACCGTGCTGAAGACAAACTAGCTACATGGTAGTAGGAAGCTCAGGAAAAGGCATTTTACTTCATCAATGATAATTAGAATGACCATATTTATAGACTGAGATCCCAAAGACACGGTTCATTTAACATACAATATGAATGTACTTTAAGAAAGAAAGCTTAACACTGACACTGTGTTTAATCAAAATTAAGGTGTCATTGGCCAGGTTTTCTTGAGGAAAACGCTACATACACTTTTTTTGTTAACTTTTTTGAACGTGGAGAGCTAAGAACTTGATGTAAAGAGTTACATTTTCTGCTTCTTTAGGAAGTTAATGACAACCTTTCAAATAACGTGGTATGACTATGGACCTGAAATGTTCGTTCTAGAATGAATTATTTCTAAATGGGCCCTGTCAGCTTTTATGCAGACTCCTTCAGTCTCCTAAGTTTTCCTGTAATAGTGTTTTGAATTAAGCCTTAAGTAATATCACATACATTATGCAAATAATGTTTCCATTTGGTATTACTTTATTTCATTAACTTGGTGCCATCTAAGGACTTCTTTATGATGGTATTTTTCCTTCTACAGATAATAATTTCTTAAGAAATATTGACATCATCCTATCTATTCAAAAAGAACATTAATAAATTGAAATTGTGAGGATAGGAAATGGGAGAAGAGGTCCAATTTTGTCAAAATAAGTTTTCAAATGAAGCTATAATGCTAATTATTTGATTTGGAAGAAACTTACCAGAAGTAAATGAAAAGAAGTGTCTCCCCTGACTCCATCTTACTCACTAAAATTATAGGAACAAATTTACTGGAAAAACCAATGTGTTAAGGAATATGGTGGGGACAGAGATGCAGAAGACATGATTCCTGTCTACAAGAAATTAAAACATTATGGTGAATACATAACAATAATAAAATCTGTATAAAAACAAAATATTTAAAACAGTACATATAAGTTATAAAAATTTTACAAGACTGATGAGTATGTAATATCATATTTTGTAGATTCCACCCCACAGGGTTTTGTTTTGTCAGAGGGCATTGTCCAGCAGGCATGAGGGAGAGAGCGAGTACACAGGAGTACCCCCGAAGGTACCTGGTCATACCTGGGATCCATTTGTCCTCCATTTCTCCCTCTCATCAGGTTCTGCATACATGTGCACTGGAGTGCTTTTCAAGCCACTGGGGATTCAAACTGATGCCTTTCATGTGGGATCTGGTGTCCGTCTGTCTGGACAGTGCTTAACTACTGTGCTATGGGATCAGCCACATTTCACAGGCTTAAAAATATCTCTTGAAGGGACCAGCAGTTGGTGTAATGGCTATGTCACTGAACTCCCATGTAGCCAACTGCGGTTTGAGTCCTAGACCTGGTGACTTAAACTCATGCTGGGCGTGTGTGCATGCGTGCCCAAAATCCTGAGAGGAAAATGGAGAAGAGAAAGCTGCACTGTGGCCATCCCCACTGGGGGGTGATTTCTTGCTTTCTGTCTCTATGTCTCTCTCTGTCTTTCTGGTGAGCTCACGCACCCTATAGCAAAAACCTCTCCAAAAAAAAGAAAGAAAAATGTCACTTCAAGTTGTGTGGAACAGAGACGACCTTTGTGAAGTGTGGGATTTCACATTGCTGCTTCTTCATGGGGCGGACTCACCTGTGTGCTGGGCATGGCATGGCAAGGCCGTAGAACAGGCAGGAGAGGAAGCTGCGTGCTGTGCACAGGAGGCCATGAACGTCCTTGGACTGGAAGAAGAATGGAGTTGAGGAGTTAATGCCTGGGCAGGGAGGCTGGGCTCCACCACGCAGGGACCTAAGTTCTATCAGGAAACATAACCTCATCCTACTGGGAATACATGACAATGGCTATTTTAAAGTAGGACCTGCAGTGGTCAGTAGATGGCGGCATGGTTAGGGTGCTGGACTCCAACATGGGCGGCCACAGTTCATGTCCCGGACCTGATGTCTTGCTTTCTCCCTGTCTCTCTCTCTCTCTGAGGAGCATACATGCCCTGTAGCACATTCAAAATAATAAAAATTATGAATAAAATTAAATAAATAATTCTTTTTATAAAATAAGATACAGTAAGACCTGCAAACTGGTGAACTCAATAGATGGCTGTTGTCCTATTTTTAAAATAATTATTTATTTAATTTTATTTATTATTATTTAAATTTTCTATCAGACACATGCATTCATCAGACACACACACACACACACACACACACACAAACACACAGAAAGAGAGAGACAGACAGAGAAAGAGAGAAAGACAGAGAGAGAGAGAAAGTGAGAAAGAAAGCTGCCAGGTCCAGGACTTGAACCACAGTCAGTCATGTGGAAGTCCTGCGCCTTAACCACCATGCTGCCTGCCAGTCCCAACTTCTTATTTCAATAGATAGACTAAAAGTCAAGTGATAATCTTGGAGGCCACATTTAATGCTACATTAAAATTTGCAGTACTATCTTAACTTGTTAAATTTTTTCTAGTTATATTTGTCTTTGTTCAAAAGGTTGAAAGTTTGCTTTATTTTTAATATGACATAAAATGTAAGCACTATGCTCATAAACATAGGGAAATTAACAACATGATATTAGATTGTTTCAATACCAAACTAAAAAGAACTAAGTGAAGTAATAACAAAAAGTAAGGATGATATTTTGACTCATACCATTCATTAAAAATGAAAACGGGAATATTTACGTTGTGATATAGTTGACCCTGAACACAAAATCTATGGTGTCATACATAATGTAGTAAAATATTCCACACCTAGCATGCCCTGGGAAAGCAAGAGCTGCCCTTACAGATAGTCCATTTTAGAGTAAAAGATTCCTGGATGGTTGGTGCAATTGGAAGAATAATAAACTCTCAAAGATGCTCATCTCCAAGTCTCCAGATTATATGGATATGTTACGTTACATGGCAAGGGGGAATAAAGGTTGCTGATGGAGTTAAATTTACAAACCAGCTGACCTAAGATAGGGAGGAGATTACCCTGAATGGCCTACCTGTGGCCAGTAGAATGGCAAGAGTCCTTATAAATGGAAGAAGGGATCAGGAGATTGACAGAGAAAATGTCACACCAGAAAAATGTCCCGTTGGCATTGTCCATCTCTAGAAACTGGAAAGGGGACAGAAAAGACCCACCTCTGGAGCCTGCATGCAGGAACACAGCCCTATAGACCCTGAATTTTAGCCCAGTGAGACCCATTTGCATCTTGAAGTACAGATGACCTGTGTTGTTTCAGGCCACTATACTCACGATAACTTACTATGGCATGGATATAAAACTGATATTGCTTAGTAAAGATTTTAATGTTCATTTTTTTCTTTAGATTGTAATAGGGCATATATGTTCGTGGGCAGGAGAGGGGCAGTGGGTATGCATGGGGAGTGGCCACACCACAATCACTTCTCCTCCATTCTCCTCTTGGGATTTTGGGCAGGTACACACGTGCCCAGGATGTTTCTCAAGCTGCTGGTCCAAGATTTGAGTCACGCAGTCAACCATGCAGGATCCCAACTGCCTTAACCACCATGCAACTGGGTGACCCAGCAAATATTTTCATTATGACATACTTTTAAATCCAAGACTCCCTGCTAGAACTGTTGAATTTTCCAAGATTTTTCTGAGAGCAATGTGTGATTTGCTTGGCATCCAGTAGCATTGCTTCTTGATATTAAAAGTAGTTGTTTTTGTTTTGTTTTGTTTCGTTTTTCAGAAGCAACTAAATGATATCTATTAGGTCAGATCAAATGAACATTTTTAAAATCCTTCTTATATCCACAGATATTTCTATTTTGAGATCTGTAGAAAGAAAGAAGTCATTTTGGAACTAGCGGATGGAGAAATGGTTAGGTCTCTGGACTCCCACCTAGTCGACTGTGGTTTGAGTCCTGCACCCAGTGGCTTTAAACTCATACTGAGTGCATGTGTGAGTGTGCCCAAAATCTAAAGAGGAGAATGGAGGAGAAAGGACTGCAGCCTGGCCATCCCCCCAGGGTGGTGATTTATTGTTCTCTGTCTCTCCAGCGAGCACATGAGCCCTATAGGGGAAAAAAAAAAAATCTCTCTAAAAAAGACAGAATAATAAGAAAGAAACAAGTCATTTTAAAACTTAAATAGCAAAGGTGCATTTGTGGTTTTTAAATTTTAGCAAACTTCGTAATGACGACAATGAAGACATATATACTTAGTTCTGGTTTAGTCTCTTAAAAATGTAATTACCGACCTCATGCCATCGTCTATACCAGTTTTAGTAGATGCAAAGTGAATGCAATCCCTGTTCTTTTAATTAAGAATATTACATCCTGTGCCAGCCCATAGCCTGCTAGGTAAAGCTGCTGAATCCCACATGGCCCACCACGGGTTTGAAGTCCCAGAACCTGCATCTTGAGAAACACACTAGGTGAGCGAGTGTGTTTGTGTGTGTGCACATGCCAAAATCCTAAAAAGAGAGAGAAATGCAAAAGGCATTGTGGCCTGACCATGCCCCATGGGGGTACTTTCTCAATTTCCCTCTCTCTCTCCCACTGTCTCTCTCTGGTGAGGGCATGTGCCCTCTGGAAAATTAACAAAACAAAAGAAAAAAGAAAAGAATATTATAATATGTAAGCTCATTAAACTACTTCCCACTGGCTTTATATATTTTTAAACACGTCTAGTCCAAACAATTATGATAACTAACTATCATGTCCATTTAAGAATAACGGACACAGAATCTGCTTACTTCTTCGGTGCACAGAAGCCTCCCTGAACGTGTCCTTACATCTCGTCGAGGCAGCCTCTCTGGTTCTGTGAGCTCTTTTACATTGAAAAACATTGGCCAAAGCATCACACACACCATGATGTGTACCAGATGCCGAAGGGCACCTTGGGACGCGCGCATCGCGGACAGAATCCATCACCGCCTGACAGCCGCTTTACGCGCTCACCTGCTCCTGCGGAGCGCACCTGTGGCACGCTGGCGCTCCGCGTGGGAGCTGTTTTAGAGACTTCCAAGATTAAAGGGACTGTTAGTTCTTTCAGATAAGCCTTTTGATTTTTTCCTCCCTCCCTCTTATAGTCTGGTTCCTAATCTCAGTTTCTTTGACTGCCTTTCCATCTTTTGTTTATTTATTTTCTTAAACCTGCTGCAGGACTCTTACTAACAGGATCAGTATGAAAATAACCCTGCTGTGCTTTCCTCCTCTCTGGGCACTTTCATGCAGACGTCCTGGAGCACTTCGCCAAGCATTGACTAGGATTCCCAACATCTTTTCAGCGGAAATGGGGACTTTCAAAAAGAATCAATCTACCTCACGCTGAAGTGTCAGGCCTTCTGGAGAGAAATGTCTCAGTAACACAAGAGCAATTTCCAGCTTTTTTGATTCCAAAACATTTTTAGAATTGGTATTTTGGAAAAGGATTCATTAATGTATTTATCTAAATTTTTTTAAATGTATGTGTACTGTATTTCAGTCACTCTGCGTGACACTGGGTGCGGAGTGACGTACAACACAAGCGGAATCTGTCTTCACAAAGCACGCAGTCTGCAGTGCTGGGGCTGGAATGCAGCAGGCCTTGGACTCCTGGCTCCAACGCAGCAGGCCTTGGACCCAGACTGCTGGGTCCTGCTCCCGGGGCTTCTGATTTGGGAGGTCTGGCATGGACCTGGTTTCTGTCTCTCCTGATGCTGGTGCACTTGACACCCCCCGTGACTGTGTTGCCTTTCATGATTAGATATTTGGGCATGAGGCTGAATAAAATGCACATGTCACAGTAAAGAAGCAGAGAGGGAAAAAAAGATGAGCATACACACAGATGTGAGAGCATGCTGCTTTTCCAGAGGAGTTTGGCAAGTTGGGACAAGTGTGGAGAACCATCTAAGCAATGAGGCAGTAGATTCAAGAGGAAAAAAAAAGAGTGAAAGTTTAAGCAATTTTGGGATATTGCTAGCTCTAGGTATTTTACTGGCATTATTTTGTATGTAATCATAATTGAAGGCTCACAGAATCGTCAATACTTGCTTTGCCTCTGATTGGACAACACGACGGGAGGGGAGCGATACAAACACAGATGCATACTTCACAGTTGGGCCTTGGTTAAATTTTTGTTCAACACATCATGGATAAAGAGCTCACAAAATTTAATTTCCTTATATTGCATAAGTAAGATATACTCAGAGGTGTGATCATAAATGTTTAGCCACTGCACAGGTTAGAGTAAGGAAGGGGCCTTTTTTACAGCAATTTTCCAGTTTCAAGTTATCACTATTTTGAGAACAAACTCCTGCAAAGTTCCTGACAATTTTGCAATCAGCTCTTATGGGCAAGCACAAGCAGGGTCCTGATCATTAACCTTTAAGTCAGGTTATTTACACTAGCCGAAGTTGAGGTATTTGAAAACATAGATAATTTTATTATAATATTGTCATTTTAAGAGAACATGCAACTTAATATTTAAAGACTACCTCTTCAATTATTAAGAATTCTAATAATGCATAAGCAAGGGGGAAGTGGACTTTGTAGGATTTGAAACTATTTTAAAGTTTTCTGCTTCAAGGCATGCAAAAGTTAATTATCCTCGAATCTGTAAGTGCAGCTGATTATATTCTCATCATACATTTTTAGAACTTTATTATTTTTTAAATGTATTCATTGGGTCGCAGGCAACAAGCCAGGCACTGCAGACATGATAATGCATAAGAAGTTCTCAGAGATGCTGTGGGTAGGAGCTCTTTAAAGACAGAGGAAGGCACAGAGGCCATGCCACTCCATTGGGGCTGTGCTTTATGAAGGCAGACAGACTTCCCTGATGGCAGCTCCAACCTTGTTTGTGCCCTTACATGACGTGGCAGGGGCAGGGTTGGCTCACCTCTCAGTGAGTACATTCACAATTTCAGGAGGGTTCTTTGGCTGAGCACTTTCTGAACATAATGGCATTGTGTATTATACTATTTACTGTGAAAAGATATTTGGGAAACTGAAGCTCTGTTGTCATCTGGTATTGCTTTCCAGTCCTCAGCACGGATGACTAGGGTGACTCTCAGCCCGAGAAGCTGGTGAATACTTCAGGCTCACCCTTATCACTTGGGTCCCTCAAGCCATTCTTTTCCCACCTGGCTGCCTTTCCTGGAGATGGGCACCTTGTTGCAAGGCCTTCTTAGAGATCAGAGGCAGGCGTTTGCTTTGACTTGCTAAACCATTGGATTGCCAAATGACGTTTCAGCTCATGTCTCAAGAAATATTTTAATTTTCTCATGTGAACCCACTCTTGACATCTGCAGGCTCCTTTGGGCTGGCTTAATACCACTGGGCTACCGCAGTGTTGAGAAGGAATTTAAAAGAGTAAGCTTATTTATCGTGTGGGAGATGAGCCTATGCAGTCGGTGCTCCCATGAAATCCATGCAGGGTAGCCTTCACCACTGCTCGGTGCTACCATGAGGGCACATAAATGCTGCTCATTACAGCCCAGGCAGGGCTTGTGGCATCACACTGCCTCTTCAGCTTGTCCTTTACATGCGAAAGAGGATTGGAAGCACGCCTTAAGTGCCTGCTCCAAAAATCTGCGTTCAGCATTCATCTGTGGCCCCGGAGTTCTCAGCGTTCCCAGAATGTTGAGACAGGCATCCGATCTCAAAGGATAAGGGAAATAAATTACCTCCTCAAAATTAATAGCAATTCTATCTTGTAAGAACGAGGCATACAATCAGGTGCATAGATCACATTAATATAGAAATGCCAAACACTAGATTATTACTATATCACGCTGTAAGTGTGGCACGAAGAAACTTTTCAGAGATAAACACCCAGATCTTTCTAAATAATTTATTTTTCATGCAAATTCTAAGCAATGTCAGATTCATTAATGCCTGCGTATACTGAAACTAGGACAAAGTGACTTATAATGAAAAGGAATTGAGCGGCTTCCTTTACAATCTGAAAGGCAATCAAATTTTTAAATTTAATTGTTTTCATTTTTCTGTGGGAAAACGATAATTTTAAGTAATATCCTTACATTACAATTATTTTTCTCATATGTAGACTTCTTGCAAAGACTTTGGTATGATAAATGAAGATAGGAGGTTTCATTAAGATTAGCCTCTTAGTTCATAATGCGAAACAAATGATACGTGATTCTAACATTGGTTTTTAGTTCTTCCATTGATTGTTATTATTATTATTATTATTTGAGAAGTTTTTGCCTTAGAGTATTTGCACCCGCTGGATAGAGACAGATAGACACAGTGAGTGGGAAAGTGAGAAATCACCCCCATGAGGGATGGCCACTCTGCAATCCCATCTCCTCCATCTTCCTCCTGGCACACATACCCTGCGTGATTTTCAAGTCACCAGGTCTGGGACTCAAACCGCCGGCCATATGGGAGTCCAACAATGTAATCACTATGCAATCTGCTGGCCCTGCGTTGACCATTATTATTAGCAATATATGATAGCTTTTTTCCTTCTTACTAACTTATATATTGTTTTGATGTCCTGATCTGTTATTTTTAAGAATTTTAGTATCCAGTTCTTTCTTCCAATGCTTTTCCCTGACTTCTGACAACCTCTTTCATTCCCACTTAATGTATTTTAATTTTACAACATCAAAATGAATAGCATTTAACTTTTACCTACAGGTAGAGTTTTAGAATTACAATGAGGAAAAAACGGCCCCCTATTTTACTGGGAACATCATCCACTGCAGAGACAAGCAATTTATTGCTATTGTATTTTTCCTTTCTAGTATTTGTGAAGTTTTTAATTTTTTTCTGGATAATTGACATTTTTTCTTCAATAGGGACATTTCCCTAAAGCCGCCTACTTAGTGGCCACCTTTGCACTTCTCTCCACCGAATCCCTTACACTCATTCAGTATTTCCCTACGGTATCTTCCCTTTTGTTTTAGCATACCCTGGGGAAACCTCCTTAGACACGAGTGTACGTGCTCTGATTCTTGTACACCTGTTCCTCTTGCCCCACATCAGCATGTGTTGGGGGGACTGAGCACAGAGCTGCACTTGCTTCCTCTTCCCTCTTTGACCTGAAGGCATTTCTTCTTCGTTTGGACCTACCATGTTACTGGGAACAGGTCCGACGCCTCCTGACTCACCCCGAATGGGTCTTCTATTTCATTTATCCTTACAGTTTTCTTAGTGAAAGCTTTCGGTTTTTCTTTCTAGTCTCAGAGTTATGAGAATATAGTCAAAATTTTTTGTTTAAAAAGCTTTTTCTTTAATTGCCAGAAGTGCTTGAGCTCTCCAGAGTGAGAGAAAAGGAGAGGGAGAAAGCACCCCTCAATGGGACGTGGTCACACTGCAATCCTTTTTTCCTCCATTTCTCCATCCTGTCAGGGTTCCCGGCCTTCCTCATGTCCTTTTAGATCTTTGACATTCTTTCATCATGTTTTTTCCTTCATAGGCATTTTGAAAGGTTTTTCAATGTCCCTGTATGTTCTTTCATTTCTTTTTCTCTCTCTCTCATTCTCTTCCTTCCTGAGAGATTGTTGTAAACTTTTTCATCCAATCTAAAATAAAATAAAATCTATTAGATTTTAGGTTGGATGAGAAATAGATTTTATTTTCATTATCATATATTTTTTATTTCCAAGTATTCCTGCCCTTTTTTTTATCTTGTTATCCTGTAGCCTATAAATATTAGAATTTTTCATCTATTCCTGAATTTATCTATAAATCCACTTACTTATCTATATGTTTTGTTAATTTGCCTCTATACTTCATGTTGAATGCTTTGTGCAAAGGTCTTACCTCTCGCTTATAACTCTCCAATTGAAGACTTGAGCAATAACTGTGGATGGAGAGGCTGACAGACTGCAGAGTTCTCTTTCAGTGTTTGGGAGAAGATGCAGCCATCTTGCTGTGCAAGCTCCACATTTCAAAATGCAAAGCTCTTTTTTTTTGGAGAGGTTTTACTACAGGGCACATGTGCTCGCCAGACAGACAGAGAGAGACATAGAGACAGAAAGCGAGAAATCACCCCCCAGGGAGGATGGCCACGCCGCAGTCCCTTCTCCTCCATTCTCCTCTCGGGATCTTGGGCACACACGCACACGTGCCCAGCGTGAGTTTAAGCCACCGGGTCCGGGACTCGAATCACGGTCAACTACGTGGGATTCCAGCAACATAGCCATTATGCTAACTGCTGGTCCCAAAATGCAAAGCTCTTTTACCTCTAGTATTTATTTCTATTTCTTAAGAAAATTATCTTTGATTTTCTATGCTAGATTAGAAATTGTGCAGCTATGATCCAGGCTGACAGTATAGTTGTGAAATGAAAAGGAGTGCTGGAAGTCACATGGCTGACTGCAGTTTGGATACCTTGGTGGATTTGAAAACACGTAAGGTGTTGATGCACACCCGGGATCCTGATGAGCTTGGGAGCCAGGGAGAGGCTGCCCGGGTGCAACAAGAGTCTACTAAGGGTCATTCTCTCTTTCTCACTTTTCCGTGCATGCACTCTAATGAATAAGCTAAACTTAAAAAGACAGAAAAGTCTTGTGGCTATTTCACATGCATACTGTTTAAGATCTTGTCTTCACCCTATTATTTTTTAAGGAAGCACACACACACACATGCATACACACACACGTATATACACACATTTCTTCCTGAACATTTCAAGATTTCATCTCAAGTCTCTCTGGGAATCTGCTCCTATTACTCCATCAACCTACTTAGCAGGGTCTCTGGGCTGCAGCTCTCTCTCTGTCTCTGTCTCTGTCTCTTTCCTTACCATTTCTGTCCATTCTCAGTTTTCCCCAAATATTTTAAAGTCTCATCTGAAGATGATGCAGCTGTCATTCTATTCTCCACAGAATGTATTTTTACTAGTTTTTGCGTTAGATCTTGGAAGAGTGAGGGATTAAATACTTGCTTTCTACATGGCCTCATACATTAATTATTCAGAAAAACCATTCAAATTTTTAAAGATTTTAAAATTCTTAAAATCATAAAGTCCATAAAAAGTAACATAAAAATGAAAGTTTAGTACAAAAACACACATCTCTATGAACTATTTGGGACTAATTTGGCAACTTGATGTCCCCCAACTATCATTGCATATTTCCTATTTTATCATTTTTTTTGAGAGTTTTTTTTTTTCACTATAGGGCACGTGCGCTCGCCAGACAGACAGAGAGAGACAGAGAGTCAGAAAGCGAGAAATCACTCCCCAGGGGGGATGGTCACGCTGCAATCCCTTCTCCTCCATTCTCTTCTTGGGATCTTGGGCATGCACACACATGCGCCTGGCATGAGTTTTAAGCCACCGGATCCGGGACGTGAACCGCGGTCGATTACATGGGATCCAGCGAAATAGCCATTACGCTAACTGCTGGTTCCCCATATTTCCTATTTTAAAACAAAACGAAAAAGATAATTTCTTACATAACCACAGTAAAATAATAAAAATGAGAAAATTGACGTTGATTAATTATAAAGCAGCGAGGCTGTGCTCCTCTCACACAAGCTGTCCTTTTGTTCGCTTCTTTGTTGATACTACATTGATGTTTGATTCAGAGGTCGTTCATGAGCTCCGTGGCTGGGGGAGTTACTCTTTTTCCTCATAATTTACTGAGGATCTTAGGGGAGGCAATTGCTTTGAAACTGTCATGTCCCATTTCTTAGGAAAACTTCAATTTATTTACATCCCTCAGTACACACTCAGATTCTCATGTTAGTCATGGATTATAATAAATCATTATTCTTATTTACATAGATACTTACGTTTTAAAAGATATGGTTCAGCTGGACTTGGGTGTCAGTTTCACATGCTGTCCTCATTTTCAGAGCACTTCCTTGCTCTCTGGGAGACACAAGAAGTTCCTCTTGAAATGTGTGTGTGTGACTCTGGAGTTAGTCATTTCCATAGGATTTCTATTTCTTTTCATTGGTATTTGGAGGACCAATATCTGATAGATAGATGGATGTGTTGCTGTTGTTTGTCAATGCTCTTAAGTCTGTAAGAATGTAATGGTTTGGAGCCAGCAGGTACATGGTAGTTAAGGTGCTAGACTCTCATATGGCCAACTCATTTGAAGACCAGACTTAATGGCTTGAAAATTATGCTGGGTTCCTGTTCATGTGTACCCAAAATCCCAGGAGGAGAATGGAGGAGAAGGAATTGTGGCATGACCATCCCCCAGGGGGGTGATTTCTCACTTTTTGTCTGTCTCTCCAGTGAGCACAAGTGCCCTATGGCAAAAAGCTCTAAAAACAAGATGTAATAGTTCACTGAGTCTCTTTGTGGGATTTTTGGGAGAAGGAACAGAAGAGAGCAGGAAAACATCTTTTTTCATTGTTATTCAGATTATTATTATTAAAGAAGAGAGCAGGAAAACACCTTTTTTTTCATTGTTATTCAGATTATTATTATTATTACTATCATTATTTCTTTGAAACATTTAATTACTATATATCATTTGGCTTCTAAAGAGAATTTACCCAACATGAACTACTTTTCAGACTTGTCCAGTTGAGAATACTATATATGTCATCATCAAAAGGTAATAAACCATTTCTGCATCCCAGAAATGTCATTCCTATTTGTTCTCATGCTATCTTTGCCCCATCCCCATTTCACACAGTCTTCAGCATTCATTACTATTTTCACTGCTTTTATGCCCTCAGCTATTTCAATATCTACCATAGAGTGCAGATAGTTGGTATATATTGAGTGGATACATATAATATCCCTTTCATAGCCTGGCTTGCTTCACTCAGTAAATATTCCATATTCAACTGCTTTCTATCAAATGCCAGGGTCTTGTTGTATTTTTACGGCTGACTAGTATTCTATAGAGTATATGTGCCACACTTTTTCAATCCATTCATCAAAGGATACCAATCAATCCATTGGGAAAAGGAAAACCTTTTCAGCAAATGGTGCAAGAAGGAACAACTGGGTATCCACCTGCAGAAAGACAAAACTAAATCTCCATATTTCACCATTAATAAAAATCAACTCAAAATGGATCAAAGATCTGAACCTAAGACCTCAAACTATACAACTGCTGGTGGAAAACACTGGGGAAATTCTGGGCAACATTAGGGTAGGCAGAGTTCTTAAATAAGACTACTAAAGAATGGAAAATAATCCCTAAAATAGACAAGTGGGACTCTGTCAGATTAAGAAGTTTCTGTACAGCAAAGGACACAGTAATTTGTGTGAATTGGCAACCCTCAGAATGGGAGAATATTTCTGTCAAATATGCCTCAGATAATGGACTGATAACCTTAATACATAGGGAACTCAAGCGGCTTACCAGAAAAAAAAATAAATAAAAGATTAACACAATTAAAAGATGGGAAAACGAGCTGAACAAAAATCTCTCTAAGGAAGACATATAAACAGCCAAAAAGTGTATTAGGAAATGCTCAACATCCCTCATCATAAGGAAGATACAGACTAAAACCACAATGAGATACCACCTAACCCCAGTCAGAATGGCGAAGACTAAAAATACAAAAAGTGATGAGTGTTGGCAGGGTTGTGGTGAAAGGGGAACGCTCCTACACTGTTGGTGGGAATGTAAATTGGTCCAGACACTGTGGAAAACAGTATGGAGGTTCCTCAAAGATCTACAGATAGAACTTCCATATGATCCAACAATCCTACTTCTGGGTATCTACTCAAAGGACAGGAGAATGATCAGTTGGAAAAGTGCTTGCACATTAATGTTTATGACAGCATTATTCATGATCACTTAGACAAGGAAAATATCTTTAGATAACAAGATAAAAACCATTTTATCAGGATTTATGCTTATTTGGGGTTGAGCACTAGTCAAATTGTTTCAAGAAAGTTAATTTTCTCCCATCATTGACAGAATAGATGTTTTTATTTCTTAATTATCTCATTCTATGTTCAGAAATTAATATCTATGCAAAAATGTTGTTGTTACAGATACTAAGTTAAAACAAATTTGTGAAGTCCAATCTTCAAAAATGATAAAGTTGTAGATAATAAATAAAACATAGTACTTTTACAATGTAGTACTTTTAAGTAACATATAGTACTTATAAGGAAACACATTAATAGATAAATATATTAATAAAATAGAGTTATTTTAAATCTCTTACTCATTTGATGAATGAGGATATTAGTGTAATTTTATTTGTAAATGAAAGATCTACAATAACTAGAGAAATACTTCAAATGAACAAAAGCATTTGTTCTTTACTGAACAATAGGTGTTTGTTAATATAGATGTAAACTAATTTTTAGATTTCTTCCCCCAAACCAACAAACAAATGTACAAAAGAGTCTCTGTTTATTCTTGTGCTTATCATTATTTTCAGGATAAATGGTAGAATATGTATAAATGATTATTTTTACATGTTTTTGGTAACAAATGAAAGATTCATATTTCATGCAGTTGTTTATTTCAATATCCAGAAGTACTAAGTGGTCTTGGCCAACTTGGGACAGATTGTGGAGTGAAGGATAATTATGACATTGATGGACACACAGGGACCAGGTGGTGGCAGAGCAGCAGGTTGCAATGCTCTGTGAGGCTCACCCACCTGGGACGTTTAGGTATTTGTGTCTCATGACTTCTCTGAGTGAGCCACATGTACACATGAGTCAGAGCTGGTTGAAGTTGGACATGCATCATGGTGTCCAGACCTGTTGGGGGTGCAGTCTCTTTCTTTCTCTGTCTCTCTTGCCTATGGAAGAAATATATAAATAAACTTTTTTTAAGTACATAGAACTCTCTCAAAGATCAGAGAAAATACAATACTGATTAAAACTAAAAAAACAATCAAACAAAAACTAGTGCATTGGCCTTACAGTCCTGTTTCTCTCTCTTTTCTTTTCTCTTAAGAGATATTTTTGCTATAGGGCATGTGTGCTCGCCAGAGAGACAGAGAAACAGAAAACAGGAAATCACTCCCCCAGGGTAGATGGCCATGCCACAATCCCTTCTCCTCTTGGGATTTTGGGCATGCATGTACACATGCCTGGTGTGAGTTTCACACTGCCAGGTCTGAGACTCAAACTGTGATTAGTCATGTGAGTCCAGTCATGTGACCATCATGGCATCTGCTGTGCCCTGATCTCTGTTTAGATTGTCAATGATCTATCATTGATTTTGATTGCTCTCCTCTTGCCTGCAGCCTCTCCAGATAACTGAAGTTTACACTCAACAAAGCTCCTCGATTTCCAAAGCTATTCAGAGCAAGTACACTTTTATATTTGTTCTCAGTGGGATTTCAAATAAAACCAAGAAAAAAAAATGAAGGCAAAATCTCTTCATACATTCCTGTTCACTTGATTTCTGAACTCTTTTTTCAATTCACTGGAGTGAAATAAATAAATAAAACGTATATTAAGCTTCTATGTTTATTTCTTAGTAACTGCTCAAATCTTGGTCCAGTTAAATTTGGCAAATCTGTACAGATTTTTCTGAAAAAAGTTGTTGTTATCATTTTAACCACTGTGTTAGCTGTGATTTTCTAAACAGCTATTTTTTTACTTTTTTTTAGTGTAATGAAATTAACCAATCTGGCATAAGAAAAATTAAATTGAACTCAGATTAGAGAAATTTGAAATATGTAATAAATTTGTTATCTTTATTATTTATTATTTTAGCTTCACTGAGGTTCAGCTTTTCATGGCCTCCCTAAATCCAGGTACTCTTTTTGGAAAATAGAAATTTGAACAGATAAAATTTTTAATTATGGAAAAGCATTATTTTTAACCAAAAATTATATTAAATTTCAATATAAATTTTTACCATGTAACATACTTTTAAATATCATTTGACATTTTTTAGAACTACCTCTTTTTATAATAAAATCTTAACTTTTACAGGATTTTAAAAATAGACATTTGATTGTTGCAATGAAATGCTGTCACATTAATGAAAGTGAAAGATATTTCTCTTGTAGTCAACTAGTACCTGGGGTCAGTAGAATTTATATTTTTAGGCTATTGAAGGAATAGCCACCAAACTGACCTTGGTTTATTAACATAGATTTACTTCTGTAGGGCAGGTTTTCTTTCCCTTTATGGTAAGTAACAGAAACCAGTGCTTTACACAGGCTATCGTAGCTCTCCTACTTAGGTAATTATGTTCATTAGGCTCCCATATATTTAAGGCTTATCTTTGAACTGTAAATGGGAAAGCAATCAGCAACATAAATTCCTTATAAGGCTCAGGAAAAATTAACCACTCATTTATCTTCGTAGTCTGAATTTCACAACGGGTTCTAATATCTGGGAATTTATAATTTGAAAGAAATGCTTTAAAATCCAGTATATTCATACATAAGTCATATTATTAGTCATGTAGCTAGATTTTGTTTTTTTCAAGTAATGGGGGTGTGTGGCTTACTTAAACAAAAGGAAAATGTATAAACATTCAGGTAGTAATTGTCAGTGCCTACCTATATGGACTTTTTTTTTTTTTCTTACATAGTGATTACTTATACAAAGCATTTGGCCTAGGAGAAAACATGTTTTAAATTGCTGTCATTTTTCAGTTTGAATGTAATAACTTTCCAGCAAATACTATAGATACAACACTTTATATCACTGTCATAGAAGTATATGTATAGTATACAAATTTCAAATAGATTCAGTATGCAAATTATTTAAACAGAAAATATATCTCTAGACCTAGAATTATCTTAAACACTTCCATTCTCTAATAAACAACCGTGATTTTTTTACTTCTGAAAAAATACTAAAACTCTGGGACCAGCAGTTAGCATAATGGCTATGTTGCTAGACTCTCACTTAGTTGACTGCAGTTCAAGTCCCGGACCCGGTGGCTTAAACTCACACGGGTCACATGTTCGTGTGTGCCCAAGATCCCAAGAGAAGGGTGGAGGAGAAGGGATAGCAGCATGGCCATCCCCCCTGGGGGGTGATTTCTTGCTTTCTATCTCTCTGTCTGTCTGGCGAGCACACGCGCCCTATAGCAAAAACCTCTCCAAAAAAAAAAAAAAACTAAAAATCTTAGTATTACTGTAGCCTTGCTCTTATTTGCCTGGCTTATTAATAATCAGTGGTCAGTTGATTTACATAGACAAGGATGGTGAAAATTTAACATAGCAATTAACTAAAGCTATTCATATAACATATGTGTATTTAACTCTAGTAAAAGAGAATTTGTTAAATACAAATAATTGGTAGTAAATTTCAAATCTAGTCTAGATGATCATAGAATGTCAAATTAACTTTTTCTTCTTGAGATATTTCAAAATAGAATAGATGCCACAGAATTTGGGTAAATGTTTATTGATCTTAGAAATGAGGTTGGACCAGATAATTTCTCAAGGCCAGTTTCAATAGTACAGTCTATAAATATCAGTTCAAATTAGGTTTTTGAACACTTGAGAAATCTGCCCTTTAGCTTTTATATGCAGTTTATTAAATTCTTCAGCTTTACAACTCGAATGCACAAGATATTAAAGTAGGCTTCCATTTCTGTTTCATGCATATTCTACATGATGCCAACGATTAATTACCAAAGGTGTCATTTGAAGTTACCATCAATACTCACCTGCATATCTGGCCATTTATCCACAGGTCCTAGCTTCTTCCTGTTTCCTGCGCTTTCTGCTCCTCCCATTACCTGCCCAGGGAGAGAAGGTGGGGTGTTCCCCCATGGATGTCTAGTTACAGACTGCACTAAGAGCGTCAGGTACATTTCACCCACTTCATTCCAGGACACAGTCGGCAACTCACAGGTCATGTTCTCTTGCTTTTCCAAAGTTCTTGCATTTATTTATTGATCGTTCCATGGGTGTTATTTCACCTATATGATATGTGTACCTGTATTACATGTATTTCCCCTAGAATGTTATTGAACTTTAGAATTTGTTTCTCCTATTTAGCTATAATTTTGTAGCTGTTAACCAAACTGTCTAAGTTCTTCTCTCCCCATACACTTCCTAGTTTCTAATAACCACTGTTCTACTCTT
Organism: Tupaia belangeri chinensis; assembly: GCF_000334495.1. Taxonomy (NCBI): domain Eukaryota; kingdom Metazoa; phylum Chordata; class Mammalia; order Scandentia; family Tupaiidae; genus Tupaia; species Tupaia belangeri. Next base: position 4,852,492 of record NW_006159681.1, on the reverse strand, counting down.
TATTTCCGTGAGATCAACATTTCAACTTCCACATATAAGAGGGAATATGCGATAGTTTTCTTTCAGTGGTTGGCTTATTTCACTTACAAATGTCTTCCAGACTAACAATGCTGCCACAAATGACAGAATTTTGTCCTTTTTAAAAAGTGTCTGAATAGTATTTCATTATCTATCTATCTATCTATCTATCTATCTATCTATCTATATCTATCTATCTATCTATCTATCTATATATATATCACATTTTCCTTATTCATTCATCTGTTGACATTAAGGTTGATTTCATACCTTGGTTATTGTAAATAGTGCGACAATAAGCATGGGTGTGCAAATAACTCTGAAAAAACAAGTAAATGTTTGAAAAGAAGTGAATGATCTAAATAGACACACGAAAGTACAACAAGTACTTTAAAAAATGCCCCACACCACTAATAATTAAGAAAATGTAAATAAAAACCACACTGAATACCCTCTCATCCCAGTTGGAAGAGCTATTATCAAAAGACAAAGAGAACCAGTGCTGGCAAAGATGCAGAGATTGGGGAACGCTTATGCACATTCGGTGGGATTGCATAGTATAGCCTCTATGAAACAGTGTGGAGAGTCCTCAAAAATCTAAACATGGGATGCCACATGATCCAGCAATCTGCTTTTTTTTTACTTTAATATTTCATACTTTTTTTTTACTTTTAAAGTTTTAGAAGTTTAAACAGAGTTAATGCAAAATAAGTTTCGAACTCCTAGAATGAGCAGATAAAGTTGATTGCTAAATTGAGTTTAGGGCTGGCTCTCTTGGCTAGTGGTTAAGTGCTGTGTGGAGGTCTTCCCACATGGAAGACGATGGTTCAAATCCCTCCTCCGGTGGTTTGAAGAACTTGATAAGTGCACGGGCATGCATGCCCCAAGTCTTGATGCAACAGAGAAATGCAAGAAAAAGGATTGTGGTGCGATTTTACCCATTGGGGAGTCTCTCTCTCTCTCTCTCTCTCTCTCTTTTTCTCTCTGAGGAGCACATGTACTCTCTGGTAATAAAAAAAAAGAAAAGTTGTAAAGATGTAGAGTGGTTGAATATTAACAATAAGAAATAAAACAAATTACATTTATAATGCTCTTGAGAATCCTATGGGAACCATTTCTTATCTCTAGTGGCATCTAAAAGGTGAGTCAAGTGATCAGTTCACACTTCAGTACGAATGCTAGTGGCAGAACAGAAATAAATATATCACTTTGAACATGCAAAATCTGGTACTGTTGATTTAAAACTTTCCCACTCAAGTTGTGAGCTGGAAAATCTCCCACAACCAGCTCTTGGAAGGGCAGAAGGAGTTCCAGTTTGTGGTATTTGCTGTTTTCCCTCATGTAAATGCCCTCATGGTGGCAGATTTTTAAGCTGCCGAAATACTACTGTGCAGTCACTAGACAGAGTGGTGAAAGACGCACAGCAGAGCACACCTTGACGCAGACATTTCTGCCTTATGGATGGGCAGACAGAAACGATTGCAAGGGTACAGTTAATAGTAAGAAATGATCCAATATTTAAAAGTAATCACTTGGCATATGATATTTGCTTTAGTATAACTTATTTAATTGAAAATGTACATAATTCCATTTTCATAATGATGTCTCTGCTTAACAAGTGGCTTACAAAATTCCTGAAATTGTGGCTATCTCCTCTGGTAAGTGGCGTAAGTCGCTTTCAGCACACCAATGTCTGAACCAGTCCATGCAGCTTCTCTCAAGAGATTTTGGCAATAATGAGGTAAAACTTTGAGAGATAAATTTAATAAACCGTATGAGGGGACCTCAAAAAATTGTGAAAACTGCAATTAAAGTATGAGTTTATTTTTGTACAAAAGTTTTTGAAATCCATGCATAGTTTTGTCATCATATGCATTTTCCATAACATTTTTGAAGATGCCTTCATATTTAAAAGTAATAGATCCTTGGGGCCAGAGCAGGTGGCATGGTGGTTTAGGCACTGGGCTCACGTGTGGCTGAATGCAGTTTGAGTCCTGAACCTGGTAGCTTGCTTTCTAACTTTCCCTCTCTCTCTCCCCACCTCTCTTTGGTGAACACACATATCCTATAGCAAATTAAATAACAATAGTAAAAACTAAAATTAATTAAATAATTCTTTAAAAAATAGTAATAGACCCTCCTGATGCTGATGGGTGGCATATTCCTTTCCTCTTTGTGGGTTGTGCTTGCGTAGGTGTGTGTGTGTGAGAGTGAGCATTTGGAGAAGTTGTGTGGAAATAGTTTAGAGAGTTTAAAATGAACAGCCACAGCTCCTGTGTGAACACAGTTTTCACAGTGCCCAAAGCACGTCTTTCAAAGATTCCCATTTCTTCTCTGCCTTTAACATTTAAGAAGCTGTCCTTCCGGACTTGTTTTTGTCAGGTTTTATGTCAAACTGTTTTCCCCAAACTTTTGTGTTCATTGCTGCCTGCCGTAACTCTCCCTCCCCCGTGCGGGCTGGCTGCGGTTATTACCTTTCATACGGATGCTCTGTGTTGGAAACCAGTTATGAGTCTCTGTCCCAGTGGATCGCATGATGGAGTTGAAGCGGCTGTCATCCAAAGCTCTGTAATAGGCTCATATGGGGAATACAAAAGTGCCATGGATTATTGATAGAGTCATATCTGCCGTTCTGCTGACAAATTTCATGTCTCCTCTGCCAGGTTTCTAATATTAAGAAATATTTCTGGTAGCATGTCATCTCATTGAGTCATTCAGAGTGAAGACGATGATTCAGATTTCTAGTTTTTATTCTGATAATGAGGAATGATTCGATTTTAGCCTGGCAATGAAGACTGCTATGCAGAGTGTTTCAATGACATAATGAAACCAAACAATAAAACAGAAACGTATGTCTGTATTAAATCTACAGAAAATAACAGTAGCAGAAACCTAGGTACGATGAAACTCTCACTAATTACTTCAATAGAAAAGGTTTTCTTTTTAAAAAGTCCTGTTTTGAAAGGTAAGGGTGTCCTCAAACATTAGCACTTACTTCATAAGCATTTTAAACGAAAATCCAGAAACAAGGAGTTAAAAGATTTTGTTTTGTTTTGTTTTGCTGACAGGTAGATTGATGCATTGGCACAACTAAGTGACATAGTTACAATTCAAAACTATTTTATAACCTGGCATGAATTTTTAATTTGTTTTTTAATGCCACTCTATGGCAAACCTCATATTAAAAAAACTCTTTGTGACATTATAAAGTGTTATTTTAAAGACCTAATGCTGACATCTCCAGGAAACTGAAAAATCACCTCATTTAGAAAAACCTTATGATATATATTTTTTTCATTTTTAATATTGTCATTATAATATTTTCCATAAGATTAGAAATTATGATGTCACATAGAAGCAGCCAAGCCTCACAAAGGAAGCAAGATTACCAGTATGCCCTGAACTGACTATGGCTAATGTTTGGTTTTACATCATTTTTTCCCCTCTGAATAGTATGGCTTACCAGCTGCTGGAAAAGGTGGTTAAAACTTAGGGAAGATGTATTGCTTTTTCTCAATTAGCACAGCTCTCTAGGTAATGTAAGATACATAATGATTTTCTTTCTCCTTTTTCATTCAACCAAAATACAGTTCTTACACCAAGAAATGTTCAGATATAAAACACATGAAAAAGATATTTGATTCGCTTAGATGATATGTACTCACACATTTCTTGGGACTGTATTTGTGTATAGTTTCCCTGAGATTTCTGGCTCCAGAAGTTCCCATTTCAGTGCCACAAAATAATTTTTAAATCAATGAAGGTTTCTTATGAGTGTATTTTATTTATAGTCAGAATTGAAGATGAAGTGCCAATGGAAAGAGGAATTTTCATGGTTCTCCAATTATATTCAATACTGTAGAAAACTTGTTTAAAAGTGGAACAAAATTCAACTTTGCTTAAAAATAAGGAAAAATGGAGGTCATAAACATAGATTTTCCATAGCTTAGATTTGAGTTCATATCAAAAGTCAAATTTATTGAAAACTGTTAAAGAAAAGCCATAAGTGGAGTCACAATGGAGTATGCATGACACTTGCACATCCCACCCGCAAGTCTTATTTGAGACCGAGTTCTAACATTCATGGTAGTAACCTAGGAACGTGAGTTAAGGATTTTAGAAGAACGTCGAGGGCTGTGCATGATTTATATTTCATCTGCTTCCAAAGAACTTACGCAAGTAAAAAAATAAAATAAGAAATTCTTAGATAAAAATGAAGTGTCTAGAGAGGTGGCAAATTAAATAAATACATTTTTCTCTATGTTTTGACAGCTACAGTAAAAATTAGTGAATTCAATTCAGCACATTTATTGAACTGGATGCATATAAGGAATAACAGTAGGCATTTCAGATGTTGCAAAGATGAGTAAAATAGAGTCATTTCTACCATCTGAAACAGGAGGCAAGTTTATGAGTAGAATAAAACTTTTCTAGATTTTTAATGTAGATACCTTTGTAAAAGAAACACTTCTACTGTAGGTATGGAACAAATGTAATGATATTTTTAAAATTATTACTGGTTACATATTGGGTTCTTAATATAAATGCTGAATAAACTGGTGAATAGATGGGTATCTGGATATTTCATGTGAAATGTGTGTGTGTGTGTGTGTGTGTGTGTACACATATGGACTATGTTTATTAAAAGTGATGATGGGCCTAGCAGTGATGGTGTAGTAATGTCACCACCGCACAATACTGGGGTCTACAGGAAGGCCCCAGGGTTGGATATGCCCAGCTTGATCCAATCTGGAGCATCCAAGAGTGCACCCATGACTCTGGCTGGCTAGAATACCTGGGAGAGTCAGTGACACGATTCTGTACCTCCACCCCTCAGTAAATAAATAAATTCAAAAACAGACAAACATTGGCCAGCTGTGGTATTGTACCTGTAGCACAAAACTCCGTGATGCTCCAGCCCTTTGGGAAGGTCCCAGGTTCAGGTTCAGGGCCCGAGGTACCCCTCTGAACATGCCAATAGTAGTGAATACACATGCTTGTGACCCTTGGCACCTGAGGCTAATGTGTACTGCTGTGTGACTACTTTGTTAATGATAGTTCCCTCTTTGTCTTTCTCATAAAAAAAAATAAACTTGATAAAATGACTTAGAGTCAACATTCTATCAAAACTGAAATAATATGCTTATTTTTTAATTTAAAAATGTAAAAATAAATCTTATAGAAATGATAAAAAGAAATATTGCATCTGCCCATTAAGTTGCTTCTCTGAAATTTCAAAAGTTAGGTATGTATTGGGATTAACAGATGATGTAATAATTTCATTGCTAGACTCCCATGTAGTCGACTGCAATTCGAGTCCTAGACCCAGCAGCTTAAAACTCATACCAGGAGAATGACAGTGTGTGCCCAAAATTCCAACAGGAGAATGGAGGCGAAGGGACTGTGGTATGGCCATCTTCCCTGGGGGGTGATTTCTCACTTTCTGCTTTTCTAACCCTCTTTGTCTCTCCAGTGAGCTCAAGCACCCTATAGCAAAAATATCTCTCTCTCTCAAAAAAGTTAGATGGGTATTAATTGAAAATATATTGATTAATGAAATATCTGTGTCAATCAACTTTAGGTTGAATCACAATAATAAATCACCTCTGAAATGCTGTACTTACAAAACTAAAGTTATTTTATTCAAACTGATGTGAATTGAAGGTTGCCTTTGTTTTTATTTTTTTCCCTGCCTCCTACTAAGGATGAACGTGGAGCCATTACCTGGAACCTGCCCTGTCTCATCAGGGAAGGAACTGAAAGATGGAAACAAGCTTCTGCCTGGAAATGTCACCAGTGTCTGCACACCCATGCTCTGCTGTCCAAGGCAGACGACCAATGACTTTGAGATGGGAGAAGTACGCTTCTTGCATAGGACTGGACCGAAGGTGGAGAGGTAGCAAATATTCTTAAAACAATGTATTCTACCATGCTCTAAATACTTCTTTTTGCTAGATATATGACGGGGCTTTAAAATGGAGTAAATGGAGTTAAAATACAAACTTATTCTGGTGCAAAAAAGCTAAAACCTATTCATAGTTTTTTCTAATACAGGTGTTTTCTATGAACTTTTCAAAGCCCCCACTTCTCCCATACATTTGAAGGATAAAACTGCCACATACGAGTCATTCCCTCACTGTGTACGAAGGTGTTCCCAGGGTGCAGCAGCAAGTTCACAGGGCCACACGATGCTTTACATTGTTGAGAGAAACCAGATAATACCTGTTGGACCGATCATACTTCACTAGCTTGAGGGAGCTCGGAGTTTCAACATTGGCCAACTCCTCTCCTTTCAGTGTGCTGTATCTTTACAAAGCTGGGTTTTTGGTGGTGTTCCGTGATTAAGAAAAGCGAGAATTGTAAAAATCCATGTGGATTAGGAAAGATGAGTGGTGATGTGCAATCTCATGCCATGACTCCAGAGGGTGGGTGGGCCCCATCTGGCACACCCACTCCATTAGTCCCTCATTCTGACTGTCTAAGCATGAAGCACTTTCATTTCTACATGTGTGTCATTTCTTTTTCAAATGGTTACTGGTCGTTAATACCCAGATTTATATTATTGTGTCGTGGTATATCTTGCTGCTTTCTGATGGTTCTCTAACCTATGCTTTTTGTGTGGTTAGTTACACTATTCTAGTGTGATGTCACATGCTATCTACTGCAACATACATACCCTACGGTGCCACCATGCACCACAAGACATCTGCCTTTAGGCTCCTCACTTGTTGACCGGTTCACGTATCAACCTAGTCTTGGGCGTATGTCTCGGGCATTAGTGAGGAGTGCTTGCATACGTCAGTATTAGTTATGTCAGACCTAACTACGTTATAGGTATTTATTTTGACTGAGAGTTGCTGTTGAGAAAAATAAATAAGTCCCTCATACTTAGATATAGCTCGAACTGAGAAAATTTGGAAAGCAATGTAATAGGCTTTAAATGTTAGTAGAAGAAATATTTTTCCTTTATTTTTATTTTTTTAAATTTCATTTTCTCCTATACATTCAATCACATTATTATTTGTCTTACAAAATGGATATTTCAACAGGAGAATATTTCTCCCTAGTACAGTTGATAAAACTACAAAATATTGCTCTTTCACTGAAACATTTGACTCATGGGACCAACAGGTAGTGTAATGGCTATGTTGCTGGACTCCCATGTAGTCGATCGCGGTTCGAATCCTGGACCCGGTGGCTTAAACTCACCCGGGCATGCTTGTGTGTGCCCAAGATCCTTAGAGGAGAATGGAGGATAAGAGATTGCAGAGTGGCCATCCCCCTTGGGGGGTGATTCCTCGCATTTTGTCTCTCTGTCTTTCTTTGTCTTTCTCGCAAGCTCATGTGCCCTATAGCAAAAAACTTTCTAGAGTCTTAGGAGTAGAGACAAAGTAGAAACAGTGTGGGAGGAGAAGAACGTAGGAAAGGATATTTGGGGAAAAAATAGAGGTAAGACATTTGTGGGACACAGATATGTTTATTATCTGTTGATGAGGATGTGCATAGTATTCTTAACTGGGCTGGACTGAGGTGTCTATCATGCTGGGTAAGTATCTCTACAATCTAAATGATGTATAGCAATGGAATATATAAATAACAATTTAAAAATTTAAAAGAAATAAATGTTTTTTAAAAAGGAAAAAAATGCCTGGCATTCAATATTTAACCCAAATTTAGCTAGCACCTCTAAATTAAAATGGATGTGCTCAACAACGATTGGGTTGTCTGGAAAGTCATGACTTATTTTTGCACAGAAAATCATGTCATGACTTTCCCCATGACCTTATAGTTCCCGGGCCAGTCCTGTGACTTCACGGTAAAGGGAGATAGATCCCATGTGGCTGACTGCAGTTCTGATTCTGGTCCCAGCAGCTTGAAAAACACACTGAGCATGTGTGTGTGCTTAAAATATTAACAGGAGGGAGAAAACAAGAAGGGATTGCCCCATTAGGGGTGCTTCTCTCTGCTCCCCTCTTTCACTAGTGCACTCACACACCCTCTGGCTTGTAAACGAACAGAAATAAATCCTGTGAGTACATACGTAATGTTTTTCAACAGAAAAATTTAAATTAACTTAAGAAGTTGCCAGAGTACCCGGCTGACATCTCAAGCTCAGACCTCCAGGGATTACTAACAGAGTTCTTTCTCGTAAAGGAGTCTGAGCAGTTCCTTCTGTAGGACGTGAAATGGACAGGTTATCACAGATGACCAAAAAACGTGCTGTTGATAATTTTGCAATTTGGAATGCTTCCATCCAACTACGTAGAGCAGTTTTCACATTTCCTTATCTCATATATATTGATAAGTCAATACTTCCTAGGACCCTCTGATGAAATTATTATTTCCCTATCCCTTCATCTTTAGGAAAAGAGGCATCCTTGACAGAGTCTGACTCTGCCATGCTCTCCTCAGCCCTGCAGCCAGGATGACAAGGCCTCAGTGTGTGCCAATAGGCCTGGACCATCAACCCGCAGCCTCCCACCCAGCTCCCAGCAGGTCCCTACTGTCTGCAGCGCTGAAGCTGGGTCATATTTCATAGTTTAGCTTAGAAATTCTTTGGTCTGCTCTCTGTGGTTTCATCCTCTGGTGTCTAAAGGTGATCATGAAGACAGTGTAAAGCCGTAGACTGCATTCAGTTTTTATTCACTGCTAAACCACATACTGAAAGCAGAAAAAAATAATCAGAAGATACATTATTTATGTTATCATTCTATCTTTATTGTTTTGAAATTTCACTGTCAATAAAGTTAGTGTTCACATTGAATATCAGGAAAAAATGGAGTAAATGTCATTCCTAATTTGTAATTTCAGAATGGATTTGTAGGTTTTTATTTTATAGCGCCTGTAAATTTCTAACTCCTACACATATATGGGATGTTTCAGATATCTTGACGCTATACAATGTAAATTCAAATGACATATTGCAAATTGACCTAGCTTCCTTTCGAAAGGTTATTATTTATTCTATAGCAGAACGACAGGCACCCTCCACTGAGGCTTATTGCCACAGGTAGAGCCTCAATCACATGCACGTGTGTGTGTCCAGGGTGCTCAGGGCATTGCCCATGAAGGCCAGTTGTGTTACTACTGAGTCTCCGCCTGACCCTCAATTAGATTCTTCTTTTTCAATTAGCTTTTTTTTTTTTTGAGAAGTTTTTGCTATAGGGTGTGTTTGCTCGCCAGAAAGACAGAGAGAGACAGAGAGACAGAAAGCGAGAAATCACCCCCCCAGGGGTGATGGCCACACCACAATCCCTTCTCCATTCTCCTCTTGGCATCTTGGGCACGTACGCACATGCGCCTGGAGTGAGTTTAAGCCACCGGGTTTGAAACTTGAACCAGTCGACTACATGGGAGTCCAGCGACATAGCCATTATGCCAACTGCCGCCTCCCCCCCGCCCAATTAGCTTCTTCAGATTGCTGAGAAATGAAAGAAAGCAGGTTTGCCCTAAGTTTGCAGGAGTAATGAATTGGCCTGTACAAATTAACAAGATGTCCCTAGGACTGGCTCTTGGTAGCTGCAAGTCTTTCCTCTTGCGATTTAATTTGTAGCTTATTCTTGACAAATGGAGGTATTCTTGAACATTCTGTCATTAAAACTAAAGATATACAAAGTAATATGTGTATAGACTAGGACATATATATATATATATATATTATTCATGTATATATTATTCATATATATATATAGATATAAATTTAACTGAAACGATTTAAATCAATGATTTCTAATTAGCATGTCTTGATTCTCCAATCATGTTCCCTCTTTCCTTCTCTATTACTTTTCTTTCTTTCTTTCTTTTTCTTTTTTAATCACTGTACATCTTTACATCGTACGATACGGCTTTTCCCAGCATGAATATGGTGCGTTATTAGTCAAGTCAAAGACATTATCATATGCATTATCATCCACAGATACCTTTTCATTTTTGTCCAGGAAGTGTTTTGTTGTCTCCCTGATTCCCTCCCTCCCTACGACCTGCCCCTGCTGCCCTGTGCCCAGGAACTGCGGTGCCCTCCTCGCTGTTCCTTCAGTCTGACAGTCCGTGCTACAGAGCACAGCTCTCCTGCCTTCCTTATGTTTCTTTTTCCTGTACTTCCTTTTCACTTTTTCAGTCTTCCTCTACTGTAATATAGTAGACGATTAAAAAAGCAAGATAAGTACATTTACAGCTTTCTCCCTGCTGCCCGCAGGGTGCTATAAATGCACAAACTGGCTATAATTGAGGCACATATTAACTTACCTTCTGTTGTACAGGAAGAACAGAAGCAGGCTGTTGATGTGCACTGTGTCGAAACTCTTAACTTGGGGGCTGAGAATTAGCTTGCAGTAGTAATTTGGTAAGCACCTGGGAAAATTGCAAGCTTCATTTCTTGCAACGTAGAATATGATTAAAAAGAGAATATATTATTATCATGGGCACTATTAAAAAATGTGTAGACAGCATTCTATGATGTTAAAATGGAAATTGGAAGTTGTACTCAAATGTTGAAGATGCTGCATGTTAATTACTGTCTACCACAGTGCGCTGCAAGTGCAATTCAGTTATTTGCTTTGTCAAGCAATATTTTGATTAACCTGAACTTTAATTTTGTGCATCTAGTGTTTTTCATATTGTGATAATGTAGTGGAATGGTGGAATGGTATGCCACCCCACCAAGGGTGCTCTAAACCCACCAGAAATGTATTCAACACCATAGAAATTTGTATTTCTATCGCAATATAAAACATGTCTAAAATTTAGGTAATTTCTTTTTAAATGGTATACAAACTTTTCTTTCTTTTAATCTATTTGGTTTTGTAGTGTTAATGCTGGCTGTTTATAAAAACTTTGTTTTTCCCCAGCAAAATTTTGAAGTAGGCATTACAGTACCATGTTTGATGTGTCTGAAAGAAGATGAATAATCCACACCGTAAAAACATACACGAGTTCCCTCAGTTAGTTTGTAGAGGAGTAAGACATTACACATAAGGCTGGTGATGTCTGCTCAGAACTGAAATACTACCTTCCTGAATTTGAAGTCTTGCTTGATAACAGTCAGATTTTAAAGGAAGCATCTGGATAACTCCTATTATATATTTTACAGTACTTTCCCATAACTTAGGAAAATATAAATAATATACTGCGAAAACACCACTTTTGGGCAATTTGGGAATCACATGTGGACAGTCATTTTAATGGTTTGGGAATGAATGACCTTTTGCTTGCTGGTCTCTCACTTGTATTCCTACATCATAGCTTCTGGTCCAGACGGGCTGCAAAGAAATGGTAATGATCTGTTTTGGATTTAGTTGGGCCAATTAATTTTGTTATCAAAAAATGACACAATAGTGTGCTCTTAAATTTAACTAGGATAGCCAAAAATGATGCATAACATACTTTCCCTAGTCATTTTTTCAACAAAACTTGTTTTAGGTATCTATCAATAATCTCTCAAAGCTGTGCTTGATTGTAAAGATAAAATGTTGTATGACTTTTAAAAGGGAGTCAGTAGTTCAGTTGTGTAAACAGACATATAAATGGTTTCTTGGGTAAAAAGACCATGAATTAATTATGCAAGATGAGACAAAGCAGACATTGGTGATCACAGAGAAGACGCTTTCTAACTGCACTTGAGAGGGGAGCACTAAAGCTGAAGCAGGGGAGCAGCAGATGGCAGAATGGTTACATCACTGGACTCCCACACAGTCGATCTTGGTGGTTCAAGTCTTGGGCCTGGCAGCTTAATACTCACGCTGGGTACGTGTGCATGCTGGAAACCCCAAGAGGAGAATGGAGAAGGGATTGCGATGTGGCCATACCCTGCCTGGGGCAGGGGGTGATTTCTCGCTTCCTGTCTCTCTGTATCTCTGTGTCTCTGGCAAGCACCCACACCCTATAGGAAAAATCTCTCTTGAAAAAAAAAAAAGCTGAAGGGAAGAACTGGGCTGTGGGGTAAGCCAAGGGGTATATCTGGGCAGAGGGTTCTGCAGTGTTAAGGAACAGTTGCTATGTAACAAAATGACTTATTTCAGGTAACAGGAGCAGGGCATTTTAATGAGATCAATAAGAAATCTAGTGTATATTTTAAAACCAAATACATGATGTATGCATGCATGCAAGGAAACATCTAAAAGTTCATAGAAAAATGAAAATGATCTACCATGTATTTTGGTGCAAAGTTTTTTTGAGATCCATCTGTGGTGTTTTCATCATGCACATTTTATATACACTTTTTGAAGAGCCCTAGTGCACGCATTCACACACATGTAACAACACATCTTGGTTTCTCCATTTGCCTTTCTTAAGCTATGATACTCTTTGTACATATAGTAAAGCTACAAAACATTAATGTATGCATGTGTGTGTGTTTGTGCACTTGCATAATTAAGCCTAATAAAATTCAGTGAAATGTAATACCCTTACTTTGGGGAACTTCATAAGATGTTGAGTATACTACATATTTCTGGGAATATAGTTCAGAAATCTATATTTTTACATAATTAATACTCAAATTGGAAGGTTTTGATGCAAAAAAACAGAATTTTTAAAGAAAACAAAAAAGATAAAGATTGGCTTATTTGAAAATTAGCAAATAAGTGAGAATTTTTTTTTTATCGTACTGTTAGGAGTATTATGTAAACACAATTTCAATCCCAGTTGAATAATCTTGCATAAAAGTAAGTGCTCAAAATTAAAATAAACAACTAAAATTTTGCTTATAGTAGAGATACTTGTACATATATTTTGCCATTTTCTGAAATTTTTTCCAAAATGATTATGTTGCAAAGAAAATAGTTTTATCTACCACTTTGAATGAACAATGAATATAGTAATAGTTAGCAATTCAAAAATAAAATTAAGATGAGACTATTAGAAATTATTCTTCACCTGTCAAATTACAAATGACACAAATAATAATCACAGATTTCTTTAAAAATGTGAAAACATTTTTGCCAAACACTGATGAGTTGCATCATGATAATAATCCCTTGCTTGGGACCCACAGATGACATCACTGGACACCCACATGACGTGATTGACTGCTACGGTTCAAGTCCCAGATTCAGTGGCCTGAAACTTACACCAGGTACATATGCGTGCATGCCCAAAATCCCGAGGAGAATGAAAGAAAACGGATTGCAGTGTGGTGGCCATCCCACCCGGAGGTGGGGGGGGGAGTTCTCACTTTCTGTCTCTCCAGCAAGCTCACACACCTTAGAGCAAAATCTCTCTTAAAAAAATAAAATTCCTTGCTTATTGACATAATACCATATAGACTTTGCATATTAATGAATAACTATTATATAATGTGTGCATTATATAAATTTTATTGAAAGTGTGTCATTGTTGCTAAAAAAGAGAGCTTTTCATTTATTTTTACTTATTTTGAGAGAGAGTCAGAGAGACAGATGCCCTTCACAGGATCTTTACAGGGTGCTCATTTTGGCCTGCCCAGCTGATTTTCAGGGAGGCCCTAGGATCTGAGCCCAGGACCTTCCTCATGTGCCTTCTGTTATGTTACTACTGAAGCACCACTTGTCCCTGACGAAGCTTCTAAATGAAGGCCCTTGCTATTAATGCATACTATGATAAATAGCCCATTTTCTGGCATATGTAGTAAGTGTGCCAAATATATAACATGTGTGAACTAAATTAAATCGCAAATGACATCATCACTTTTTATATATGTTTAAATAGTCAGAGATTCTCAGTAGAAACTATGTTAACACACATGTACATCTATGGGTGAATCAAATATTCTCAAAATGTACCTTATTCCAAATGCTATTCTTAATTTAATAATGAAGTCATACTTTGCCATATAATAATAAAACTGTACTTGAAGAAAAGCTGGAGTATTATTCAGCCCAGTGTGCTTTCTCCCTACTCAATTAGTCCCCAGTCTTTCTGGGGATGAGTAACTTTCCCTGCCACACTGACCTGGAGGCCCAGCCTGAGCACGTCTGCCCTCTTTCTCATCAAGTTTGCTGTCGATCTAGCTTACAATGACCCCAGGTTGGGAGAGGCAATTAAGTGATCTGGCTTAATAAGAGAGTTTTCTTTATAGCTTTTGCTAACCAGCTCCAGGTGAACAGCTCTCATGGGTTTATAAAATGTAAAATAAATAAATAAGAAGCTCACATTTGCAAGAGAAATAAATTCCACAACGGGAAAATGTTTGTGATGACAGCTCTCTCAAAATATCAACGTTCAAAAATCAAATGTCTACATACGACACTTGGTTATTTGCTGACTATTAGTAATCGATCTATAATTATTATTCATGGGCTTTATCATGAATGGTTATACTGCTTCATCTGAGCCCAGTTGATATCTGAGACTGTAAAATATTAGGAGAGGAAATATATTAAGCAGGGCCACCAGAATAGGTAACAAATTCACATTTCTTCTTTTTCTTTTTAACTACTGTTACTCTTTGAATTCATCTTCTCTTTCTATTACGTCATACTGGGAGGTGGTGTATTTATTGGTTTAACAATAGTCATGCCCGTTCTGACAAACTCAGTGAGTTAATGACTGTCCAACTTTATGAACTCCTACATATCACATATCACAGACACAATTACATGTGAGATGATTAATACATGCAGTACTTTGCCCCAGCTCTTCTGTTTTTCTTCTATTAACTGTGAAAATATTTATTTCATCTTTAAAATTATCCTCATTTAGGAGCTTTTACTTAAGTGAAATATTACTGAACATTTTAGAACTAAAGAAAAAGAATTAACTAGCCTAAAATCAATTCTATGAATTTGTTTTCCCAGATCACTGGTTTGTTGAAGCAGGCCATTTTTTTTTCCCTAAAGAATATTTACTTAATTTTATTCTTTGTTATTATTACATCCATAAATACTGAGTACAATGTGGTGTAGAACTTGGGCAATTGTCTTCTAAGACCCAGTGGAAGGTACTGCTTATCAGTTAGCTAGATACTTATCAGAGGAGGTTTCCAAGCAAAATGTGCGAACCGTGGTTTTATTGTCCTGAACACTAATAGTAAAATGTGAGAGGAGAGAAGTACATTGAGGAGGGAGCAAAAGGATCAGATCTTGATAATGTGGAAAATCCTTATCTTATCCACATTGGAAAAATGAGAAAATGTGCTCAGGAGAGAACACTAAAGGTTCAATTTGGCAAACCTTTGCTAAAGAGATTAGAGGGGAGATGTGTACATCCAATCCACCGTCTCAGAATAGAGACTGGGTTATCTGGGAGGGTTACGTGGAGGGGTATGTCATGGCTTAGATTTCCTTGATGACCATGGAAGACCAATCTGATATTGAAAATTCTGTATTTGTAAAACCACTGCAAACTTAGATTAGAGGCAGGAAGGGAAGAGACAAGAAAAAATGAGAGACAGACAAGTGCTCATCTTTATAGATGTCATTATTAAAGCTAGTGTTAAGTCATGCCAGATTGAGTGAGCCCTGTGTCCCATGATGGTTGTCATCTGAAGGCACATGGAGCACAGACCATTATTTGATGATGGACGCAGAGATTGAAGTGAAGCATCAGAAAGTCAAAGAAAGGCAAGGACTGGTAACAACAACTGATGCTAGGAGAGAGGCTGAGATCAGGGTCTCCCTCACAGGCTCCAGAAGGAACCATTTCATCTTACACCTGGGTTTCAGACCTCAGGCCTCCAAAACTGTGAAATAATCTAGTTCTATTGTTTTAACCTACTTATTCAATTATTTGTAGTGGTGCATCATGGCGGAACAAGGAAACTATTACAGTACCCCGTGTTTCTGTCATCCAAGGCTTCAACCACAAAACATGGGCCCCAAACCCTTGACAACAATGTGGCCTGCATCCTGAAGTTCCAAAGAGTAAGAGTGGAGCCAAAGTCTGTTTCATCCCCTAGTGGGTAGTGTGCTCTGTCTGAATCTGAGCAGTCTCCATGGGAGGTCTGTGAGGCCTTCCCCAGAAGCAATAACTGAGGTCCCTCTGCTGGCCTTTGTGGCTTCACAAGCTCAACTCCATGCCGAGTTTCCTTTGCCTTTGGTTAGGGAGTATAGATCCTAAGAGTTAGAATACATTTTATTATGTTTTCATACTTTCAAACTTCCTAATATGCATAATTTCATTGGTTTGTTTTTTCTCATTGTGGCTGAAAATAAGGTGACTCCATCTGTTTTAAATATAAAATATTATTAAGCCTGTGAATACAAATGTCAGAGTCTTCTTTTGCAGTTGATTTACGAACATCAAAATATGCATGTGAAAGCAATTTTATTATAATTGTTAATTTTGGTAAATGATGGCATGTCATGTGTTAGGAAAACCAAATAAAATGAGTAGCATCAACTGGTAGGGTTGATAAATTCCTAAATTGTGAAGAATTTATATGCCTTTTTTTTTGAGAAACATACTTTAATTAGATATTTTCTCCCTTTGAATTTTTAAATTATATTTTGTATAATGGCTTTGTCTGTGCTGTTGAGAACAAATACACATTACTTTGAGCACACCCAGCAAAAATATTTTGCTGATTCTCTATGATTTTTGTCCTTTAGATATTTGATCTATTTTTAGTACTTTTATTAGTTCTGTCTAGAACATTTTTTTCCCAAGGACATACAAATATTATGAAGTAGTGAGATTTTATTTGAAGGACACTTTTTTATTTCTAAAAATATATCAAGACTTCAATCATTCAAATGTCCTAGTATTGGTAAGACACATAATTGGTGCTACGTCAGTAATTCAGGCAGGATGCTGGCTGTGCAGGAATACTTTGGAAATTCTTTTCTGCACTGTAAAAAATAAAATGATGACTCTTAATTGAATAAAGTTTGGTTAAATTTCCCATTTCATAGTATCACATTAAAAATAGTCATCATGCCTGTATGTTCCATTATTCACAATCCTATGCCAACATAACTTATGATCTTATGCTTTTGATTTCAGACTCTTAATGATGAATGTGCATGTCTTATTCAAAGCCACCTAGAAACGATCCTGGTTGTTATTTCTCTTTGAAATGAATAGGAAATTCCCAATTAGATTTGGCCTATTGGGACTGATGGAAAATGAGATCCATTCCCAATAAGTCTGCATTAATTTCTTCAGGGATGTTTTTAAGAAGCTCCTTGAAGTTTTATTCCAATATAATCAGGAAATCAAAGAAAATATGCCTAGGTGGAATTAGCAAAGGATAAATAATATCACTTTTATTACACTTCTAATGTAAGTATTTCACATATTAGCTAATTTATATCAAAGATCTCATTTGAAACTAAATGCTTGTTTAATAGTGCTTTTGAATGGAATGATGATCTGTGGAAAATATAGAGACTCTGGTTTATAGTGTAGAACTCTTGTTCTATTTGTTTGTTTTCATTATTTTTAACTTGGAGAAAAGTGCATGAGAGTAAACAATGAAGACGATAGGACAATAATTCCTTTTCATCTCTATACTGTGAGTGAAAGCAGAGTCACACTGAGGCTGGGCTAACGTAGATAACACCACATTGCTAGAGGTCAGTGCATCATGGAGGCCAGCACAGCTGAGGGCGCCTTTCTGTAGCTTTGAAATAAGAAGTCTTCCCACACGACTTCCAAGGTCCTCCTTTTGAACGTGCTCTGTCTCTGTCTATATCCCTGGCCTTTGCAACCACTTGTTTAACATTTCTTCCTATGAATGTTTTAGACACTCTTGTGAGCTCAGTTCATTTGTTTTCTGGTCAATGGAGTGATTTAGATTCACTTTTCTAAGATACTAGCTGTATTATAGCACCAAGAGAAGAAGTTCTACCTTCCTAACCTTGGAAAATACCTTGACCCTGCGTTTGTTTTCTATCAACATGCAACAAACATATTTGCTTAAAACTACAGAAATGTTTTGTCTCACAGGTTTCAAGAGTCTGGTTCTCCTGCAGTTGGACATGGTGCCAAGCAGCTGTGTGCTCATCTGAAGGTTCAGAGAAAGACCTACATCCAGGCTCCCTCAGAAGGTTGCTGAATTCATTTCCGTGGAATGGTTTTCTTCCTGGTGAGCTGTATTGTTGAATTGTATTCTGGCTGGTGCCCACTCCCAGCAGCTAGAGACTGGATTCCCACTCATGTTATTTCTTCAAGGGCAACAGGACATTCTCCTCAGTCTGTTGAGGTAGAGTCAGATCAGGTAGATATTACTGCATCTTAGTGACAGGTCCTACGCACATTTGAGGACCTGGGATTTCATAGCTGTGTACACACACCAAGGAGCGGGAATCACTAAGTCATTTCAAAAATTCTGCTTATCCAAGACCCCAAGAATAAAGTCAATTGTTTGGCAGTTACAATGGTATGTCTTTGAACGTTTAATTCATTCACTAAGCACATATTTACTGAGCACTTACTTTGAGCCAGGTACTTTACAAAAATAACACAAAATAGTGATATGAATAGTTATTCCAGCTCTTATAGTTTATTGAAATTCTACTAAGCAATGACTATAAGGAGAAATTTGGTAAGTAACTGAGATCATATCCAACGTTTAAGTGTTGGGAAAATTGAAGAGGCTTATTATTGGTATGACCATACTCCCTAACAGGGTGCCTTCTCACTTTCTCCAGTGAGTGTAAGCTCTCTATGGCAAAAAAAAATCTTTTAACACACAAGCTGTATTATATTTGTAATAATCATCAGACTTTAAATGTGTTTTGACTTCCTCAAGCCACAAAACCACCATCTGGCATGGCATAGCTGAGTAAGTGTACAGTGGTGTACTATTCTCTGAGATCTGTCTGTCCCTGCTCAGGCCATATAGGCATGACAAATGGGATAAGTTGAGAAGAGTATGCCCTGTAACTTTAGAATCTATTCTAGTGACATCAGTTTCTTTAATCCCTCCAGGGATATGGTATTGCTTTTGTTTTTGTGGTTAGGTACACTTTTAGTGGTTTTCTTCCTACTGTAATATCTCTCAACCCATAAGTCATGAGGCCAAGGTAAGGATTCTGCCAGTTTCTGACTATGTCCACTTAGACTATGCATTCTGAAGGAGAAAAATACCACAGGACCTGTACAGGGAACCAGTGGACCAATGTGGGATGGTCTGGAGCTAAAATCCCTTTGGTCACTCATCTCCATCATTCCCAACTTTGACTGGTAGACCATGTGGACATTTTGTGTCACCAGGAATTAGTCACTTCAACCAATGTTTATTGATAATCTGAAAATTATGATTGCTTCCCTTTTTTGGCTGCTTTGTCTCCCTGGTGAATAGTCACAAGATCCCTTGGGGAGAAAATGAATGCTATGAATTTTGTGCATAGAAGTGAAGTCCTTCTTTAAAGAGACCTGGGAATGGCTTTATTCATGATGTTGTAACTATTGAAACTGGATGAATTCTGGGAACTGATTGAGGACCAGTGATGCTCGGTTTTGGTAATTCAAGTTAGCTATATGTAAAGGACCAGCAGGTGGCGTGGTGGTTAAGGCGCTGGACACTCCCACATGTCCAATCACTGAGTCTCAAACATGGTGGCTTGCTTTCTCTCTCTCTCTCTCTCTCTCTGGTCAAATTAAAATAAAATAAAATAAATGAATGAATAAGTAAAATTAAGTAATTCTTAAAAAAAAGTTAGCTGTATGTTCATCCAATGTGGATCTTTTTGGTTTATTTCTATCAACTGAGACATTAGTAAGATGCTCTTCTCTTTTATTTCTATAGAAATCATGATTGACTAACCAGTGCCAATTATCTCTGCATGTTAGACTTTTGTTTGCCTTTTGAAAAGTGTATTTATTTTTTTTTCCATGAGAGAGACATAGAAAAAGACAATGAGAAAATACCCTAAACAGAGAGAGTCTTGGTGCCATGATCCATCCCTAGTCTTGTACAGCTCAGATCATAGAATTGGGTGTGCCTACCATACTCAGGGAAGTGTCTAGACGTGAACCTGTCACCCTCCCATGTGGACTGGCCTCAGTGTTTTGCCACTGCACCACAGTGTGACCACCTAATTTCTTTTTCATTCTGCTATCCATTTCTGTCACAATTCCTGCATTGTCTTAGTGATTCAGCTCCTTAACTAAGCTAAAGTCATCCTGGGATCCCATTATCCCTGCATTTAAAGATCTCAGCTCAATAATGTCAGTTCTAGCGTGATTTCTTACCTATGTAGAAGAACAAGATAGTTCTTCGAAGAAGTTGAAACTTTCCTCGAAAATGTATCTCTTACAGCTGTGATGGAGAGTATAGCCACTGGACCCTTCCAAAATGTTAAGCAGGACAGACATAATAAGTCCATTCTATAATTTTAATATTTGTATTCTTGAGATTCTGTTCTCTACAGTATAAAAGAAGTTCTGTTATTTCATCTATCTTTAGTGTAGGCCATCTTTGGGTTGATATTCTTGACTCCAGAGTTAAATCATGAATCCAGAATCTTTCCTTAATATGCTCACATTTTTTTTAAATGACATAATCAAACTTCCATTTCTCTACCTTGATATCACACCCTTAAATTCCATTCTCATGTCTGTTCCTTAGGTTTTGTATAAATGGACACAATTATACAATCTTTTCAGAGCATCTTAACTTACTAAGTGGTCACAGTGTGTCCTTCATGTTTTAAGTCTGCTGGGACATGGCTCAAGTTCCATGTGGAGAAGCAAGGGGAGGTGGTGAGTCAGGTCTTGAGAGGATCAACAGTGCCTTGCAAGGCAAGTGTGTTGCAGTTTCTTTGGACAAGAAGAGATTACACCCCTTGGCAAGAGTGAAAGGGTATTTTTCAGTGGCAAAGAAAGCTCAGTGAATTGAGGGGTTCTGGGTCCTTTTTCATTAAAATCTTCCCATGTATATCAAGTGATTTTCATGAATGTATTCATCTCGGTCAATGCTCTTGCTTCAATAAAAGAGACTGTGAGGTTAGAAATTCAACCTATATTATATTTAAGCCACCTATAGGATCAAGATTTCTACTTATTTTTCAGAATATAATCCAAAGTTTATAACAGGAAATAGTATCTTTCAGGGTAGTCAAAAAATATTTCAATTTCCTTATCTGGACTTTGAACTATAAATATAAAATATTATATTAATCATTTTATTTTCTTAAGTTTCTCAGATAAATTGGAAATAATGAAGCAACATTAATACATTCCTTAACTTTACTAAACTGTCCAGAGGCTGCAAATGTCTTGCACTCAGAACTATGCTTTTATATGCACTTAATAAACAATATTTAAAGGTGAAAATTGAATACCATGTAAGTACGGAAAGAGACTATGGGACAGTGTACCATAGTAGAATACAAAATATGAATACTTTAATATTTTTTAAACCAAACTAGTGGAACTGTCATCAAGTATGTATAACATAATGTTCAATGTAAACTCTATCAAGGGTCTTAGCAAGTTACAATGAAGATGTCTGTATTGTCTTTCTTTTCTCTTCTTTCCTTCCTTCCTTCCTTCTTTCTCTCTGTACTTTCTTTCTCTTTCTTTTCCTTCTTTCTCTTTTTCTCTTTTTCTTCTCTCTCTCTCTCTTTTTCTTCTTTCCTTTCTTTCTTTCTCTTTGCAATAGGGTGCATGTGCTTGCCACAGAAAGAGAGGTAAAGAAAGAAATCACCCTCCACTCCAGGAATTGACGACCGCATCACAGGCATTTCTCCTCTATTCTCTAGGGATTTTGGTACCCACATACATGTGCACAGCATGATTTTAAGCCAGCAGGTGTGGGATTTGAATCACACAGTCAGCCATGTGAGATTCCGTTGGCTTAATCTCCATGCTATCTTTTGGCTCAAGATTGCTGTATTTGCATCTGAAGGCTTGAGTGGGGAAGAATCTAAGCTTTTCAGGTTGTTGGCAGAACTCAGTCTCTTATAGGTATAGAACTGAGACCTTCAGTCCCTAAGACATTCAGAGTCCATAGCACATGACTCACACCGTAGCATCTTGTTCACATCCAGAAGGGGAGACTCACTCAAGTATACTAAGGCACAGTCTTATTGAGATATATGTTAGTGCCATCTCATCACTTGTGCTATGCTTTATTGTCTAAGAGCAAATCACAGGTTCCACTATTGCTTGATTAGATAGTATTAAAAGAGTGTATGACTCATTGGTGGTCATCATAAGGTGTGTCCACTTCCTATAGTAACAGTCTTCCCAATGGGTAAACCTTTGAGCAGTCCATAGATGATACCTATGGGCAAAAGACAGTCAGAAGGAGGGCTTAGCACTGTCTCGTGGTAGTGGCTAACAGCTTGAGGGACTGAATAATTTGCAATGAGCTTGATTGTAAGATTGGGACCAAGGAGCTCTGGGGAAGAGATATATGTGGCCCAGGAGTGTGAAAATGTCTATGTTCCAAATGAAAGCTCTTCAGAAAGCACCTGTTGTAGGTAGGGTTTATAATAATCAGGTAAACAAGGTCTATTTTATGGCTGAGTTGCCATCTCTCTTCATTTGAGCTTTCACTATGGATTTTTGGACAAAGTTAACAGGGTGCTTAAAATGAATGATAAACACTCATATCATCACATGAATTTCTATCTCCAGAGCTTATCTGACTGAAGCCAGTGCTCCTTTGAGAGCCTGGTGTGCCCCACTCCCTGGTGGCTGGAACTTGATCATGTTAGACCATGTTTGTTAGGAGGGGAATGTGATTCTTCCTTGCTAGAACAGACAGTTTTTCTGGCTGTGGATTTACGTTCCCTGCCCACTATGATCACTTTTTATGAGGGAATTAATTAGTACATGGGCTTTCAAAGGCAACCCACATTGAATAGAAGTTTCCTATTGGCAAGGTCACGTACTTTGTAATCCATTCTACTCTGAGTGGAATGTCCATCTCAGTTCTTGGCCCATTAGTAGATCAATAAGTATTTCTTGAAAGAATAGATACATAAAATGCATTAAGATGTCCTAGAATAGAAGTAGGTAGGAAAGAGAAAAGGAATACAAAGTTAGGAACTCATAAAATGGATGTCAAAATGAGGCTAATAACAAAAATCAATTCTTAAAAACCTTTCACATTTGCTGTGAGTGGGCCACAAAGTTGACTCGCAGCTTTCTACAGGCAAGTATGGAGGAGGAAATGCCATCCATCACAGAGGTCGCCATGTACAGAATCAAGGAGGTCCTTGGATATTCCCAAGGTGGAAACACCAGATTTTACAGCATCCCTTGTCATAGGCTTTAATACCTAGTACCTTTCCATCGTAAAACAAAATAGTTTTTCTGTTAAGGACCTTTATAAATGAGACAATGTTTAATAAAGTTAAACATATGCCTTAGGACATCTCTTAATGTCAATACCGCTCTAATTAAATTATGTGAGAAATTTTTTTGGGTTTTTATTTTTTATTAATAGAACTTTTATTAGAAATAACTTTTCTAATAAAAGTTATTTCACTATATAAAGCAAGTATAAAATATAGGTACATAATAGTTAAAGAAGATGTGGCAGAATTTTCCAGCAATTCCTTTGATACCCTGGTGATTCATGAAAAAAGTTCCTATATTTTAAACAATCGTCCATAATTATTTACATTGAGTTACTGAAAGCTAGTGGGAATCAGTGAGCATGAGTTGTTAACTTTCTTTAGAGATCTCTCTGAGTTCAAAATTAGATACAATAAAAAACCAATAATATCCATATATTTAATACCAATAAAATGCTAATACCATGTTGCATGCTGGACATATATCATTGATTGATTCACAGCAGCTTCATGTGGTTAAATTCCACTGTTCTAGTTTATGGGTGAAGAAATTGATTCTAATATATATTAAATTGATAAATGTCACATATCTAAAAAACAGCAGTGTTTGAATTCATTCCAGATCTGTTTGACTCTATTTATGTTGTTAATATGCACTGATATGATTTCTTCCTTCATGACAAAGAATCTGACTGCAAGAATAACAGCTTCTTAAAATTAGGATATAAAAGTATATCTGTATATTAGATATAAAATGTATCTGGCTACAATCCTCTAGGAAATAATTTTGCCTTTTTTTTTCTTTTTTAGTTTTGCTATAGGTTGTGTGTGCTCACCAGAGAGAGACAGAGAGAAACGGGGGCAACGAGGAACAGAATAAAAATGAGTAATCATCCCAGAGGTGGGTGACCATGCTGCAATCTGTTTTCTTCCATTCTTATCTCAGGATTTTTGGCATGCATGCATGGGCATCTGGTGTGATTTTTTTTCAGGTTGCTAGGTCAGGGACTCGAACTGTGGAGTCGGCCATGCGGAATCCAGTGCCTTAATCACCACACCACCTGTTGGCCTACAATTTTGACCATATTTATCTCTAGATAATGTATAATTTAATCCTAATATCCTATAATTAGATGTCTATGAAACTAATGTGATTGGAATATATTAATTACAGTATGGATGCTAGAATGTTTTTGGTTGACATTTAAAAAATTTTTTTCACAATGCAAATAACCACACAATGACAAATGTTTCTCTTCTTCAGGGCTCTACCAGTGAACCCATTCTGATATATTCATCAGCATTTCTTATTCCATCTTCCAAAAACTGCACTCACACACTACCACTGTCTTGTGTGCCTGTGGTTTGACTTAATTCTAGGTAGCATCATATGATTCACCTGTTTTCTAGCTAATGCTGTGATGGATGTACATACTGGCTTTTGATTGTTTTTATTATTGTATGTTTTGTTTAAAATATTGGTTTTATTATTATTTTTCAGGAATAGTAAGGCCAAAAGATCAGAAGATGATGGCTGTTTTTGTTCTTGTTTTATTTTGTTGTTTTTTCAATAGGGTTCCTGTTCTTATGAGAGAGAAAGGAAAGAGAGAAAGGGGGGGAGAGAGAGAGAGGAAAGAGAGAAGAGAAAGAGAGAGAGGCCTGTGTGTATTGGAGAGTGATGGAGAGGGAGAAATCACACCCCAGGTGGAATGGACACATCACAATCCTTTCTTCTCCATTCTTGTCTTGGATTTTGAGCACGCACACACATGTGCCCAGTGTGATTTTCAAGCAACTGGGTCCAGGACTCGAACTGCCGTTGACCATATGTGAGTCCAGCACTTTAATCACCATTCCACTTGCTGGCCCCAGAAGATGATGACTAATTGAAAAAACAGTCCATTACACACAGTTCCAGAGAAGCTGGGGTTCACCATACCACAGAGGGCCTTTCTTATAAACAGTGTGACAAAAAAGTACTTTGCATTTATACCTTTGTGCCTGTGAGTGAGTATATGTTTAGAATAGATTTCTCGAGATAGAGTAACGGTTGACTGGGAACTTGTAATTGCAGTTGTGTTAGATCCCGTAAGATTTCCTTCAGTGAAGTTGTAGGTATCTCAGGTCATGTTCCATATCAACAGTCCCATAGAGTGGCATGTAGCTTTTGCCCCTTTTCCAAGGTACAACATTTTGAACTGTGAAAACTTAATCTGTAAAAAGTGATATGCTATTCATTGATTTTCCATTAACTTGTCAATACAGTTGCCATAATTCCCCATGTATCTAAACTACTTATCTATTATTCGGAGGTAAACGGCAGTTTTATTCAAAAATATTGGAATCCTTTACATATTGACTTGTAATACTACATTTTTTTAAAGAAATATATGTTTAATTACTTATATTGTGAATATTTTTCCCATTTAAAATATTTTTTTGGTTCCTAAGAAGCGTTTTATGATTTTCATCATATAGACGTCGTTTTACTTTTCCCCTAGGTATTGTGTCTTTTTCATTGCTACTATAAATTGGAATTTCATGCTATAATATCATCTACCTTTCTGTTTATACTTCTTGTAGAAAAGTTATTGATTTTATATATATTAAATTTATAGCAAGGCATTCTTCTGAAATCTCAGTTCCAGATAGTTTTTAAGATACTTTATTAGATTTTCTACAAATAAAATCACTAATCTTCAACTTACACATTGTAATTTTAAAACAATTATTTATATTAATCACATAGTTTAAAGATGAATAGTTTTGATTCGTAATAGTTTAACCTTCAGAGATGAGTCTAGAACAAAAATCATAAGACGGAACCCTAGAAGTAATCAGTTATCTTTATTTAGAAGAGTCTACCAATCTTTATAACCTTTTAAATGTATCAGAAATATATAATTTTCTATGCATATGTAAATATAGCATTCTATATATATCGTATTTCATTAACTTTAAATTTTATTCTACCTGTGATTGTACCTAGTATTAATCATATAAATGCGTATTTCTAAATGCTGCTTATTATCTTAGTTGTCATTTCTTATGACATTTGTTATTTGCCAATGTCTCCTGATTAGAATTTGAATTGTTTTGAACATTACATTTAGAAATAATCTCGGGTGATCATCTACTTCAGGCCTACCAGACATATGAATAATTTTATCCTCCACTCCACTACTACTAAGATGATTTAAATATTCTTTGTTTGGGTGTTCATTTTAAATTTTAAAGGGCATCGCCACATTTTCTTCTAAAATATCTAGTAACACATGGAAAAGCATAAGAGTGTTTGTTACTATACTTCTTTGTGAATATTATTCTTTTTGGGGAAAGGTCTCATCCCCATCAGATTTGAGGGAAAGATTCATGACAAAGTTAGTAAATCAGTGTTTCCACCCCCTTGAATACACTGATTGATCTGGAGCAGGGTGGGCAATGCCAACCAGGCAAATCATCTTCAAGTTTGGGTGTGCACATGGAAAGCCTCCTGCTTATGTGGAATTATGAACCATGGATAGTGGAATCCTAGAGCCACCAGTAGGCATGTTTTAATCCATGAGGAAGGTCTATCAGGAAATGAAGTCAAAGTCCAAGATTACAGGGCTGAGGGGTGAAGAGGACACAATTCCAATCATATACTTTGGCTTCCTGCATAGGTCAACACTAATTTTACCTCTAGATTTCCTGATAACACGTGCCAATACAATCAGTTTCGCTTCATTTGGTTTCTGTTCTTGTAGTCTAAGAAATGCAGACTAGAGTAGCCATTGGCCCATGAAAGGAAAACCAAAGAGAGACACTGAAGTGTGTGGTGAACTGAATGAAATCAGATAACGGGGAGCAGCATTTTCCTCTACCCAACAAGGAAGTTAGCAATCCTTGTTAATTAGCAGCAAAACAGCTGGCTGTTTCAACTGTCATCTACAAAAATCTGGAGTTTGTGTTCTTGTTGACCAAGTTTGGAGTTTGAAGGGCCTTGGTAAAAATACACCCGTGTTTTGAAATACATGCTACTTCTTACCATACTAATAAAGTTGTACTGAAAATAAGTTATGACCAGTCTAAATTGACATATCTGGAGACAAAAATGCAAATATATATATATATATATATACACACACCCACCACAACAAAAGAAATCTTTCAGCTTGGTATGAAATCCAAAACGACTGAGAGGTAAGTAACAATTATTTTTTTTTTATTATGTTGAAAAAAATTACTCAAAGACTTGTTAAATATGGACAGCCACAGTTCATCCAAGGGGGTCCACAGCAAGAGGTGTAAGGAGTTTTGCAGCAAGAAAGAGAGATTGGTTTAAACTCTGACTCTAGTGAGGCCAAGGCATTTACAAGCATGGAGTAGGATGGGGGATCAGTGGACAGCAAATTACTAAGAAACATTATGAATTAAGGATTTCTATCTAAACTGCCTGTTTGAGAAGGTGGTAAAACATTGAGGGTAGTCAGCGAGGATGAGGCTGTCTCTGAACCAATTTAACAGGTTGTTCAGTAGGTTGTTGCTCCTGGATCTACAGGGAAACAGAGGAAGCCCACGGTGACTGAGTCAATGGGAGCACTCAGAGACGCTAATGAATGCTTGTTCAAAGGAGAGTCTTTGTCACTTGAAAGTCAAAATTCCCTTTTCCACATAACACTGTACTCTCTCTCTAAGAATTAAAAAATAAATAAATAAACAAACAAACAAATAAATAAATAAATAGTGCCTACCTTTACATAAGACAGCAAGAAGAAAAAGGCTTGGGACCAGCAGTTAGCGTAATGGCTATGTCGCAGGACTCCCACGTAGTCAACGGCAGGTCGAGTCTCAGACCCGGTGGCGTAAAGCACCCGGCATGTGTGAGTGCGTGCCCAAGATCCCGAGAAGAGAGTAGAGGAGAAGGGATTGCAGCGTGGCCATCGCTCCGGGGGATGATTTCTCGCTTTCTGTCTCTCTGTCTGTCTGTGTGGCGAGCACACGCACCCTATAGCAAAAACTCTCCATAAAAAGAAAAAAAAAAAAAAGAGGCTTGTAATCAAGTGGGACCCGCAGATACGTAATGGTTACATCGCTGAACTCCCACAGAGTTGACCATGGACCCTGGACTGAAGGGCTTAAAACTCATGCCCGGTGTGTGTGTGGGCATACCCAAAATCTCAAGAGGAGGATGGAAGAGAAGGGATAGCAGCGTGGCCATCCCCAGGGGCTGATTTCTCTCTTTCTGTCTCTCTGTCTCTCCAGTGATCACATGTGCTCTATACCAAAAATCTCTAAAAACAAAACAAAACAAAAACAAACAAAAAAACAAACAAAGCCCAAGAAGAGCTGAGGGCTTATTACCTCTTCTTCACAGCTGTATTTAAAAAACCCACTGAGTGTCTTCTGCTGGTAAAGTAAATGCTCCTGCTCTTTAGAAGACAGTTTCCAGATGAAGCTTGGAAAATGAAGGCTAAGGAAACAGAGTCTGAAATCAATCACTACGTGGTGGGAAGCTCCATTCTGGCTTCTTGATCACGTCGGTAACCCGTGAAGGACTCCTCTGTCACGAGTAACTCAACTCTGCTCTTGGATTGGAAAAAGCAGCCACAGTCAATCTGTAAGTGGACGTATGAGGCTATATTTTCATAAATCTTTGTTTATGGAGACTGAAATTTAAAATTCATATGATTTTGAGTCATGAAAAGCAATTTAAAAGTGATTGAATGCATAAAATATAAATTTTTAAAAATGCAGTTTAAATGGAAAACTCCATCATTATCAGGCCATATGAAAATAGGAGAGGGCTGGTAGGTGGCATGTTGGTTAAGGTGCTGGATTCCCACATGGCTGACTGCAGTTCAACTCCCAGACCTGGCAACTTGCTTTCTCATTCTCTCTCTCTCTCTCTCTCTCTCTGTATCTGGTCAAATAAAATAATATTAAACAAAAGAAAAGGGTAGGATCAATTTGGCCCACTGGCTACAGTTCTCCAACATGTGCTGTAGACCATTCCTTAAAAGAAATGTGATAACAGAAATCCAGGGGTATAGGGACCAGCAGTTAGTATAATGGCTATGTCGCTGGACTTCCATGTAGTCGACCACAGTTTGCATCCTGGACCTAGTGGCTTAAAACTCATGCCAGGCGCGTGTGCGTGCATGCCCAAGATCCCGAGAGGAGAATGGAGGAGAAGGGATTGCGGCGTGGTCATTCCCCCTTGCGGGGTGGGGGGTGATTTCTTGCTTTCTGTCTCTCTGTCTCTGTGTGTCTGTCTGGCGAGCGCATGCAAAAACCTCTCCAAAAACAAAACCCAGGGGTATAAAACAAAGCTCACGCTGCTCTGTCTCCAAGAGAAATTCCTGACTGCTCAAAACCTATACCCGCCAGAGGTGAATTTCCTACATAGTGTATTCTCTAAGGGAAAAAAAAAATAGCATCCCAATTTTCTTTAGCTGGGGAGATGGGAGATAATGGACAAGGAAGATAATCTCTCAAATTGCAGAACTAGGGACAAGCAAATTGGCTACAAAAGAAACCACTTGATTGCATCCCATGACATCAAGTCTTTATGATCTCCTTCCCGCAAGCAAGTTGTACAACATAATGTGCTGTTTCCTCGCTCGCCTTTTCTAACTGCCAGTTTTCATTGCAGCTATTTCGTTTTCCATCTACTTATGTGACATTGGTATTTTTGAAGTAGTTTAGCCACAGATTTGCAGATCACAAGGAGCCAATTTGGGAACTGAAAGACATATACATCATCTGTCATCTTGGATCTGCAACTGAATAAAGTTAACTATGATGTCATAGCATGACGTGATTTCATGTCAAGTTGCCAGGAACGCAAGGATGTTCTGCAGTGAATGCAGGACAATCCAGCGCATGATGAGCATCTGAGCTCCCCCTGTTGGCTCACCCAGCATTCTTTCCTGTCAGATTCTCCTTCTTCTCTCCAAGCATGCTCACAAAGAGATGGTGGGGCAAAGTTCTTCATGCTTCCCACCTCAGCCTCTTGTATGGTTCCCTTGTCTCCCCGTGGAGTTCACACCTCCTCCCAGTTTGCTTCCAACCTCCTTGCTAACCAGTACCATCAGATGAGACCCAGTCAGAGTCAGATGTGGAGGGGAGGGCTTCACTTTCCTAAACATGAATGTGAAGACTATGGAAAGCTACAGAATTAACAAAGGGGTGTGACTCTGAGAAAAATTCTCCTTTCTTACTAAGCATGCTAAAGTCAAAAAACAGGTTGCCTTGTTCTCACAAATGATGAATCTATACAGATATTTAAAATCAGGCACCTTAAAAACTATAAAATAGTTCTGATTTTTAAGTAGATTCCTTGCTATGCTTCCTTCTGTAACCAAGTTCTAATGCAAAGTCTCACTTTCTCCTCTCTTTTCCTTTGAAGTACATATCTCCGTAAGTTGAATATTTGCATATTTATGAACACTATGGAACTTAGATTCACCATAATAGTTTATTGATTCACTGCTAAAATATTAGGCTTCAAAGCAAAAGGGTTTTTTTAACATCATTTTTGACACTAACTATCTGAAGATTAGATAAGCATAAATTCAATTTCTACAAGTTCTGTTTGACAATATAATGAAATATTTAGGAAGCTAAGTCTTAGGTGTCAGTGTCTGTGATCTGGCTCCTACCCAAAACATCTATAATGCTTGCCACTATTTTTAGTTTGATTAATGATGAGGAAATGCTTTATTTCTACTTTATTCATTTATAATTTATTCATATACCAGTCAATGGAAAGTTAACATGTAATACTCAAGAAAAAAATTCTAGAAATAATAGAGTAAATTTAACATCACATAGAATTTAGATTCAGTGACTAAAAGGCCAAACACTAAATCATGCTGATTCCATGCTAGAAGAAAAATGCTCAAGTTCCAAGATTGCTATGAACGGAATTGAAATGTTTGCCACTTAAAAATAAGGATATTTTGGGGGAAAATCCTAGAGATAAGACATTTGCATGACACAGAAATGGTTTATGAGCTGTTTGTGATGATGTGTATAGTATTCTCAACTGGACTGGTCTCAGGTGTGTATCATGCTGGGTACATTCCCTTATTAATCTAAATGATGAATAGTGATGGAATGTATAAATAATAGTAATAAATAATTTTAAAAAAGAAAAAAGTATTCTAAAAAAATTAGGAAGACGTTATGATGATGTTGGGGGTGATAAACATAAAATAAGAATTTGCAGAACAAAAATACAATATCTGTCTAAAATTTACTTTTAGCATTCCAATTCAGGTCCCTAAAGATAGATGATGGTGTTTCTATTTGTACTAAATTTGAGAAGAGATGCACTATTGAAACTCTCCCGGCTTGGATAGGATTTCTTCTTCACTGTCCTCCAGGGAATCCCTACATTGGACTCTTCCATGGCATCAAAACACTCTTGCATGTTGACCCAGCTGCAGTGGCCCAGCATAGTGACCCACTTGCCACTCTCAAAGATGGAGCACACGGGTGATCAGGTTTGGTTCTGGGTCTGGCTGTGTGGGGTGGGTCAAGAGTGTATGCCCATGACCCTACTGGCTGGGAAGGTGTGGAGAAGATTGTGGTGTGTGACTCTGTTAGAGGCACTTGCTTGGCTCTCCTCTCTTCCTGTCTCTCACTTATGAAAAAAATAATTATTAATTGAAAAAACATCTCTTTTAAGTGGTTCATACTTACCTTGATGAACCATTTATAAACCCAGTTCTAGAGTGTCTTTTTTTTCCCGTCATTTTCCCTTTCGTCAGGTGTTCATTGCGAACTCCCCTTGAGGATGCGGGTGTAGCATAAGGGAGACTGCATTTAAACAGCAGCATTAAGGATGTCAGCGTCACTTGCTCACAAAACCACTATGTGCTCTTAGGACCTGCTGGGGTTCCACTCTCCCACTTACTCCTCGTTCTCAGGATGCACTAACATGTGCATCTCGAGCTGTGGTGGGCCAGGTCACCCTGAGTCCTTGCTCGTGTTTTAGGCTGTGCAGTCTCTGGGAATCCTTTAGTCTTCCCAGAACACGACAACAAGGCAGAAGAAGGTGTGATCCAAAGGAAGATCCTTACCTACACCCTGCCCCATACCTTCGCTCTGCAGTTCTGAGACCTGTTCTGCTCATCACATGGCATGGCCTCCTCCTCCCTCTTCGGTACCAGTGTTTCGGGGCATTCCCTGGACACCAAGGTGAGTCGCATACCGCTCTGCTCCTGCCGCAGAGCCTGCCTTGCTCTGCATACCTGTTGCTGAAGTGTGTGTGCTCTGGACCGGTGGAATGGAGAGGAACATTCAAAAGTGACTAATTGCTTAAAGTAGCCCATTTGAGGCTTTAGAGGATGGTGAAATGGCAAAATACATGCTTGGTAAACAATTCTTTAAACAACTCCACATGGGAAGGTTTCCAGTTGAAGTCTGGAGACAACTCTTTGAGTCCCCAGGATCTGGGAATGGCTGACAGTTAACATGGTGGTTAAGGGCACTGGACTCCAACATGGCCAACCGTGATTCGAGTCCCGGACCTAGTGGCTTGCTTTCTCACTTCCCTGCTCTCTCTCTTGCTTTCACTTTGTCCCTCTCTGGCCAAATTTTTAAGAATAAGTAAATAAATATATAAAGCTAAATAAAATAATTATCATTTTTTAATGTCTCTCTTGGACTTGATTACAGTGGGAAGTGAGAAAGTCGATGTGACTCTGAGGTAAAACAGTGAAGGTGCACTGCTTTCCTTCCTTGATGAAAGTCAACAACTTCTAGTGGTTACTATTGTCATAAAGACAAATGCATCTGACAGATTAGTGATGCATACCTAGTAGAAGGAACTGGATTTTTGTTTTTGCATTTTCTTGTTAAAGGGATAGCATTCGGCATAAAATGTATAATTGAAACCATGTAATTGCCTTTGTTATAATTAATTGTTCTTCTCTAAGAAGAATCAGTTTTACACTGCTTAGATAGGTGAGGTGAATGGTGATGTCATAGAAAATTTAACCCTTACTTATTTCAGCTCTTTGATGATGGCACATGTGTGTGCGTGTTTGTGTCTGTAATTGACACAGTAAAAATGCAATATGTGTTAGCTGTCACTGCTCCTAAAACAATTGTTTGAAAACATGCATTATGGGAACAGCAGATGGTGTAATGTTTACGTCACTAAACTCCCATGTAGTCGACCATGGTTTGAGTCCCAGATCTAGTGGTTTAAACTTAGGCCGGGCACATGTCCATGCTTGCCTGAAATTCTAAGAGGAGAATGGAGGAGAAGGAATTGTGGCATGGCCATTTCCTCTGAGGAATGGTTTTTTGTTTTCTGTTTCTCTGTCTCTCTCTGACTCTTTGGCAAGTTCACGTGCCCTAGAACAAAAATCTCTCTCAAAAAAAAAAAAAAAAGAAAGAAAGAAAAGAAAACATGCATTACATTTTTCTGGAAGGGTATGGGTCGGGCAAGTACACTGCAGAGTGCAGCTACTATAGATGGATAATCTTATACTCTTACAGTTTTGGTACTGTGGCCCTGCAGCCTTGGAGGAATGGCTTTGTCCTGTTGGACATGGTCCCTGGATGTGGCTAGGAATCCTCTCTGCTTCAGTGTACAGTAGCAACAGTTTAGCCATGTCAATCCACTGTGCTGTGTGCCAGCATGCAAGTTAGTGATGGCGATTTTGGTTCAGAGTTTTAAGCACAAGCAGCAAGGGGGAGTAAAGAACGTCTTGAGCTCATGCGCGTGTGCGTTCCCTGTAGCACCAACGACAGTACTTCCTCTTCCCTAAGGCCTGCGACGTTGTGCTCAGTGTCATGATTATATTCCCAGATATTAGCATTTCAGTTAAATTAAATATGATTAGATAGGAACATAGCCTGAGACTGTGGAAAGTGCCCCCAGGCCTCTGGGCACTGAAAAGGAATGGCAAGAGTTCAGCCACATAAAGACAGTCCCTCTGTGAATCCAGACTTAACATGGCTCTGTTCTGGTGCCTGCTGTTCATGGTCCAAAATGTCAATCCAGAACACCTTATTGTTTCTAAACAATTTTCTCTCTGTCTTTACACATTTAAAATGCTTAAGGGAATTTGTATTTTATGGTGAACGATCATTTGAATGATGACTTATGGGATAATAAAGGGGCAAATCTCAACTTCCTTCCAAAGTTTGTCCCTCTTTCCCCTGACATTATGAAATATTCTGTCCTATGTATAATTCCACATTAGTCAAGTGGAGCATTTATAGGGAAAGGAAGCTGATGGAAAATATAAACATAGAGTGCCAGCAGGTGGTGGGGTGGTTGGGGTTCTGGACTCCCACATGGTGAATAATGGTTCAAGTCCTAGACCTTGCAACTTGCTTGCTCACTTTATCTCTCTCTCTGTTTCTCTTTCTGGTCAAATTAAGAAAATGAATAAATAAATAAATAAATGCAACTAAATCTTAAGAAAAAATAGCATAGGCATAATGGATTGATGATAATGTCAAGTTCTACACACATTAGAGAAAGCAGACAGTTGTGGAGGAATTTGATAATAACTTTGAAATTTTTTAAAAAATGAGACCAGCAGATGGTGAACTGGTTATATCACTGGACTCCCCACATGGCCAACTGTAGCTTGAGTTCCAAACCCAGTGGCTTGAAACTCATACCAGGCATGTGTGCATGAGTACCCAAAATCCTGAGAGGAGAATGGAGGAGAAGGGATTATGACACGGCCATCTCCCCTGGGGAGTGATTCCTTGTTTTCTGTCTCCCTGTATCTCTCCAGTAAGCACATGTGCCCTATAAAGAGAGAGAGTGAGAAAAAGAGAGAGAGAGGGAAGCTCCCTCAATGGGCCTTGTCATGCCATGATCCT
>NW_006159681.1:4796050-4817449 GCF_000334495.1 Tupaia belangeri chinensis | reverse complement strand
TTCCCTATCCCTCCAACTTATCAAGATCTTGGGCATGCACATATGCCCAGCATATTTCAGGTCAACTGCATTGGGATCTGAGCCCATGGTCGGCCACTGGCATTCACACAGTTCAGTGTACTGCTGCCTGTGTTTACACCGAGGCTGGGCCTGGTGAAGACTGTGGACCAGTGCACAAGTTCCATAGGAGGTGTGACAAGCATCAGCTTCCCTTTTTATCAGGGACTGAAAACAAAAGACAATAAACTTAACCTCTAACTTTTATGCATAAGGCAAGGAAACATTTAATAAACATTCATACTGCTAACAAATTCATACTACTAAACAGTGGGAGAGCTTATGTGGACAGATGGTTCAGGTGTCTCTTACCCCTATAGGACAACCTCTCTTGCTGTTTTATTCTCCTGCAGAAGTTAATGTACGTGCTAAGATCACAATTCCACTGGGATCACCTTGCATGATTCTTCTTTGCCTCCATTTCTCCAGAATCACAACAATATTTTTTTGTTTTCTAAATCAACCAAAGAAAAAACTCACTCAACTCTTCTGCAAAGGGGACTGTGAAAGCTTTTGACAGAATATAAACACATCATGTGAAAACTGTGTGTTGCATTTCTAAAGGAGACACAAAGGTGGGAAATACAAACTAGAGTCTTGAAAATTTACGAAATTATCAATGTGCTTAGATGTTGATATGCTCATTTTCTGACTCTTGAATGAAGGCTAGTGTATTGGGAACCTGGCATTTCACACAAGGCTATATAAGTTTGGAAAAGTCAGTAATGCTGATTTTCATTTTATTTTATTTCAGTGAAGTTCAGGAAACACTTCAAAATATGAGCGCGATTGACTTTCCAACTGATGCTACCTCAGCTCTCATGAAACATTTGTCACTCTGTTTTTTAATGTATCAGCCACAGAAATCACTTAATACAAGCTTGTTGAGTTTTACCAATTTTCCTCTCACTTATGTTCAAGCTATCTGAATCAGTAAAATAGTACTAGGTAAGAACGACATTTTAAAAGATGTGCTTCAGTCAAAGGCTATGAAATTTTGTTTTCTCTAGTCAGTCAATAGATTATATCCTGAAGAAGCTCAAGTCATCGAAGAAATTAAGTACAGCTTTTATTGACTGAGTAATTATTATTATTTTTTTTTGAGAAGTTTTTGCTATAGGGCACGTGTGGTCATCAGAAAGACAGAGAGAGACAGACAGTGAGAAATCACCTCTCGGGGAGGATGGTCACGCTGCAATCCCTTCTCTTCCATTCTCCTCTCAGGATCTTGGGTATGCACACACATATTCCCAGCGAGGGTTTAAGCCACCGGGTCTGGGACATGAAACGCAGTCAACTACACGGGAGTCTAGCGACATAGACATTATGCCAACTACTGGTCCTGATTTTTTAATCTTTTTTTTTTTTAATTTGGAGCAATTTAAACATTTCTTTCTCTTTCCACATGTCAAGCCCGGGACAGTCAGGGTTGCATCACACACACCTGTACGTATACACCTGAACCTGCAGTTTCCGCACCAAGCTAAGTTCCCTAACTGTGCACACAGTTTGACCTCATCAACCCAGGGGTAGGTTACACAGAGAATGGCCAGTGCGTAGGGTGCACTGAGCTCTGTTTGGGATGCCCACCTCAAGCTGTGGAAGAGAAAAAGCCTGTGCATCTGAACGTGAGAAGTGACAGGCAGATCGGAAAACTGTACTTGACACCAACCAGGATGAAGCAAACTCCTGAATATCAGGATCCTGCCAATCATAGCAGCAACCACAACTCCAAAAAGATGAGTGTGCCAAGAAAGAAAGAGCAAGACAGAAGCTCCTCCCTTCTCCCTAAATGGCAAAGATCCTGGAGCCATCTCCCAAACCCCCTTCAACCCCAAAATGTATGCAGGGTGGAGAATGTAAGGGAGCGGCTTGGCATCTGACATCTAGGGGAGAGGACAGCCTCCTTCATCTGTTACCACCTGGACCATAAGTCTAGTCCCGGTGGTTGTGTAAACACAGGAGTGACAGGGTAACTTCGAATGATCTCATTGTGTTCTAAGTATAGAAGATATCAATTCCTTCAATTTGAGTACTTCATAATTACATAATTACACTGAATGGAAGGGATAAAAAGAGAAAACCCAAATTACAAGTATAGGAATGAAAAAGAGGACATCATACATTTATTCATAATATACCTTATTATCTTTTTGATATTTATAGGATCTCTAATGATGTTCTATTCTTGTTCTTGATATTTGTAATTTGTGGGCTTTTTCCTCTTTTTTTTTTTTTCCTTTTGATCATTCTGTCTAGAGGTAATTAAATTTTATTGATCTTCTCAGAGAACCAGCTGTTGGTTCTGTTAGGTTTTCTCTATTGTTTGTTCATTTTCCAAGTCAATTACTTTTGGTTTTATCTTTATAATTTCCTTCTTTCTGGTACTCTGAATTAAATGTGCTGTTCTTTTTCTAGGTTCTTAATGTAGAAGCATTTCATTAATTTGAAACTTCAGTTTTTCCTACATAGGCATGTGTTACTTATGTTTCTCTGTGAATGCTGTATTAACTGTAACTTACCCATTTTTTATATATTGCTTTTTAATTGTTTTCAGTACAAAATATTTTCTAGTTCCTCTCTGGATTCTTATTTAATTCCTGAATTATTTTAAATGTGTATTCTTAAATTTCCAAGTATTTGGAGTCATTTTTTCAGATACTTCTCTTTCACTGCTCTCTAGTTTAACTTCATTGTGGTCAAAAATCATTACAAGACTGTTGTTTTAGCTTTATTGAAGTCTAATTGATGAACAAAAATTTGCACACATTGAATGTCTTGATGAGTTTGAACATAATACGGGCAGCCTTGTTAACATCATCACAACTAATGAACTAAGCATACATATCTGCCACCTCCAAAACTATCCTTGTATTTTTGTGTGTATGTTTGGCAAAAAACCTCAACATGAGGTCTATCCTCTTATCATATTCCAAAGTTACAGAATCCTGTAGTGTTAACTGTAGGTTCTATGTTCTAGTCTTTTAATTTTTTTTTTAAGATATTTTTTTTTTTTTGTCCACAATTTTATCTATCTAGGAAAAGGCTCTATCTTCACTTGAATAAGTATTCAGCTATCATTGGGTCACAGGAACTCAAGTCAAGTCTGATGAAATTCCCCACCTGTTCAGGAGTATTTTCCACATTTTCAATTAGACCCTTTAAAATACAAATTCTAGTTATGTTCAAGTTCCTGTTTAATAGATAAAACATCCAGTTGTCTCCAGATCTGCATCTACAGAAGGCTTTCAAGCTGATTACTGGTTTTAGCTTTTTTTTTTTTTTTTTTTTTGAGAAGTTTTTGCTTCCTGGCATGTGCTCTCACAGGAAGAACAGAGACAGAAAGAAAGCAAGAAATCATCCCCCTAAGGGGAATGGCCATGCAGCAATCCCTTCTCCTCTATTCTCTTGGGATCTTGAGCACTCATGCACATGTGCCCGGCATGAGTTTAAGCCGCTGGGTCTAGGATTCAAACTGCAGTTGATTATGTGGGAGCCTAGCAACGTAACCATTATGCCATTAGCTAGTCCCTTGTTTTTTTGTTTTGTTTTGCTTTTGAATTGAATGTGTAAAGAAAAAGAAGAGTTTGAGGAAAATAATATATTGGTCTAGAATGATCCAGCCTCTTCTGTCTGTTATTAAGACAGGTTGTTTGAGTCAATATTAGCTCCTCGGTTGAGTTTGGTGTTTCTGTTATTCTTTCTGTCAGGGGAACACAGTGAGAACTTCAACAATTTAGAGGTCATCAACTGAGAGCCCCAGGGGCCTGGGATCTCTTATAGCCATGGTCCAGCATGTTGTGCTGGTGCTTCCTGAAAAACTAGAAGCATTAGATTTGAAAAACAATGGGCTACTATGCAAAATAATCTTTAAAAGCTATTGATTTGATTATCTTATGTCAGATATTTGCCCTAAGGAAGTGATCCTTACAGGCAATTTGACAGTGGGTCTGACTCACAAGTCTGGCCAGGCAAGTAAGTATAAGACCTTGTACTGATATGGGAGTAAAGATAACTGGATGAGGTGAGATGATGGCAGAGAAAATATAAATTCAAGTCACATTAAAAGAGAGAGAAAAAAATACAAAAATTATTTATATTGCTTTATAAAGCACTGGCACATGCATTGAAATAACTACTACAACCAAACCATATCATCACTCATGGTATGTATATGTATGCACACATATGTGTGTCTGCACATGTGCGTGCATCTGATAGCTTTAAAATATCTTTAACTTTTAACTCCGCTACATAATAATTTTAGGTGTAAGTAAGCATAGAACAAAAGTCGCAAATTTATAAATATGCCTATCTTTGTTTAATTGAATACTGCATTTCCAGATTTTATTAGTTATTGTTTTTGAACCGATGAATAATAATAATTTTATTTTTCATCATATACTATATGACTCTTTTTAAAAGTTTGTTTTTATTCATGAAAAAGCACATGTGCAAAACAAATGCGTGAGAAAGGGCACGAGCGATGGGAGGTACTCCCAGCAGGATCGTGTGCTGTGCTTCCCTTTCCAGCCGCCTGCAGTTTGTAGGGATACTGGGTGTATCCACCCAGCATACCATCAGGTGACCTGAGAAAGCCATAGCCACGTGGCCTTCAGCACTGCAGCCCCCATGCCACCAACTGTGCCACCAATTCTGGGCCACTACATGATGTTTATTATATCTTATAATAAATATAAACTATATCACCAAAATGAAATTGTTCTGTATATAATATTATGCATGGTGTAGCATGGTATTTTGGCAAAATAAATTTCACAGCATCATGACAATTTTTATTCACCACCAATCACAAATACAAATATAGATGCTTTTCTTAACAATTCAAATACCAACTCATTATTATTTTATAGCTTCCTTCAGCACCAAGTTCCATACAAATTTTTGTTAACAAAATCATGTAGCAACAACAATGAAACTCAGTGCTAGACTTGATTTTGGAGAAAAGGAAAAGACAATATCATAGATGACTTCCTTTTTCTCTTTGAATAATAAATTGATAATGTTATGGTCAACTGAACTGGGGAAGTTGGCAGCAAAGTGGTTATAGAGAGAACAGATCACTAGTTCCATGTAGTAAATGTGCCATTGAATTTGTCTTTGAGAGAGCTATTCAGAATTGTCTACTCAATGGTTGGATAGAAAACTTACATTTTTATAGAATTTTGGACTTCTAATATAAATGAGAAGTTGAAAGAGATGAAAATCCTGGAAGTGGCAAGTGTGGGTAAAGTCTCATTCACTCATTGTTTTCAGTGATTTCTTTGCATTCTGGAGAAGAAAAACAAATGGAAGGTAGTCTTTAATTTCAACATTCCACAGGAAGGAAAAACAAAACCCCAAGTCTTTACATGTATGAAACCATGAACAATTCTGTAGGATTAGCATCACCATAGTATTTTAAGGAACATGTCATATTTGGTCACTTTGTCTACAACCACACAGTTTAATATAGCAGAGGGTCCATTTGTGATTTTGTCAAACTCTGTAAGTTTGCGCTTCCACAATGCTTGATGTGTTCCAGGAACTCCTCCAAGTGCTTTTGACACTGTTCAGCCATTCTATGAAACAGCACTCTATTTTCCATGTTGTCTGGAAAAGAAATGCAGGCCAGAGGAATATTGGATTATATACCATTGAATAAATTACTTAAACTCTAAAACAAACAAAAAATTGGAACAAAAGAAGAGAAACTAAGGCACAGGTAGAATCTTGCTGAAGCCCAGAGTTGGTAAGCATCAGAGCTGGAACCCGACCCAGCCAGCCTGCTGCATTCTGGACTACCACCCAGTAACGACTCGCAGCTTACTCTTCACAAACTCCTCAATGGAGCAGAAGGAAAAAAATGAGAATGGTATTAGGAATTTTTTTTAACCTGGGGCACCTTTTTTTAAATTTTAGAAATATTTTATTCTTATTTATTTATTTTGTTATTGCTAGTATTATAATTACTTTATACATTCAATCACTATACATCATTTAGCTTGTAGAGAGATTTTATCTAATAGGAAATATGCCTCAGACCAGTCCAATAATTTTTTAGAGCTTTCTTAAAGTTTCTTTTTTGGGATATCTATTAAGAGATACTTATTATAAAATTTTTAATTAAAATTTTCTTTTCTGTTCTGTTTTCTTTCTTCTTTCCTTCTTTCCTTTCTTTCTTTCTTTCTTTCTTTCTTTCTTTCTTTTTTTCTTTCTTTCTTTCTTCTTTTTTGTTCTTTCTCTTTCTTTTTCTGTAGGAAGATGTAAGAGTAAGGCATTAGGACAAGAATTATAGCAGGGCTAAAAATGGAGGGCCAGCCTGTCAGTTCTGTTCATCTGGTGGAAGCTGTCGGTCTCAGGCCTGGCATGTGTCTTGGGGCCTCTGAGTGGTATATAGAGTCACACACCCCAGCAAACAGATCTGGAGGACATAGACCAGAGATGAACTCTCAGGATAGATGGAAAGGAATGATGCCTGTCCCCACAGGATAAGCCCTCATTCTCTGCACAGAAGTTGTTACTGAACAAAGTACTGAATATGTTTGCATTTCTTGGAAAACACAGAAAAGTTGTAATTATAGATTCAAGATTTTTTCTGGGAGAAACGGTGCAAAAGATTCAAACGTGGAGTCAGAGAGATGAAAGATTCCACGAAATCTGTAAGATAACTATCCATGCAATGACAGGCTTAATTCACGTTTGCTCATGTCTCTGAGAGGTCAGAGAGCCTTGAAAATTGTTATTTATCACATACAGATAAAGAAACAAGACAACTTAAAATGTAGTCCAAGTTGGGGACCAACAGGTGGTGTGGTGACTAAGGGTCTGGACACACCCACATGGTCCACCATGGTGTAAGTCCCAGACCTGGTGGCTTGCTTTCTCACTTTCTCTTTCTCTCTCTCTCTCTTTCTCTTTCTGTGTGTGTTACTCTCTGGTCAAATTAAAATAAATTCACTTTTGCAAGCTAAATAATGTGATTGTATAAAAGAACTTGAAATAAAAAAAAAGAAAAAAAGAATGAATAAATAAAATTGAATAATGCTTTAAAAAAAAGTCCAAGTCACACAAAAATTTAGTGTCTGGGCTAGAATTGAAATGTCACATTCCTGAAAAATAGAACAAGATTGTATTTCACTATGTTGTACAAGCCCTAAGTAAACTTGCTATTACATTTTATTTAAAATGAGTATTTTATTCTTTATAAATAGCAGTAATTAAAGAGTACTTCCTTTAAAAATTTTACAAGGAAAATAATTTAATTAATTCCTAATATCTTCTTGAATTATTTGAGGGAAAAATACCACCTAGATAAAATTGAAATGCTTTTCTCGCTCCTTGTCTCCTTATCTCTTCTTCCTGGAAATAGAAATCATAGCAATCATAAGCATATACTGTATATTTGCATAATAACAAGAGTAATTAAAAATGCTTGTCAGGGACCCACTATGTGATGTAAGTTGAGAACTAACCAGCCACCCACATGGTACTTCTAAACACTTGGAGCAATCACTAAGCTTTGTTCTATTTTTGTGGCCGTTTTATGAATGTAATTATACTATAATTATATTGTATGTATGCATAATTACAATATTTAAATAACTAAAATCATTCATTTGTGTTTTTCTGTAACTTCTTTTTTCACTCAATCGTTCATTTTTGTAGACTAATTGATGTGCTCATCAGAGAGGGAGAGAGAGACAAAGTGAGAAAGCAAGCTGCCAGGTCCAGGACTCAAACCATGGTCAGCCAAATGGGAGACCAGTGCCATAACCACCATGCCACCTGCTAGTCCCCCCTCCCCCCTTTTTTAATGTTTATCTCCTGGGAAACGTGAGTATGACTTTGTAGGGCACATTGCTACACATGTAATTGTTGCTTCAGAGACTATGAAGATCTTCAACTTTATTAGATGATGCAGTTTTTTATTTATATCATTTGTATTCATTAGTCTGTTTTTCACATTCTCAAGAATAGATGTTATTGCTAAACCTTAATTTTTGGAAGTTTAGTGTATTCATAATCACATTTTATTTATTAATATATATTTTTTTTATTACAATGAGATATTTTATTATATATATATATATATTTTCTATACACAAATGTTATTTCTTGTGAAAAATTATTCACA
The DNA here is from genome assembly GCF_000334495.1 of Tupaia belangeri chinensis. Taxonomy (NCBI): domain Eukaryota; kingdom Metazoa; phylum Chordata; class Mammalia; order Scandentia; family Tupaiidae; genus Tupaia; species Tupaia belangeri. The sequence continues at coordinate 4,809,255 of NW_006159681.1, read as the reverse complement.
TTTTATCCTCTACTCAAGAAGTCACTGTATTTCTCTTCTCTGCCTATCTAGTCTATTAACACTTTTTTCCAGCTATAATACAATTATTTTCTCTATTTGTTGTGGTTCTTTTATTTCTATCTATTATGTTTTTTTATAAATAAGGATGTTAAATGTTCAGTCTAATTTATATATCTTTAACTTATAGCTTGTATTTTGTGTATTTTTTTAAAAAAGAAATCCTCCATATTCTGAAGTCATAACTATATATTTCTATGATTATCGAAAGTTTTGCTTCTCAAATCTAACTCCTTAGTCTTTCTAGAATTGATTTTTGTGTTTGGCATAAAGCAGGGATCCCATTTATTTACTTATCTTTGACTTGTGGTTGGGCAGTCATGCCAACACCATTTAGTAAATGGGCCATCCTTTGCCCACAGCTCAGTAATGTGTCCTCCATGGAATATCAAATTTCCACACACTTTGGGCTCTTTTTTCTGTTCTGCTAATCTTTTTGACTACTTATCTACACATCTATCTTCTCTTTAATTATTCTGAAGTCTCAATGACTAATAGTGCATTAAAGGTTTGGATATTTGGTAAGGTAATACCTAGTTGTTTTTCAAAATTTTAGGAGTTTTTACTTTTTGGTTTTGCCAAATAAATTTTGGAATAATAATCTTATAAACTTCTGAGGAAGCAAAATCTACTGCAGAATGATTGGGAATTTATAGATTCTATAGTTAATTTGTGGCAAATAATTTACCTCTCTATTTAGTTTATTTAACCTTTATTTTATTTTATTTTTTGAGAGATTTTTGCTATAGGGCGCATGCGCTTGCCAGAAAGACAGAGACAGAGAGAAAGAAAGAAATCACCCCCCAGGAGGATGGCCATGCCGCAATCCCTTCTCCTCTATTCTCCTCTCAGGATCTTGGGCACACACAGACACGCGCCCAGCGTGAGTTTTAAACCACTGGGTCTGGGACGTGAACCGCAGTCGACTACATGGGAGTCCAGTGACATAGCCATTATGCCAACTGCTGGTCCCTCTTTAACCTTTTTTAAATAAAGAATTATTTATTTAATTTTATTTATTCATTCATTTATTTTAATTTGACACAGAGAGGGAGAGAGGAAGCAAGAAAGCAAGCTATCAGATCCAGGACTAAAACCGTGGCCAGCCATGTGGAAGGGTGCAAGTGCCTTAACCACCGCTGCACCGCCTGGTCCCTTTAATTTTTTATATATTTTTTTAGTTTATTTAACCTTGATCATCATAATTATTATTTTTGATGAAAAATGAAATTAAAATACTTTATATTGATTAAAATATTTTTTGAAATCTATATATATTTTTCACAATATATATTTTCCATAAATTTATGAAGACCCCTCATACGTACAAAGCCACCACACCCAATTCAGCCAGAGGATTTTACTCAAGTGAATCAAGTGTGAGTAAAAATAATAATCATTATAATAAAATTTATGTAAGACACTGGAAAGAAAGAAATATTTATTATTTATTAAAATCTTATAATAATCTTTATAAAAGTCATGTCTATTTTTTCTTAGACTTAGTTGTTAGCACATGTTTTATGTATTTTTTTTATCATCCTTGATGACATTGAGTAATATTTCTACTTGCTCAGTATTGTTGGGTAGGAATATAATTAATTTGCACACTGATATTTCAAGTGTTAAACTTATAAAGCTGTCTAAAACCTTTTTGTGTTTTTTTTTTTTTTTTTTTTTTGTATTTAGACAATCATAATTTCTGAGTATTTTCAATATTGTTTCTTTTTTCCTGCTTGTGTTCTTTTATTTGGTTATTGGAAAAGGCATGACGCATTTTTGCATAGAAAAAAATATATCATGACTTTTCCAATGACCCAATATTTTACAAATTATATTTTTAAAGAACATACTATAATCTGATGTGCTAATTACAACAGTAACCATTCTTATCTATTCTCTTAATTTTAAAGTGAGCAACTATCATTTCTCCATGAATAGTAAGTACCATGCTTACCTCAGAAGTTTTAGATCCTCATTTTCTGGTTAAGGTATCCATCTGTTGTTGCCCGTTTGTTACGCAAAATAATTACTAATACTTTTTAAAGTTTTTCTAAATGTTTTATTTTTCTTGTATTTTAATGTCTTTAAAAGAGAGAGAGAACCACAGTCAACAGGTTCCTCATACCGTGATCCAGACCCAGCTGCAGCCAGCCCTAGACCATGAAAGCACACGTACACAGCATTTTAGGAAGGTCCCTGGACGTGATCCCAGAACTTTCCCTTACTTATTACCTTAAAAAATTTAGAAAATATGTAACAATTTCTATCTGTTTAGTGGATACTTAAAAAAATTTGAACATGTATTTAGCTAGTAAGTGCAAAGTAATCAGTATGTCCAAACAGTAAAGAAGTTAAATTCTTAAATTTGGCATATTCCTTTTTATTTCTAAATATATATTAGTATTTTTTTCTTTGTGTTCATTTCCCCTTCCAAAATGGGGTTTATCATATGTTGTCACTTGGAGAATTTTACATGCAATATATGTTCAAATATTGAACCCCTTATATGTTATTTTTAGAACTTCAGCTAATAAATAAGCTATGTAATTTCTAAGCTAATATACGTGCTATATAATTTCTAATTCTTCTCTCCATGTTGCTTAGCATCAATTTTATATATTGATTATTTATCTACCCATGATTCAATTAGATAATCTCATTACAGTTTGTCTGTTAGTTTACTGTTTTTCTCTTTAGCTATGTCTAATTGGTTGAGTTTAACTAGTAACTTCTAATGTGAATTATTTGTTTTTTCTAGAAATTCTATTTCCTTCAATACTTAAATAAATACTTTAAATAATTTAAAATGACAAATCCTGGCACATGCACTCTGTGCTTTGGAATTATTTAGTTATCTGGAGTATGTAAGTTTAATACTGTTGCTTGATTTTTTTTTATTTTTTTATTTTTTTATTTTTTGCTTGATTTTTATTTATTGTCTGAGTCACTAAGTTCTATAAAGTCACATAATGTAAGCCACTCATGTAATAAGTGTTTTATAAATATGTGTAACAAAAAGTAATTTTATTCAGATAAGAGTTTCCACATTATGTTTTATTACTAACAAAAATTGAGAGTATCTCATGAGAGAATGTTTGCTTTCTAAGTCAGTTAGGTTTATTTAAGGTCTTGGATTAAATCTTTATTGATAAAGTATCTTAAGTTTTTATTTTCACATTTCTTGAAAAAACACAGAGAACTTAACCTCAGTGTCTTAACTCATCCCAGATATATACAAGTTGGGAGATAAGACACAAGAAAATGAATATTAAGAGACCGAGATTTTTTTAAGTTAATATAAAAATAACACGATTAATTCTCACTAAGTGTATCAAAAGTAGGTATAATGATAGCAGGAGTAATTCTTGTTCCTATTCTTCAGGTCATTTAATTTAAACACTGTTTAGTGGACAAAAATATGTAATGTAGGTAAGAAAAAAAATACAGTTGATTGCTATGGATGATTATGTAAATTCTAAGAAATATTTCAGAGACAAATATTAATTTCAGGTAGGTAAGTAAATTCTGGTAAGAAAACCATTGGGATATTTAAACTGATATTTTTGAATGAAAATTTTCTTGTGAGTTAAAAAAATACTCAATGGTATTTCTTTTTGCTCTTTCAAAATTTTTTATTAAAATTTATTTCTTCCATGAGCGAGAGAGGCAGAGAGAGAGAGAATCAGACAAGAGACATCCAACAGGGTCTTTACATTGCTATCCACCCAGCTTCAGCCACCTCCTGGCACATGCTCTCTGTGTGCTCAGGGAGGTCTCCAGACAGGACCTGGAGCCTTCCCTTTGGGTCAGCCTTGCACAGGGAATTTGTGGAACTTCTGCATCACTGTCCAGCTCCCCATCTTTCAACAGTTTTGAGGTTAAAGCCTGGGTGACTCTTAATTTGCAAATATCCACTTAACCAGTGATGTGAAACTGCTCCATGAGATATTACCTATATCACTAGAAGTCTTTGCTGGAATGAGTTTTGCCTTAAAATATCGTAGAACTCAGACATGTGAGCTCAGAAGTGCAAGTACTTTTGTGTGTTGACAAAAACAGCAACTCCTTAGGTTTTCATAAACTGAGGAAAGAATCTCACGTAAGGCCTGGCTACTACATGGTAGAGGACCTACAATCTAACATAACTTTCTAATCTTTCTAAACGTGCTTAAATTCCACTAATTATAGCATGATTCATCTTTAAAGGACCTGCAGTTATCTTAGATCGTTTAAAACTCATTCAAATGTAAGTGTGGATTAGATCATGCATGATGAAGCAGGGGTCTTAAATATTGGCTTAGAGGCAGGCCCTGAGTTTTGGGGGTGACCAGGCATCCCACTGCAGCTAGTTACCAATATAGCTTTGCCATGTCAGGTGCTGGTGCTGTCAGTGAGATGTCCATGGACACCAACAGAAAAAGGAACTGGTCATTGGAAGACATAAAAGAGTGGGGGATTTGAAAGAATGAAAAATAAGCATTTCATGTCATATGTGTATAAGACAGCATTTCTCCAAATGAGTGGAGAGGACCTTTCTGGCAGAGGGGGGGTGTCTCACTGTCACAACTGTCACCGTAGAAGGCTGGTCACTTAATAAAGAGAAGGACTTTTTTTTTTTTTTTTTTTTTTTCACAGTGGAAGAAGGAAAGACATAGGGTGAAAAAAAGAGAGGGATAATGGTATATCTGACAGGGTCTTGCACCACATCACCCTCCACCTGCCTCAGCCTCTAACTGTTGGACCACAAGCACAAACACTGGGCCCTGTGGGTTCAGTTTGGGCTGAGAACAACCCTGGGTCCCCAAGCAGCCTTGGCTACCACACAGTGGCACCTTCTGATACCACCATGACTGAGCCCCCAAATGCACATAGTAAAGAAAAATTTATTTGAAATATGAATCTAATATTAGAAGCAATATAAAGTAAAAGCAAATGTGACACAAATGCTAGTAATATCTAAATCAATGACAATCACTTCTACCAAACACTGTTCTGTGATAAGCTAGTTAGTACCTAGCATGTTTCAATTAAAACATAGAAATACTGGACCAACAGCTTGCATGGAAGTTAAAATGGCTGGATCCTATGACCAACTGTGCCAATCAAATCTCGAATCTGCTGGCTTGAAAAACACGCTGGGCATGTATGTGTATGTGCCCCCCAAAATCTCAAGAATACAATGGAGGAGAAGAAATAGTGGAGTGGTTATTCCCCCCGGGGGGGGTGAGTCTCATATCCATGCCCCCATGTGAGAGCATGTACCCTGTAACAACAACAACAAAAGTAAACAATAAAATGAGAAACTGAAAATAGACTATAGAGCTAGGAATATTCTTTATAAATTTATTATAAACTTACTACAAATAAAACACTGTTTACCCTAAAAGATTTAAATGATTTCAGCTTTAGCTATATTAACCTTTCATTTAATGAACTCAAAAAATACTCCTTAATTAATGCATTGAAGAACTAAAATATTCTAAGAATGAAAAGAAATTAAAAAATTACATTAAGAAGTTTTGTTTTAGTGTTTTTAAGTAGTAGTTTTTTGTTTTGTTTTGTTTTTCACTAATACATTAGTCCCAACAGAAAAGGAAGAGAGATTTAGGGTGACTTCTTGGGGGTCCATTATGGAAAGTACATGCCGTTATTTAGGACTAACCCACATATGTCATAAGAAGCAACCCAAAGACAGATTAACTGAAAGTAAAAGATATGGGGTAAGTTTATAAATAAAATGAGAAAGATAATATTTGCTTTAGATAAAGAGAAGACAACCAGTAGACACAATGAAGCAGATATTCTTAATTGCCAATTATAAAGGCAATGTTTTTAAAAGCATCATTAACTTTGATTTTTTTTTTGCAATTGAGACCTTGATAATTACTATTCTTGTAAAAAAGTAATTCAAATTGATTACAGAATTCAGTAAATAAATTTAGTTTAACACATTTTAACTTATTTTCTGTTAGTAATATCCTCAGATATAGAAAATAGACCTAACTGACATTGGCATATGGAAAATATGCTTTGACATATAAAAATCAGAATGTAATAGAAGAGAATCCTCTTGCCTGCTCCTACTTATCCTGTCTCATAAAGAAATTATAAAGCAATGAATTTAAAATGGGTCAGATGAAAGCCATTTAAACCTTGATATATATAATCAATTCAAGTAAGTTAGTGCTACAGGCTTATTGAGACAAATCCTTTATCAAGATATAATGCACTAATAAGAATAGAATGTGCAGTTACTGTGGATAATGCCTTGAAGACAATGTAATTTTACTTTATGACATTATTATCATCAACACTTTCCCCTGTGCCCACTGGGCAAACACCACTGCAGTTTAAAAAAAAAGAAAAGTCACAGTGAGCGGATCTATCTTAATGTGGATACAAATTCCAAGAATTTACAATCTAGAGATATGCAAATCATTCCTGGAAATAATAAATAGTATCTCTACATGAGTTAGGGTTCTAAAATCTATCAGTCACCTCAAGATTTTCTCTTGCAGTATAAGATAATAGCTTTAGAGAAGGCTTTCTGGTCTGATCATACATTTTTTTCTTTTTTTTTCAGCACAGGAAGTAAAAACAAAAAATTCTAACACCTTCTGTGTTACCTGCCTTAACATGTCATGAAATAGAATTGCATGGAAGTTTGTATAAAGCAATACAAAGAAAAGTGTTATTCAACAGTGTACTTAAGCCAAGGAGCGTTTTGAACAAATTATGAACTTTAAAGATCAAATTTTATAAAACGCTGAGAATGATTTCATGTGATAATTCAGAGTCATAAGATTTAAGTACTTATTCTTTTTAGATGTGATGATTAATTCTTAGTGCTTTGATCGAAAAGATAATGTTTCCTGGATTTCTAAGTTATATGGTGCTTAAAGCAAGGCCCATAATATCCGTGTGAATTAATATAGTATCTTTTTGTGATGAGAAGCAGAACTTTCTGCTAGTCCTTCATGGATACTGAGAGAGGTTCAAAGGAAAGCACACCAAGAGTGACATTTATTTCTTTACTTCAGTTTTTAAAGGTTAAATTTTGCTTCAGTCTATGAAGTGTGATATAGGAATTCAAAATATTTACTAAGCACTGAATGAAACAGACACGTTTCAGACCTTGGAATAGATCAGGGAGCAAAATGAGAAATGACTCGTACTTGCTGAAGTAACAGTCTAGTGAGAAAACACATATCAATTAAAAAATGCCTAGTTAATATGTTATGCAGTATGCTGGTTTATGGTACTCTTGCTATGGAATGAGAATACGTAGAGTAGAATAAGGAGAATCGAGAATAATGCCAAAACAAAGGGGATCTAGGCTGCTCCATTATCCAGGATGGACAGAGTGAGCTCAGGCAGAGGGTGATGGTGACACAAATACTGCAAGTTAGCTATGAGGGAAATGTCCCCTGAGAAAGGCTAGCCAGAGCAACCCACCAGAAAGGGAGAATCCTTGTGTCTGAGGAGCATCCCGAAGGTGAATATGGCCATGAATGAGTTGGGAAGAGGAGGGATCAGAGGGGCGTGGAAGGCCAGTCCCTGTAGAACTTCTTAGGCCTGGCAAGCACTTTGGTTTTACTCTGAATTAAAAAGAACAGACATAATCGGAGGTATTCTTTAAGAGGCTAGTTGGGTTCCCTGTGTGAAGCAGATGATGGGGAAAAAGAGAGGTGGACCAAGAAGGCGATTGCTCTCTTCTGAGTAATAAGTTATGGTGCTTGGTCGGAGGGGGGCAGGTCAGATGTTAGGAGTGCCCCTATGTAAGAGGGGAAGTCTTCAAAAACTTAATTGAAAATGTGTAGTATGAAAAAAAATTACACATGGATTTCAAACATTTTTGTGCCTAAATAACTCATACTTTGATCTCATTTCCTATAAATGTTTTTGAAGAATCTTCCTATTTTGAAGCATGTTGTAGATAGTGTTTACATTTTTTTCTTTATTCATGAAAGAGCATTAGAAAGAGAGAGGTGAGCACTCTTCACAGGGTCTGGCCCTGCTGCTGTCATCTTCCTTCATTCCCCAGCCCATCAGATGCTGGGTTTGCCCACATGCCTGAAGTGTTTCAGGATTCCAGTTGCAGGCATCATGTGGGATCCAGCTTCTCTTGAGTGATATTACCAGCGTGCCTTGGAGCTGGCGTGTGGATAACTTTTAATATACCCTTTAAAAAACCATACTGCACCCTGCAAAGATGAACAATAATTATTTTTAAATCAAGAATCATATTTTTTTTAAAAAAGATGTTTTTTGATTGGTTGAAGCTTGCATAAGAAAAGAAAATAAAGAATGTCTCTAAAATCTTAGGTTGAACCAGTGTAAGAACTGAGTAGCCAACAACTGAACTGTTGGATGTCTGTGGTGAACAAAAAGAAGGTTAGATATTTAGTTGGGGTTTGGTTTAGTTAAGTGTTCAGCTAGACACATCTCTGTGGGAATGCTCAACAGATGGTTGAATATATGAGTTTTAAGGAATGTATAATTTTGAGAGTCATCAGCTTAGAAATGGTTTGTAAAGTCATGAAAGTGTATGGAAAATGGAATAATACAAGGAGAAAAGGCATATTAAGAATAAACATAATTAGCAATATGAAGACATAATGTATAATGGAGAAAAAAGAACATTAAATAAACTGAAGAGGAGTAACCACAGAAGTAGAAATGAAGTCAAGAAAGTGTGATGTCCTGGGACCAGGAGTTAGCATAATGGCTATGTGGCTAATTTCCCATGTAGTCGACTGTGGTTCAAGTCCTGGACCAGGTGGCTTAAACTCACGCCAGGCGCATGTGGGTATGTGCCTAAAATCCCGAGAGGAGAATGGAGGAGAAGGGATTGCAGCGTGGTCATCATCCCTGGGGGGTGATGTCTCACTTTCTGTCTCTCTTTCTTTGTCTTTCTGGCGAGCGCACACACCCTATAGCAAAAACCTCTCCAAAAAAAAAAAGAAAAAAGGGGCAACTTGCCCATCAAAAAAAAAAAGTGATGTTATCCTGGAATCCCAGTGAAGACAGTATATTGTGCCTATCTTTAGGTTAAATAAATTAGGGCTGAGAACTAACCACTGGTTTTAGTGATATTAAGGTCTTAGATTATTTGGTTAAGAGCAGTTTTGGTAGCGTTTAGAGAGATTAGGAGAGAGGCATTTGAACACAATAAATACAGAAATTATTTTTCAAAAATATTTTCTGCAAGGACAACAAAAATTTGAAGCAGTAGGTGGAAAAGAGTAAGATATATAAACAAAAAACTGGAATATTTTTGTTTGTTCATAAAGAAAAAAAATAGCATATTTTTATAGCAATTAGAATGACCCGATAGGCAAAATTGGATGATGCAGGAGAAAAGACTGAGAATCACCAGAGCCATAGAGCTAAGAATTCAGGGGTGGTGAGAGGTGTAATGTTCATCTTGAGAAGGAAGCAGAAGTCCTCAGTGACTGTCGGCTTGGAAGGAGTGTGTGGAGCCAGGTGTGGTAGACAGGGACGTGGTGGTGGTGAGAGGCATGTTTTCTCTCGTCAGTGCTGTGCTTTTTCTCAGGGAACAAGAAAGCTAGATTATCAACTGAAATGAATTGGTGAGCGGTGTGGAGCTTCAAGAAGAGTCAATTATCTGAAGAACTGTGAGGAGGAATTACTCACAGTGTAATTTCCAGAGAGCCTTAAGAGGCTGTAAAAGTCTATGATCATGAATTAAAGTGAGACCAGTCAGGCTGTCTCTGGTTTTCGCCAACCACGTTCAGTAGCATCAATGCAGGTAGATGTGAATAGAAAGAGTTTTGCCTAGTAGGACAAGAAACATGGGGGCATGTGCAAGGAAAGAAGTGTAAGGCTTGATTTAAAATTTCAGCTCAGGGAACCAGCAGTTGGCATAATGTCAATGTCGCTGGATTCCCACGCAGTCGACCACAGTTAGAGTCCCGGACCCGGTGACTTAAACTCATACCAGGCGTGTCCAAGATCCCGAGAGGAGAAAGGAGAAGAGGGAATTGCAGTGTGGTCATACGCCCTGGGGAGTGATTTCTTGCTTTCTCTCTCTCTGTCTTCCTCTTTCTGGTGAGCGCATACACCCTATTGCAGAAACCTCTCCAAAACAAACAAAAACAAAAAAATTTCAGCTCAATTCCTCACCCTCAAGAGGGTGAAGAATATGGAAGAATAAGAAGATTAATCAATTAGTTGTCTTATTGGGGTAAAATGGTTACTGGAAACAAGAGACAAGCAGAAGTTCACAGGAAAGATGGGGGGGCTGGGAAGCGTTGGGGAGGCCTTGCTGTTTGTAGGTAACAAACGTTTATTTTAAAAAAAATTTTAGAGTGATTTTTGTTATAAGTGTGTGTACTGCCAGAGAGACAGAGATAGCCAAAGAGACAGAAAGCGAGAAATCACCTCCTCAGGGAGGAATGGCTATGCCACAGTCCCTTTTCCTCCACTTTTCGCTCAGGATCTTGGGCAAGCATACACACATGCCTAGCATGAGTTTGAAGCCTCCAGGTCTGGGAATTGAACCACGGTAAGCCATGTGGGAGTCCAGTGACATAACCGTTATGCCACCTGCTGGTCTCGGTAACAACCATTTCTAAGATATGTACCTGGAACAGGAGGGAAGGGCACAGTTACTAGAGGAAAGTAGTACAAAGGAGAGAGTTCAGAGTGCAGGAAAGACCATCTACAAGTGTATTCAATTACCAGAAATTGAGGGAGAGGTCAGTTTTTAGAAAAGTACATGAGTATGGAGCTAAATTGTCCATAAATAAATACAAATGATGCAAGGCAAAAAGAGGATAGCAAAAATGCAAGTAGTTGCTGGAAAAATAATAATAATAACAATGATAATAACATTAATGTTATTTTGGAATAAGGAGAATGAATGATCTGAAAGTAGTTATGAATATCTAGGAAGCTTCTGCCACATCTCCTGGCACAAAAACATTCAATTCGGTCACCATGAAAGGCCTCTGGGTAGCACCATCCTCAGAGCAAAGGTAGGTCATCATTCAAGCGAAAGGGGACATGGGCATACAGGGAGCAGGATTAGGTATAGAAGATATAAAGATGTCAGAGTTTGGAGAGAGGTTGAAAAGATACTGAACAGAGACAGGCAGAAATGATTGGTCGATGGGGCCAACAGTAGGTAATGGTTAAGGCACTAGATTCCCACATGGCCAACTGCAGTTTGAGTCCTGGATCCAGTGGCTTAAAACTCATGCCAGGTGCATGTATGCATGTGTGCCCAAGATCCCGAGAGGAGAATGGAGGAGAAGGGATTGCGGCATGGCCACACCCCCTGGGGGGTGATTTCCTGCTTTCTGTCTCTCTGTCTCTCTCTCTCTATCTATATCTCTGTCTCTGGAAAGTGCACACCCTCTATTGTTTTTTGTTTTTTCTTTTTGAGAGGTTTTTGCTATTGGGCGCATGCGCTCGCCAGACAGACAGAGAGAGACAGAGAGACAGAAAGCAGGAAATCACCCCCCAGGGGGTGTGGCCATGCCGCAATCCCTTCTCCTCCATTCTCCTCTCGGGATCTTGGGCACGCACGCACACATGCCCGGTGTGAGTTTAAGCCACCAGGTCCGGAACTCGAACCACGGTTGACTACATGGCAGTCCAGCGACATAGCCATTACGCTAACTGCTGGTTCCTGCACACCCTCTATTGTAAAAAAAATCTTCCTTAAAGAAAAAAAAAAAGGAAGTGATTATTTGAGACCTAGAATTCTGAGGTATCTTGATTTCTGTCTTGAACTGGCACACAGTCATCATGAATTCAAGGCAGACAGTGGTGGAAGCTGCAAGTGTAACAGGGTTGGGATCGGTGAGTGTCTGGACCTCACCGATGATGATGATGGGGGAAGATGGTTCCATGATGATGGAGAAAAATGGTCCCAAGATGATGGAGACAGATGGTCCCAGGATGATGGAGGGGACTGGTCCCTGGATGATGAAGGCACATCGTCCCAGGATGTTGGGGCAAATCGTCCCAGGGTGATGGAAGGGGATGGTCCCACGATGATTGAGGCAGATGGTCCCAGAGTGATTGATAGAGGCAGATGGTCCCAGGATTATCTCACAAAGATGGCTGCAGATGGTTGCCAGAGACATGGTTTTAGTTGCAGTGTTCATCTCACTCTGTGACTTCTTTTTTTGGACAGAAAATAGTCTCATTCTGAATAAGTCAACTTCAAATTGGGTCTTACTGATAGATTTGTACAAATTTTATAAAAGTGGGTTACACTAAATGTTTGAGTACCTTACTTATCTTGGATTTTGGAAATACATGTTTTAGGGTTGAAGTAACATTGATGTGAAGTGACTCCACAAGGGACTCCCAAATTCAAATTTCAGATAATAAAAAATAGTAAATCATTTAAATTGTTAAAATTTTTGTGCAACTTAAATTTTATTCCTAAATTTTAAATGATAATTTTGTTAAGTCCAAACAAATTGCTTTCACTATTTTTTTTTTTTTGGAGGTTTTGCTATAGGGTGCATGCGCTCGCCAGAAAGCCAGAGAGAGACAGAGAGAAAGCAAGAAATCATCCCCCAGGGATGATGGCCTCACTGTAATTCCTTTTCCTCCATTCTCCTCTTGGGATCTTGGGCATGCATGAACATGTACCTGGCTTGAGTTTAAACCACCGGGTCTGGGACCTAACTGTGGTTGACTACATGGGAGTCAGCGACATAGCCATTACATCAACTGCTGGCCTCAAAGCAAATTGTTTTCAAATTTTATGTTTTTAGTTAGTTTATATTGTAAGTTGCTAAAATAATGATCAATTAATTTTACAGAATATTGAACTCTTAACATAATTCTTGGAATCCAGAGGTGGATGTGAATAGCACATATTTGAAAACCAGAAATCATTTAGTATTTCCTGTTCGAAAATTCATTATGTAACAATTAATTCAACTAAATTTGGATGAAATTTTCCACATTAATTGAGAATTAACAACATATTATGAAAGAATGGTATGAATAATACATATGGAGTCTGAGGGTAATTTCTAGGAATATAATTTTTTTGAAATAAAGCCCTTTTGTGCACACATGAAAGTAAAAGAGCAAGAGAAATGCACCCTAAACATGATCTCATCACACTGCAATCCTCTTTCCCTCGAGCTTCTCAG
>NW_006159681.1:4710964-4795718 GCF_000334495.1 Tupaia belangeri chinensis | reverse complement strand
GATTCTGGGTGCCCACAAACATGTCTGGAGTACTTACAGGCTGACCCAGTGACCCACATCCACAGTTGGTCACATAGCCTCCAGCCTTGCAGGGTGCTGTGTTACTGCTATACCACAGCAGTTGGGGTGGAATATAATTGTTTGTATGTCCAATTACAAAATATCTTTATTTTTAAAAATTTGATTCATTTTATCATTATTATTGCCATTTTTAAAAATTGGACCAGAGAGAAAGAGACAGAAAAGGAAAGTGAGATAGCAAGTCTCCAAGTCTGGGACTCAGATTGTGGTTGGCCATGTAGGAGTCCAGGACCTCAACTACCATGCCACCTGCCGGCACCACAAAATATATTTCTTAACATCTCAGTGGTGCAGAAACCTATGTCCTGCTATAGGCACTAAGAAAGTTCCCAAATTGCCTCATCTTGTACTTGGAGCTAGGGCACCATGGTGTCATCTAAAGTTCATCAAGTAGATATCCTACTATGGAAATAGAATGTAGAGAAAATAGCCATCAAAGAAGACATGAAGGGAGGGAGGAAGGAAAAGGAGGAGAGAGAAAAAAAGAGAGAAAGAGGAAGAGGTTTCAATTGAATTTGGGTGATAGTCATAAGCGATTTCAGAATCACTATCCAGCTGTGGTTATCCAAGTTGTCCATGTACCCAGGTTGGAATCCAGTAGCCAATCAGTGGTCCGGGAGTGATGTCACATGACTAACACCACAACTTGCTGTGGCTACAGGGAGGCCCCACAGGTAGCAGGAGCAATGATGTTCCCGCAAGTCTTTTCCATGGCACACGATCTTCAGTGATGGTGATGACTTGGCCACATTAATGTTTGCTCGCACCAGGTTCTCACACCTTGCCTTTAATTGGGAGTCACTTGATATCGCGGTATAATACAAAATTGGAAAAACAAAACAGAAACAAACAATTATCACATGGCATCAAGCATCCATTAGCGGTAACTCTCTGCCTCTCCAGTACACTCTCCATCCATCCTCACTCTGCTCTGTGCCTGGAAGGTGTAATTCCAAGAACTAAATGCATCAACAAGCGCCTCTGCCCCCAATTTTCCAGTTGTCTCGCACCCAAGGCAGGCACTAGTGAAAGACTGGGCCACAGAACAGTGAGCTGTTCATTCCGATCCTTTCCTGCCAGACTGTTGGATTGAGATGACTGCATTTCCCCAGTGAGGGCCACAGCTTCTGCAAAATGGTTCCCTCCTTCATCTACAGCCCGTGCCTTCCTTGGTGCCGTGGGTGCTGTGCTAGCTCCCTGGGGATGCCATAACAAAGCACCATGAACTGGTTGACTTAAAACAACAACTGTTTTCTCTCCCACAAATCCAGGGGTCAGCCCTGTTTGTTCCTTCAGTAGAGCTCTGAGAAAGAGTCTGTAAAGTGTCTGTCTCTCGTTAGCATCTAATGTTCCAGGCAATCCTTGAAGACTTCTCAGTGACTGTACACCTTTATTGTCCCATAGTGTTCTCCTTGTGTCCATGTCTGCCTCTTCACACAAGGACACCAATCCTTTTGGTTTAAAAAACCCACACTACCCCAGTATGAACTCAGCTTAATTAATTACATGAGTTATAACCCTATTTCCAAATAGGGTCACATTCTCGGATTCTGTGAAGGACACGAATTGGCAGGGTGGATACTACTCCACCACTGCAGGTGCTCACAGCATCCCTTCTCTCATTAGCCCAAACATGATACTCCCTTAATATACTTCTATAGCTTTCAAAAACATTTATTTATTTATTTCATGGATGAGAGGCAGAGTGAGAACCCCCAAACAGATCCCGATGCAACAAGCCACTCTCAGCCCTTTAGCCAGCCTTGAATCGTGAGCATTCAAATGTCTGACATACCCAGGAAAGCCTCTGAACTTGAACCAGGAAACTTCCCGTGTGGGAATGCCTCACAGAGCATTGTGTTTTACCACAATGCCACTGTCTGTCTGCTTAATAGCTTATTATTTGTTCTATTTGGATGTTCTGTTTCCTGGAGGGACTCTTACTGGTACAGAGATCTAATGTTAAAGGCTTACAGAATGTAAGAACTAGGTCTGGACATCTATGATTAAGTACTGAGAGGCCTTGTTTGATTAGAACTAGACAGATTAAGAAAGAAAAAAATTAAACTCTCTGAGTCTTAAGTCCCTAGCTCATGTAATAGACTAAAACTAAGGGCTTGTCTATAACATGGTAATCATTTCTTATCACTTCCAGTCCCATGGCTAAGACACTTAAACTACAATCTCAAATATTGATTTTTGTAGGTGGCTGAGATACAATGTCAGTTCAATTCACAGCCTTGCAAGGTCTCTCATAAAAATTTAGTGCATTGATGATGAACGAGTCAGAGCCTGAAGATTGAAAATGGAGAAATATAGGAAGATGAGAGGACACAGAGAAATAAGCCTCTGTGTGGTCCTGGGCTTCTCAAAGCCAGCCCAGAATGGAGAGGCATTTCACATAAATTATAAGAGAATATAATCAAAGGCCAGGCTGAATTAATTCATCCAAGCACACTTATGAGAGATTCTAGACTGTATATGCTAAATTAAGCCATTGAGAGAGTTCTAATTATATCCATGACACACAAAATTTTCGTCATAATGATAAGTGTCCAAGGACTTGAAACACTGGAATACTGAAATTGATTGATTTATTATGTGCAAGAAAACCTTCATCTCCTAACTATGTTCCCCGAAATGACCCAAGAAGACCATTCTTTATCATAGATTTTACAAACACATTGGTATAGAATTGTAGGCTCTTAGAAAATCTCTTGAGTTGATGATCTCTCTACATGGTCCTGCCAGTAATATACTCTGCCATTCAGATATGTTCCCTGAACTTATTGGCTATGGGTAGATTTTAGATTGGGCCACCAAAGAAAAAGTGTGTGCATTTTACATTAAGCCTACAGCTTGAGTGGTAATTATAATGGTTTGACTCACAGGGTTTTAGGGAATAGCTAATTGATGATTGGTTTACTAGAATAGTAATTGTTGGGCAATACACTAAAGTTCTATTATATTATGCTTATGTAATTACCCAAGACTCTATGTCTGGGGAATAGATTAGATTCTATAAAATAGAGAACCACATCTTCTAGTTATTTCCCAGTTTTGAGCTTGTTCAAAATCTCAGAAATCCTTGAGTGAATGGTAGAGCTTGGCAACCCTGAAGCTGGATCTGGCAATGGCATGGTTAGAAATACTAAAGGGAGACTTTACGAATAACATCTAGTTTCTGGTAAAATTCGGAAGCACTTGGAGGACATAGAGAATGTCAAATGGGCAAAGAAAATACCACTTTTATGCTGATAAAGGGCAAATCGCACATGCGAGCAACTAGGATTTCCAGTGCTGAACTCTGGCATTAGTCTTCATGCAGACAAAGGAAGTGCTCAATCACTCGTGCATCTCAACAGGAGGGCCTTCACATGTCACCTTGAGACATGGAGAACCAGTTAGGAGTGCATGCTTCCTGTTCCTTGTCGACAGCTCAAAGCCTGAAATAAAGTGTGTGTGTGTGTTTGGGGAGGGGGTCAGCCAGGGGTGAATGAACTTAGCATGTTACACTTATTTTTCCCAATTTAATAATTAGTTAAGGTTGCTTTCCTTTCCTGGAGAAGTTTGAATGAGGGGACAGAAAGCGAGATCACTAAAGCTGTTTTATTAAAACTCCATTTACGTAGAATAGTTGAGAATGGGTAAAATACTTTTGCCTAATCCCAAAAGACACTGCACCAACAGAGATACAGGAACAGTAGTTATTGTTCAGGACCCTGTTTCTTATCACAAACTTTGTTTTTTAAAAAAATTTATTTATTTTTATGTTATAATTTATTATTATTTTACTTTCAATTTCTGTAAGTCGTTTAGATTGTAAATAGGTTTTACCCAACATGATATATGCCACACATCAGGCAAGTTGAGAATACTATACACTACATCATCAACAGGCAACACAATATTTGCATCAGGCAAGATCACACACAGAACTCTTATATCTCTCTGTCCTTGGTTTGTGTTTTGTGTTTTGACTGGTTTGAGGAAGGGGTGGTGCTCTTTAAGTCAAACAGCTGAGAAAGTAGTCCTCTTCTGACCTAATCAGGAGCTGGGACTCAAGTCTGGTGTCTACTATTGTATGATGGCAGAACCCTACTCCAAGGTCATTGGTATTGAGTAGAGGAGCTCAGCATTCTCCTTATCAGTGTCAGGCCCAGGTACACTTGTACAGAGAAGGCTAAAGACATGGAGGAGCTATGCCATCACACTTGTTCCTCCACCTGGCAAGTTGAGAATACTATACACTACATCATCAACAGGCAACACAATATTTGCATCAGGCAAGATCACACACAGAACTCTTATATCTCTCTGTCCTTGGTTTGTGTTTTGTGTTTTGACTGGTTTGAGGAAGGGGTGGTGCTCTTTAAGTCAAACAGCTGAGAAAGTAGTCCTCTTCTGACCTAATCAGGAGCTGGGACTCAAGTCTGGTGTCTACTATTGTATGATGGCAGAACCCTACTCCAAGGTCATTGGTATTGAGTAGAGGAGCTCAGCATTCTCCTTATCAGTGTCAGGCCCAGGTACACTTGTACAGAGAAGGCTAAAGACATGGAGGAGCTATGCCATCACACTTGTTCCTCCACCTGCAGGTGGAGAGAGCACTAAGCCTTCTAGTATAAAATGATTTCTGATTTCTGAGGCCTAAGCATTGTGGTTAGAGAGGAATGAGGCTGGGGCTCCATTCCTCCCGGTCCCCTCAGTCAACTCCTTTGTCACTCTCCTGTAGGGGTCAATAAACCACAGACCAGATGCCAACTCTGGCCTGCCATCTGCTTTTGTAAATGAAATTATATTAAGCCATTTTTCTTCGTTTTTTGTTGTTGTTGTTGTTGTTTTTTCCATACTGTCTATGCTGCTTAGTGTTTCATGCTACTAAAGGCAGAATAGAATAATTGCCACAGAGATTGTATAAATATTTACCATTATAAATATTGATTATCTGGTCTTTTACAGAAAATAGTCTTCCAACCCATGCTCCATTTGGATAGATCATTTTAATTAAACATTCAGCCGTATCCAATTTCCACAGAACTCTATGGGAGGCTAATTTCATCTCTGGAAAGTCAGGTTGAAAAAAATTGTCTTAAGACCAAAGTTTATTCCTACTTTTTAGCTTATGCTGCATCTTATTTCAATCTGTGTCCTCTGTACTCCATACTCCCCTCTGTCATATTACACTACAACAATCCATTCATGCTGTCACTGATATTCCTTTTGGGGTACTTGAAGACTTTGGGGAAATAAACAGGAAAATAAAATTATTGCATATCAGAGTCCCTCCCCTAACACAGGAGCTACAGAAATCAGAACCAGACAAGAGAATAGGGGATGGAGTACTTGGTGTAACACCATCCACACACCTGCCTTCCTCCATCCCAACAGGCAGGCTGCAGAAAATCCTTTTGACAGAACTACTTTGTCTGTTACCTAGTCAGGCTGATGCAGTCTGCCTCTGCCTCCTTTGGTGACACGGAGCACATGCAGAACTATGGCAAACTGAAGTGAACCAGCTTAAGTTACATATGCAGGCTGGGGCTCCTAAGTACAACATAGTGGGCAAAAATATTCTCCCCATACCTCCCAGGCTTTCAGGTGTTTTCCTCCTGCTAGATAAGGAGTTTTACTTCTTTGACAGTCTTCAGGAGAGTGGTGGCAATGGGGTGGCGAAATCTCCCTTTGTGATGACTATTCCAGTCTTCTATTACCCAGTACCCCAGTGTCAGGGGCATGGGATGCATCAGTTGCATGCTGGGTGCTTCAGCCTCCATTGTCTGCTCTCTAAACCTGTGTGTGTCTGGTCATCCAGCAGGAAGCAGTTTATGCTTTTGACGTTTGAGTGGAACTAGAGGGAAATAATAACCAGTGCATAGTCATTGCTTCTGCTGCATAAGCGAGTCCGAGATCCAACCACAGGTTGGCTGGGGACATTGGGGTGCTCCGACACTGCTCCTACACATACTGATCACTTTAGCATCCTAATCTCAAGGAGGGCTACAATGTCAGAGCCTTTAATTCTCTCTCCTGCATAACCTGCACAACTTCAAATTCCTCTGGCTGTTAGTTCACTATCACCGGGGTCCTTTATTGAGTGTGGAGAAGAGATGCTCCCAGCAAGCTGATTCCAGGGGGGACTATTATAGCAGTGACGCACATGTCAATAACCAGAACGATTATGCTCAATGCATATCTTTGAATATGCAGTACTTATTACAATGGAGTAGGTGTACTTTAAAACACTTCTATAAAGAAGGTCTTTACTACCTTAATCATATTCTCTTAATGAAAGCTGGAGAGAAAAGGCAGCATTAAATGGAGAGGGAAGCAGTAGAATCATAAAAGATATAGTTTAATGGCCATTTTATAAACCTTCACTTACTTGTTTGTTTTTAATTTTTTTAATTTATTTAAAATTATTCCTTTTATTTCTTTCCTCTTTACACACCATTAAATATAAAGTGAATGGTAATGGGTTAACATTAACATCGGTGCCAGAGATTACTGATTATTACGTCTAGATTATAGAAGAATTAGAGAACCAAAAAATACCACCCAGAAAAGAATTAATAGAGAACTGACCAGATGGAGAGGAATTTAGTTAGGACAAGTGAGTGTATATGTTCCCATATTTGTGACAGACATAAGCATTGCATTGTTCAAGTTATTTTTAAAGTTTGAAGTGCAGTGATAAGTACATAAACAGTGTACATATTTAAATGCTAGGAAGCTGTGAGACGGATGTAGCAGACATTTATCAGGTGTATTTTATTTTGCCTGAAATTTAGACAGGCTTCATTTGTTTGGAGACTCTGTATGTGGAGGTCTTTAAGGACAAGGGTTACCAAGAGATATTACGTTAAGATAATCTCGCTCTTTAAGAATGCTAATGTTGGCATGTGACCTAAGATTGGCCAATTTTGTTCTTATAACTAATGCTTTGAATTTTAAACAAACATAGAAGAAGTGAAAAGAAGAATAATTTAGAATGGATTCTCTTCGTAATAAGGAGAAGCATCATATCAATTATCTAGTAGCAAATTGTACTACTCTAGACATTCTCTGAAGCAAGTGACAGAATGGAGATAGATAAATAAGGATTTTATTAGGACAACCATTTAAGAGAAGATGGAAAGGCAGAATTCAGAAGTGCATGGTTAATCTGTCCCGTTACCTTGGTGGGGACAGCTGCTTGTGCGGTTATGAACCCAAACCTCGAGGGATCTGGATTTTCGTAATCATACAGTTCTCTGCCTAGGAATACTAGATTTGCCCATTCTGTTTCATCAGGACAAGAAAGTACCCCAAAGCACCCAAGTCAGTCCTCTGGGATTCACAGACAATCCTTTATTGTGTAGAAATAACTCAATTTCCTCCTGCTGATCAAGTTTAAGAGCCAAGCCAGTATGATGGCTCATCTTATTGTCTGAGGGCCCACTTATTTTAATAAAGTGGCCTGTGTAAAAGAGAGACTGATCCTGACTATCAGTAGTATACAACCACACAACCAAGTTTTATCTGCAATTACAACCACTGTGCCATGTGTGCTATCTTTTCTAGAGTAGATTAACTTTATCCACCTGTATATGATATGTGTCTTTTAATTTGAAAAGTGTGTGTGTGTGTATATATATGTGTGTATGTATAGGATTTTGCCATAGGGTGCATGCACTCACCAGAGAGAGAGAGAGAGAGAGTAAAAAGTCACTCCCGAGGGAAGATGACCATGGCACAATCCCTTCTCCACTTTCCTCCTAGGATTTTGGGCATGCACGCCCATGTTCTCTGCATAATTTTCAAGCCGCCAGTTCCAGGATTTTAACTGTAGTTGGCTATGTGGGAATTCAACACGTTAACCTCCATGCCACCTGCTTGCCTTCCAAAATGATTTTTTGTTTGACAATATAATTCAATAGAATCTGTTGCTCATGTTCACTCATCACACAGTGCAACACTTATCTGTAGTGTTGGTGTAAGGCTATATTAACTGTCCTGCCCTCAGTTATAATAAGTCAGTATGAGCTTGCTCCTGCAGCCATAGAAAATGATCACATACATAGTGAAATACACAGCACATATTTATTATCTCACAGCCCTATAGCTCAGAAGCACAACTTGTATTTCACTGAGCTAGAATGAAGGTTCTGGCAGGACTAAACTTTTTTCTGGAGGCTCTAGAAGAGGATCCATTTCCTTGATCATTTGGTTTAATAGAAGAATTCGGGTATTCACTGTTGGAAGACTAAAATCCTCTGTGTGTCTGGCTTCCAGCTGAAGGCTATTTCTAGCTTCTAAATACCAACCACATTCTTTACTTTGTGATTCTTCATCTACTTTCAAGACCAGTGAAAATGGATTGAGCTGCTCTCCCTCCCGTTCTTGGACTCTCTCTCTCCTTCTTATTCCATCTTCTCTGTCTAACACATTCGTTGACCTTTCTTCAATTTTAGGACGCGTAATTGGGCCCATTAGACATTCTATGATAATCTCACCTTCTTGAGTGCCATACCTTAATTAGATGGGCAAATCATCTTTTGCCAAATAACATAACATATCCCCAGGCTTTGGAGATTAGAGTGCAGATATCATTGGGGACCATTACTCTGCTTACCACAGTCTGCTCTGTAACCTTCAGATCATGAATGAAGTCCTGTATGCAAAATACATTTACTCTATCCGATGATGTTCTTGAACTCATTAATTCAAAAATTCAAAGTCTAAAATCTCATCCAAGTTCTATCAACTCAGGAAGTACAAAACCTCATCCTCTAACTCATCTCAAATAGGTGTCGATTTGTGAGCATGTGATACTGAAGTAGCAAGCCCTCCGTTCCCAAGTACAACAGCAGGGCCATTGCAAGATACAAGGTATAGAAAATGGAAGGAGAAAACAACCTGCCTCTTCCAAGCCACTTTCAAAATCCAGTCAGAGAAATCCCACCTGGTCTTGAAGTCTTGTACTAATCCTCTGGGTTTTGCAGATTTATACTGTGGGTTCACAGTTCTGCTCTTTGAGCTGCTAGGGTTAACCTTGTAAAGGAAAAGAAGTCACAGAACCAGTCACTAGCTTTCACAGACTTCTTCCCGGAAATGACACATGATATGTTTGATCTCAGCTTGTTGATCAGAATTGTGATCTTGTATACTAGGCAGAATAATTCTGCTCCAGCCTCCAGTAGTGCAATGTCTTAATCCCGGGAAACTATAAACACATCACATTGCATGGCAATAAGAATTTTTCAGACATAACTGAAGTTAAGACAGAGACCAGGTAAGACTGGGAAATTATCCTGGATTATCTTCGTTGGCCCAACCCAGTCATATGAGTCTTTAAAAGAAACACTATCTGGGGACCACAAGTTAGCATAATGCCTATGTCACTGGACTCCCATGTAGCCGACCGCAGTTCAAGTCCCGGACCTGGTGGCTTAAACTCACACCGGGTGCGTGTGCATGTGTGCCCAAGATCCTGAGAGGAGAATGGAGGAGAAAGGATTGTGGCATAGCCATCCCCTGGGGGGGGGGGTGATTTCTTGCTTGCTATCTCTCTGTCTCTCTGTCCTTCTGGAGAGTGCACGTGCCCAATAAGAAAAAAACCTCTCCAAAAAAAGAAAAAGAAAAAAAAGAAATACTGTCTGGAGAAATAGGAAGGGAGTCAGAGTGTGAGAAGAATTCAGTGCACATTTCCTGGCTCTGAAATGAAGGTGCTCACTACAGGGACCAGAGGCAAACCTCTTTGCATGAAATTTAATACATATCTTACAGCTATGTAAGAATACAATCAAAAGGAGCTGGATTCTGCCAGCCTTCAGAATGAGCCAGGTTCTGGATTCTTCTCAGAGACTTCTGTGACCAACCCACCTGGCCAACTCCTGGATTCAGGCTTTGTGCAATGCAGAGCAGAAAAATTAGCCCAGCCAACTGGAATTCTGACCTCAATAGCTGAAGAAATAAACTAGCATTCTTTTAAGCCACTAAATTTATGAAAATCTGTATGGTTGTAAAAGGAAATAAGGACCTTACTAACCTTGCAGGACTCCAAAATGCAGTTGTCTATGTGTTCAGCAGAGGCAAGTTACCGAAAATACTGGTGACTATGGGTAATACCTTCATAGAAGCTGATGAGTATTAGCTAAATTATCAGTCATCAGAAAGTAAGAACTCCATTTGGGGATAAGACAATTGCTGAAAAGATAGCTTTAACAAAATCTGAAAAGATAGCTTTGAAATATGTTGGGACCAGCAGTTAGCGTAATGGCTATGTTGCTGGATTTCCATGTAGTTGATTGTGGTTTGCGTCCTGGACCCTGTGGCTTAAAACTCACGCCGGGTGTGTGTGCCTGCGTGCCCAAGATCCTGGGAGGAAAACGGAGGAGAATGGATTGCGGTGTGGCCATCCCCCCTGGAGGGTGATTTCTCGCTTTCTGTCTCTCTGTCTCTGTCTGTCTGGTGAGCGCACATGCCCTATAGCAAAAACCTCTCAAAAAATAAATATATATATATATGTAAGAAGATCAACAGCTCTGTATTCAGAATGGGAATTTCTTATTCATTTTTATAAATCATCATGTTCAGAAAAAACATGATTAAAACTGCTAATAACTTTTGTGGGAAAATTCCAGTAGAAAAACTATTAAACAAGTGATAGATTCTCATATGCATTTATTTTCTCTCTTATGGAACACACTTATGTCAGAGAACTAGTCAGATCCTTAAACTTAGAGAAAAAAAAAGATGAAGAGAATGGACACATGTGTACACTATTAATGAAAGGAAATGTGTTTGTCAGTTTTATTTCTTTAAATACCTTATTATTTAGATACTAAGCAAATTTTAGGAAGAAATTATGTATTTTAAATGCTTCCTGAATGCTATCACTCTCTTTAAAGAATCTAGTTTACTAATCACTTTCATATCAATTTTATATGCATCTCATAATCTCTAAGCAGAAATGCTTACAAGAAAACTGGGGTTCTGAAAAGTTACTTGACTTGCTTAATATTATAGAGGGTTTTTGTCTATTCTCTGAATTTGTTAGTATATATTTTTAATATATCATGATTTTTTGGTACATTCAGTTTAAAGATGATTTTTATACTTGCACTTGACTGATACAAAATTTGAGTCTCAGAAGAGATTTTAATTCTTTTCCTTCCTCCATGAAATAAAATATTTTATTGTTTTAGTTCATTCTTTGAGTCTACCTATTAGATAGTCTGCAATTAAGTTGTTCCTATTCATTAAAAATTGACAATAAGGAACCTTAGTCTGACAAATCTTGTAATGAATGCTTTAAAAATATATTTACATTTAATTACTGTACATCTTTACACTATACAACTGGGTTTTCCCAGCATGAATAAGACGCATATTAGTCAAGTCAGCATTACCATATATCAGCAGATAATTTTTTGTTTTTGTGTCTATTAACACTTTATTTGTTTCCTGATCCTCATCCCACCCACTGTTATCCACCTCCCCTTTCCTACTGTCTTCAGAATCCATACTTGTCCTCTTTGGTATTATACCTTGCCATCTTTCAGTTTCCGCTATAGAGTAAGGATATTTGGTAAATATTAAATGAATATAGAATGTCCATCTGGCTTACTTCTTTTAGTATTACATCTTCTATATTCATTCATTTATATCCAATGTGAGGGTCTCAATGTTTTTATGACTCAGTAATATTTCATAGAGTATATGTGTCACTTTTTTCTACCCATTTATGCATTCTTGGACAATTGGGTTGATTCCATGTCCTAGCAGTTGTGAATGATGCTGCAATAAACAGGATTGTGCAAGTGCTTTTCCGATTGATGATTTTTCCTATCCTTTGGAAAGATACCTAAGAGTAGACTTACTGGGTTGTAGGGTATTTCTATTTGGGTGTTTCTGAGGAGCCTCCATATTGTTCTCCACAAGGCTGTACGAATTAACATTTCTACTAACAGTGTAGGGGGTTTCCCTTTCCACCACAGGATGGCTAGCACTTACCATGTTTTTAAAGAACTATTTTACTTAATTTTATTTATTAATTAATTTAAATTTAGCAAATAGGGACATAGAGAGAGAGAAAAAGAGAGGGGGAAGAGAGAAAGTGAGAGAAAAAGCTGCCAGGTCCAGGATTTGAACCTCAGTTGACCATGTGTGAATCCAGCACCCTTAACCACCAGGCCACCTGCCACCCCCTTACCATTATTGTTTTTTTATTTTTGAAAAATAATTAATTTATTTAACTTTATTTATTCATTTCAATTTGGCCAGAGAAGAACAGAGAGAGAGATGAAAAGTGAGAAAGCAAGCCACCAGGTCTGGGACTTGAACTGCAATTGGCCATATGGGAGTCCAGCACCCTTAACCACCACACTACCTGCTAGCTCCTATTTTTTAAATCTTAGCTATTTTGATTGGGGTTAAGTGGTATCTCATTGTGGTTTTAATTTGCATTTCTTTTATGATAAGGGAGATTGAGTACTTTTTCATATGCTTTTTGGGTGTCAATATGTTTTCCTTAGAGATTTGTCTGTTCAGCTAATTTTCACACTTTTGATCAGATTGCTTGTTTATTTCCCCTGTAAGCTGCTTGAGTTCCCTGTATATTCCAGTTATCAGTCCCTAATCTGAGTGATAATTTGCAAATAGATTTTCTTTAAGAAAGAATTGAGAAGACCATGGTTTAACCCATGATTGACATCTCCACACTTGATAAGCAATGATTTTTAGTGAACCAACTTTATAATTTCAAGGCCTATTACTCATATAAATGGGTTTTCAACTTATCTTCCTTAATACTCACCGTGCAAATGTGTTTATCATTGAATCCATAATCTCAGTCACTAATTGTTCCTTTCTCTATGAGGAGCTCTTCAAAATGTTCATAGGAAATGTGTATTGGGAAAAAATATGCAAATATTTCAAATTATTTTTACACCAAATATAAACTCATACCTTAATTCCATGTTTCCACAAATGTGTTGAAGTCCCTTCACACATGTCAATTCTGTTTTCATGTAGGCATCTGAAGTAAAAATTTGTGGTCTTGCTCTCTTAAAATTATAACTCAGAAAAATGTGTAAAGACCCACAGCACAGAAAGAGCTAAGAACTTGATGAAACAAACTCATAATGTTAAGGCTTAGTACTTGGAATGATTTTGATGGTTCTACCTTATATTTATACTTATTTATTTATTTCATGAGAGTAAGAGTGAATGCAAGAGAGAGAGAGAAAGCTTTGACAGGGTCTGGTCACACTGAGATCCTCCCTCAGCCTTCCAGACAGCCAGAACCTCAGGTGTGCTCTGGGTGTGGTCATTGTGGTCAGGTCACCCAGGGATCCAAACCCAGACTTCCATGAGGCTACCTTATCTCACAGCTGCGCCCCACCTCCACACCAATACAGCTGAGCATGCATCTATGCTTTCTTAAAGGTAGTTCATTGATGGCCAAAAAAATAATAAAAGAAATACATTTTGGAAAACCCCATTGAAATACTTTTGGAACTTTTTTCCATGTGGGATTATGAAGCCTTTTTTGAATTGCTTTGTACTAACACTTACACTTATACCAGGTTTCATTATCTGTATGTGATAATGCTGTTCACCTGAATTGGGTTTTAAAGGGCATATTTTGCATTCAGAGAACAAGACATGAGAGAAACACGATGTAGAACCCGCGGAACCACGTACGCACAGTGCCTGGCACAGAATAAAATCCTAATTCATTCTACCACTTCTGACCATTAACCAGGCTCTAGGATCACCAACTTCTCACATATTTAAATTCAACCCTAACCCAACATATAATATACACAACTGTAGGATGACAGTTGAAGTCCACAGTTCGGGCGGGAAGCAGAGGAAGGGGCCACTCAGCTACACCAGATGATCTAATGCACAGCACCGAACACAGCATTCTAATGTCTCTTGTGGCAGAGGTGCCTGCTGCTCCAAGGAGGGAAATAATTAGTAAATAAGGTTAGGTGACATAAAAATAAAAGCAGTTCAATTCTGGGGAGCATACAGGAGATTTGGGGTGATGGAAGTGTATGTGTGACATTGTAATGGTGGAGAGATATCATTTTTTTGTCAAAAGTCACAGAATTACAATGTCCAGAGTGAACCCTGATAGAGACATAGACTTTGGGTGATGGAGCTGTTCCAACATTGAATCATTGTGTCTAACAAATGTGCCACTCTGGCAGGAGATGCTGGCGGTCAGGGAAGTGTGTGGGGCGGGGAAGGGTTTAGAAGTTTCTATGGCCACTCTGTACTTTCTGCTCAACTTTACTGTGAACCTAAATCTTCTCCGAAAAGGAGAATGTAAAAAGCAACACCCTTTGACTGTATTAATATGCAGTGTATAGTGTACTCATGATTGAAAAATAATTTTACATGTTGTAAAGATGTACAATGATTGAATGAAATAAAAAAGAAACTAAGAAAATTAAAAATATATATGTATATCAAGAAAAGAAAATAAGAAAGTAAACCAGCAAATAAATAGACCATTAGCTAAACAGACCATTAGCTCAAGC
Source organism: Tupaia belangeri chinensis (assembly GCF_000334495.1). Classification (NCBI taxonomy): domain Eukaryota; kingdom Metazoa; phylum Chordata; class Mammalia; order Scandentia; family Tupaiidae; genus Tupaia; species Tupaia belangeri. The sequence goes on along the minus strand of NW_006159681.1, from coordinate 4,781,100 downwards.
CTCCCGGAGGGTTCCAGTTAATGTCCATGGCGCCATAGCTTCTTCCTTGGGTGACAATGTGGCCCTCGGGACAACACACCTGCCATGCGAAAACCTGTATCTGATACCGTGATCCCATGGTGGGACCCTCACAGTGCTGTAGCTCTCTCAATTCCAAACCTGTCTGCAAATGTTTATGTTAGCAACTCCCTTCCTTTTCTTTAACATTCTATTGGATATCTCTGGGATAGTAATAAATGTGTCATTATTAATGTTTTACAGAATTTAATTAAACACTTCATTTTCAGTTGTCAATCTCTCTCTCAATAGGACTCAGGCATGAAACTTCAGGAAGATGGAGCTACTAACTCTTCTACTCACAATTGTCAGAAAATGTCTATTGCCATTATTTCCTGTTTTATATAGGAATTTGCTCCATGCCCTGTGATCCAGGAGCTGACTCCAGGCCTGGCTAGAGATTTGGCAAACTATCGAATTGCGCCAGCAGGAACCTTGGGCAGAGTGATAAGTTCAGGTTAAGGCAGAAATCCTTCTAGGCCAATGGACTGACTGCTCAAAGAGGTGGTGGCTCTTGCACCTGGAACCTTGAGCTTGGGAGGATGTCAGTTGTGCTGTTCTGGCCCCCTGGATGTCATGTGCAGTCTGAAAACATCAACAGGCACTCTCAGACATGTTAGGCTCTAAGACTGTTTCGTCCACGCTCCTAATTCATCCCCCACAGTAGTACGTCAGTGATATGTCTGCAATCATTTTGTTTTTTTCATTCATTTCATTAATACAGGTCTATATTGGTTATAATTTCTATGGAACAAAACACTATTGTAACTTTATGCATGTAAATTTATTTGCATATGTGTAGAAAATAATTTTTTCATGGAAATGTGTCCAATAGCTTATTTAGAAACTATGGTCTATTAGAAAAGCATACTTACTCAAAAATTTAAAAATATTGTTGATTTAAATACAGAAGTATAGACCTCCAAGAAAATCTTTCTTATTTTTGAGGCCTTGAACAATCTTATGTTATATTGATGTGGTCTAAATTTAGCTACTTTTGTTATCAGTTATGATTCAAGGACTTTTGCCAAACTAACCATCTGGAGAGCAGTGTGAGATTTTTCCAGCAAAATACATCCACATTTTAGTTTATCCAAGTCATTTTTTATTTTACTATTTTAAAGCTCAAAAGCAATTTCTATGTGCCCTACACTTAAATTTTCTGCATGATTTATTTTAAATATACATTTTTACATATAAGCTAACATAGCTATAATTTATGGTTTTTAGAATTTCCTCCTAAGAAATAGGGCTTCTGACTGCTCATACAAAAACTATTTGGGTGGAACAACAGTAAGATATAAATCTCTGCAAGGGGGCCCCATGCGGGAAGGTGAGCAGTTTGTGTCTGGAGATCACTGTGGGTATACCTGGCTTGAGTGTGCTCACCCTCTTTGCTAGGTGAAGCTGGGGATGGATTTCAGTGTCAGCACCTTATTGGAAGTGCTCTTGCTCTTGCTCATGGAATGAAAAAATAAACTTAATAAAACTATTTACTAACTAAAACTTAATTCTTGGAAACAGGGGAGGAGGCACTTTGATTGTTCATCTTAATTTTATTCTTTATTTCTCCTCTAAGAACCAATTTACTTGTTTACAAAGTCCTTTGAAGGAACTTATTTAGCTTCAGGTTTATTTGAGCCTTGCAAATTTTGAGTGTCAACCCTTTTTAATTATAATCATGAATTTAATATTAAAGAAAATGCATGAGGTTCTCTTTGTTTTTCAAAGGCTGTGCTTTCCTCAGCAACTTCCATCAGAAAAACCCTGACATCATAGTGCACCTTCTCCAATTTAAAGTTGATTTATATATAATTAGTAGAATATTACTTTGTAATTCTAAGAAGCATCTAAAAACCTTATATTTAAGATTTCAAAGAATTGTTGAAAATCAAATAAAACTCCTCCCAAATAGTTTGCATGTGTCAAGTGCCTATTGAGAAGAATAATAGAACTTCAATTTCTTCAAAAGTAGAGAGAAATCATGACTCAGCCTGTGAAGGTTAGTGCAGGTATACATGGCTACCAGGTGGTGAGTCCAAGATCCTGTAGACTGAGAAACACAACAGGCAAATATGCATGCCTAGGCTCCCCAGAGAATGGAGAGATGGAGAAGGGATTGCAGCATGACCATTTCCCCTGGGAAGTACCCTCTTTCTTTCTCTCTCTCCCCTCTCATCTTCCTACCTCTCCAGTTAGTGTGCTTGTACTTTGGCAAAAACAAAACAAAACAAAACAAAATGACCATAAGAAATAACCAGAATGTGGTGTAACAGTTAAGATTTTGGACTCCCACATGGCCAATCATGGTTTGAGTTCTGGACCCGGAGGTTTGAAATTCATGCTAAGCACATGTGTGTTCATGACCAAAAACCTGAGAGGAGAATGGATGAGAAAGGATTGTGGGGTGTACATCTTTCAGGGTAATGATTATTCACTTTCTCTCTCTCTCCATTTATCTCTGTATCTTAGGCAAGGGCACATGCCTTATAGTAAAAATCTCTCCCCAAGAAAGAAATAACTAGAAGTGTAGGTGTCTGAAGAATCTTGTCTCATGTAAAAACAGTATTCTTCTGTAGAAAGATGAATCTTGACCCGTTTCTCTCACATTAACAAATATCAACTTGGGACCAGTAGGTGGCATGGTGGCTAAGGCACTGGACACTCCCACATGGCTGACCAGGGTTCGAGTCCTGAATCTGGTGGCTTGCTTTCTCTCTTCCTCTCTCTCTCACTTTCACCCTCTGTCTCTCTTTGGTCAAATTAAAAAATAAATGAATGAATAAGTAAAAAAATGAAATAAATAATTATTTTTTAAAAAATTAAAAACAAATAAACAAATAAAAAAATATATCAACTAAAGAGGATCAAATATCTAAACCTAAGACCTCAAGCTATAAAATTTCTGTTTGAAAACATTGGGGAAGCTGTGGAAGACATTGAGTAAGCAAAGAATTCTTAAATAAGACCCCCAAAACACAGGCAATAACTGCAAAAATAGATAAGTAGCATTGCATCAGATTAATAAATTTCTGCATAGCAAAAGACACAGCAACTAGTATGAATTGACAACCTTCAGAATGGGAGAATATTTTTTGTAAACTATGCTTCAGATAAAGGACTAATAACCAATATACAAGGAATTCAAGAGACTTATCTCCCAAAAAATTATCAACCCAATTAAAAGATGGGAAAATGAGCTGAAAAGAGAATACTCTAAGAAAGACATATGAACAGTCAAAAATCATATGAAAAAATGCTCAACATCCCTCATCATAAGGGAGATGCAAATCAAAACCATAATGAGATGCCACCTAACCTCAGTCATAATGGCTAAGACAAAAGAAAAAAAAAAAAAAAGAAAGAAAAGAAAAAGAAAAAAAATAAATAAAAAAAAAAGCTAAGTGCTGGCCAGAATGTGGTGAAAGTAGAGCTCTCTTACTGCGGGTGGGAATGTAAATTGGTAGAGCCACTGTGGAGGTCAATATTGAGGTTCTTCAAAGATCTACAAATAGAACTACCATATAATCCAGCAATTCCGCTCCTGAGTATCTACCCAAAGGTAGGAGAACACTCAGTCAGAAAAGTATTCCACATCTATGTTTATTGTGGCATTATTCACAATTGCTAAGACATGGAACTGAACCAAATGTCCATGGAAAATTAATGGATTGAAAAACATATGGCACATATACACTATGAAATGCTACTCAGTCATAAAAATCAACAAGACTCTGGCATTTGATGTAAGTGTATGAATATGGACAATTTACTGCTTAGTGAAGCAAGCCAGGCTATGAAGGAGAGAGACTGTATGTCTCCACTTGCTATATACTGACTAACTGCACTCTGGTTGAAACTGAAAAAATAGGAGGATATAGAAACATGGAAAATGGTTACAGATAGTGGAGACAGTGTAGAAAGAGGGTTGGAGATGGTAGAGTGAGATGAAGGGAAATCAAGGAGAAAAATAGTAGGCAAGATTTTTAAGGGATAAAGGAATGGAAGATTGTCTTTGGATGTTAATGTATATGATATCTTCAACTGGACTGGTGTGAAGTGTATTCATGTTGGGTAAATTCATTTGATAAGATGTAGTGATGAATGTATGTGGTAATGAATGTATAAAATAAATTACAATAATAAAAAATGTTTAAACAATAAAATGAAATATTTTTTAAAAAACAAAAAAGATAGAAAAAGTGTAGAACATATACAATATAGAATAGTACTCAGCCATAAAAACAATGAGATCCTAGTATTTGATAGAAAGTGGATGGATATGGAAGATTTACTCCTAAGCGAAGCAAACCAGACTATGGAAAAGGGGCGTTGTATGTCCCCACTTAATATATTGAATGTCTGCAGTCTGACAGAAAACAAAAGACTGGAAGGTATAAAGAGTAACTGTGGATACTAAAGACAGTGGATGAGAAGGAATTAGTCAAAAGGAAAAAGAAGAAAGAAAAACATTTAAGGGAGACAAGAATGGAAAGTTACCTCTTGATGATAATGTGTATGGTAATATCTTTGACTGCACCAATATATAGTGTATTCATGATGAGAAATTTCATTTGGCATGCTATAATGATATACAGTGATTGAATGTAATGTTTTAGTTCCCAAATAAAAAGAAATGATTAGACCAAATTTGAAGATGGGAAAATGGGTTGAATGAAAAACTTTCTAAGGAAGACATACGAACAGTCAAAAGGTATATGAAAAAATGCTCAATATCCCTCATCATAAGGGAGATGCAGATCAAAACCACAATGAGATACCACCTAACACCAGTCAGAATGAATAAGATAGGAAAAACAAAAAGTGATAAATGCTGGCAGGGATGTGGTGAAAGGGAAACTCTCCTACACTGCTGGTGGGAATGTAAACTGGTCCAGCCACTGTGGAGAACAATAAGGAGATTCCTCAAAGATTTATAAATAGAACTGCCATCTGATCCAGTAATTACACTTCTTGGTATCTACCCAAAGGATAGGAGAATGCTTAGTCAGAAAAGTACTTGCACATCTATATTTATTACGCATCATTCACAATTGTTAAGACATGGAACCAACCCAAATGTCCACAAACAGATGAATGGATTGAAAAACTGTGGCACATATACTCTATGGAATACTATTCATCCATGAAAAAAACAAGGCCTTAGAATTTGATAGAAAGTGGAAAAATATGGAAGATTTGTTGCTGAGTGAAACAGTCAGGCTATGAAAGAGAGTCAGATGAATATGGAAGACTTATTGCTTAGTGAAAGGAGCTAGGTTATGAAGGAGAGACATTGTATGTCTCCACTTAATTTATACCAACTGTCTCTACTCTATTCCTGAAACTGAAAGATTAGAGGATATAGAAAAATAGAAAATGGCTATTGAGACCAGATACAGTGTGTGAAGAGGGTGGGAGAAGGAGGAGAGTCTGAAGAAAGACATTAAGGAGAACAATAGGCAAAACATTTATGGGACACCAAATGGGTTATTATCTATTAATGATAGTGTATATAGTATCCTCAACTAGATATTCATGTTGGAACTTTCTCAATACAAGCTAAGGGATATATGTGATGGAATGTATAAAATAAAATAATAAAAGAAAAAAAAGAAAAGAAATTCTGACCTGTTACAACATGGAGGAAAATGAAGGACAGTATGTGAATGAACTAAACCAGTCATAACAAGGTAAGTATAGTGTGATTTGACTTACATGTAGTACTTAAAGTACTCAAAATCATACAGACAGAAGTAATATAGAGAGAGGAAAATAGCGAGTTGCAATTGGATGCAAAGTTTCAGTTTGGGAAGATAAAAAAGTTCTGAAGATGAATGATGGTCCATCTTGCACAACAACATGAATTAATTATTAATACCACTGCTTATTCACTTACAAGTTACTAGAAAGGTAAATTTTACTCTTTATATATTTTACTATGATAAAAATTTTGTACAAAGGTACTTTTTCTATCTTTGATATATCTAAGCATTATTGTAATGATATCTTTATTATATAGTACATCAAATACATATTTTATGAACTTAGTAATGCTATACAAATGGGTCAAGGAATAATAAAATTAGATGTTAAGTCTGTCCACTTCAGTGGCTTTTAAAAATTGTTTAATAAACTCAATATATTTGTAGTTTTGATTCTAGAAACTCAACTTTTTGGTTGCTATCAGCACCAAATTGGAGAAGGATCAGCAATGGCTGTCTGAATTTCTAGACTAATGGGACACGAACATCAGAACTCAGAGATCTATGATTGGAAAAACGCTAAATTACCACATTTCTGAGAGAGGCACAGATGCATAAAATAGGTATCCAAGGACTGAGAATTTTGTAATACTATTAAAAAAAAAGATGGATGTAGTCTTCTCCTACTGACTTATACAGAATATGACCTCAAGAGAAAACATGAAGATCAAGGTAATCAGTTATCATAATCCTGAGACCGGAGAGCAGAAGTTCAATAAACATGCAGGGATTCCATTTCTGGAGACCTGACAAAAGACACTCTTCCTTCACTTACTTTGAGTACATATGGGCAGGCATCATAAAGTGTGTAATTGCAATGACTAATTGGATTATCCTAGTTCTTTTGCGTAGTTTTTCTGAAATTCGATTTTTTAAATTAAACATTAGTCTGTCTGGATATACTTAGCCATCTGTGGCATTTATTGCTTCTTTTTGTCCACATCCAAATGCTTGCAAAGTTATATCAACCTGTCTCCATAATTATTCTTGAACAAATACTTTTCTTTCAGTTTCACAAATGCTTTAGATGAGACTATTGTAATTCTTCATCTGGAATACAGAAAGGCAACTTTAAAAATACTGTTGTATCTTCAACTCGCATCTACTTTCTTTATTACAACTAAAGTTATATAAGAAGAAATATAAAAATAAGTTTTACTGAAACTTGTTGGACATTCTCCATACTTAGGAAAATTTCTCAATTCTCCATACTTATTAGGATAAATTCAAGAACCTTAATCTGTAAAAAATAATCCTACTTTCTGGGATTTACTTATTATTAAGTTTATCTTAAGCTATGGGTATATTAAACTATTTGCATTTCTCTGAGTCTATCATGATTTGTTGTTGTTGCAGTTCTGGTGGTTTTTTTGTTTGTTTTTTGTTTGTTTTTTTGTTTGTTTGTTTGTTTGTTTTTTGGTTTATGACATAGGATGTGTGTTTGCCAGAGAGAGACAGTGAAAGGGAAAGTGAGAAATGGCCCACTGAAAGAGTGCTGTTCCTTCTCCTCCACTCTCCTCTTAAGATTTTGGGCACACATACACTCTGTAATCCCTTCTCCTCCTGAGATTTGGGGGTCACACAAACGAATCTGGTGTGATATTTCAAGCCAACATGTGCAGGACTAGAACCTCAGTCAACCATATGGGAGTTCAGTACCTTAGCCACCATGCTACCTGCTGGCCTCTGATTTTTATATCATTATGGTTTGGATTTGTAATTTCCTTGCCCTTTAATTCTAATCTCCATAGTAATTTTCTATTCAAGTATTTGCCCCTGTGTTACCACCATGAAGTCTTCCCCAGCTCCCACTCTTTAAACTGAAAGATTAGAGGATATAGAAAAATAGAAAATGGCTATTGAGACCAGATACAGTGTGTGAAGAGGGTGGGAGAAGGAGGAGAGTCTGAAGAAAGACATTAAGGAGAACAATAGGCAAAACATTTATGGGACACCAAATGGGTTATTATCTATTAATGATAGTGTATATAGTATCCTCAACTAGATATTCATGTTGGAACTTTCTCAATACAAGCTAAGGGATATATGTGATGGAATGTATAAAATAAAATAATAAAAGAAAAAAAAGAAAAGAAATTCTGACCTGTTACAACATGGAGGAAAATGAAGGACAGTATGTGAATGAACTAAACCAGTCATAACAAGGTAAGTATAGTGTGATTTGACTTACATGTAGTACTTAAAGTACTCAAAATCATACAGACAGAAGTAATATAGAGAGAGGAAAATAGCGAGTTGCAATTGGATGCAAAGTTTCAGTTTGGGAAGATAAAAAAGTTCTGAAGATGAATGATGGTCCATCTTGCACAACAACATGAATTAATTATTAATACCACTGCTTATTCACTTACAAGTTACTAGAAAGGTAAATTTTACTCTTTATATATTTTACTATGATAAAAATTTTGTACAAAGGTACTTTTTCTATCTTTGATATATCTAAGCATTATTGTAATGATATCTTTATTATATAGTACATCAAATACATATTTTATGAACTTAGTAATGCTATACAAATGGGTCAAGGAATAATAAAATTAGATGTTAAGTCTGTCCACTTCAGTGGCTTTTAAAAATTGTTTAATAAACTCAATATATTTGTAGTTTTGATTCTAGAAACTCAACTTTTTGGTTGCTATCAGCACCAAATTGGAGAAGGATCAGCAATGGCTGTCTGAATTTCTAGACTAATGGGACACGAACATCAGAACTCAGAGATCTATGATTGGAAAAACGCTAAATTACCACATTTCTGAGAGAGGCACAGATGCATAAAATAGGTATCCAAGGACTGAGAATTTTGTAATACTATTAAAAAAAAAGATGGATGTAGTCTTCTCCTACTGACTTATACAGAATATGACCTCAAGAGAAAACATGAAGATCAAGGTAATCAGTTATCATAATCCTGAGACCGGAGAGCAGAAGTTCAATAAACATGCAGGGATTCCATTTCTGGAGACCTGACAAAAGACACTCTTCCTTCACTTACTTTGAGTACATATGGGCAGGCATCATAAAGTGTGTAATTGCAATGACTAATTGGATTATCCTAGTTCTTTTGCGTAGTTTTTCTGAAATTCGATTTTTTAAATTAAACATTAGTCTGTCTGGATATACTTAGCCATCTGTGGCATTTATTGCTTCTTTTTGTCCACATCCAAATGCTTGCAAAGTTATATCAACCTGTCTCCATAATTATTCTTGAACAAATACTTTTCTTTCAGTTTCACAAATGCTTTAGATGAGACTATTGTAATTCTTCATCTGGAATACAGAAAGGCAACTTTAAAAATACTGTTGTATCTTCAACTCGCATCTACTTTCTTTATTACAACTAAAGTTATATAAGAAGAAATATAAAAATAAGTTTTACTGAAACTTGTTGGACATTCTCCATACTTAGGAAAATTTCTCAATTCTCCATACTTATTAGGATAAATTCAAGAACCTTAATCTGTAAAAAATAATCCTACTTTCTGGGATTTACTTATTATTAAGTTTATCTTAGGCTATGGGTATATTAAACTATTTGCATTTCTCTGAGTCTATCATGATTTGTTGTTGTTGCAGTTCTGGTGGTTTTTTTGTTTGTTTTTTGTTTGTTTTTTTGTTTGTTTGTTTGTTTGTTTTTTGGTTTATGACATAGGATGTGTGTTTGCCAGAGAGAGACAGTGAAAGGGAAAGTGAGAAATGGCCCACTGAAAGAGTGCTGTTCCTTCTCCTCCACTCTCCTCTTAAGATTTTGGGCACACATACACTCTGTAATCCCTTCTCCTCCTGAGATTTGGGGGTCACACAAACGAATCTGGTGTGATATTTCAAGCCAACATGTGCAGGACTAGAACCTCAGTCAACCATATGGGAGTTCAGTACCTTAGCCACCATGCTACCTGCTGGCCTCTGATTTTTATATCATTATGGTTTGGATTTGTAATTTCCTTGCCCTTTAATTCTAATCTCCATAGTAATTTTCTATTCAAGTATTTGCCCCTGTGTTACCACCATGAAGTCTCCCCCAGCTCCCATTCTCATAAGCACAGTGTGTCTATACTTACATCATACTTTTAGTATTACTCTAATATTCATCTCAATATAATTTAATTATGTGAGTACATATTGTCTTTATCATTAGACTAAGATCCCCTGTATAATGAGTCTGTGTGTCTTGGTATCCCATAGTCTAATATTTACCTAAATTATGGGAGATAATATGTATTTTTAATGCATTACTGCATCCCTAGTTTAATTATAGAGTTGACTCATGGTGAAATTGAATTATCATGATTGTTTAGTGGACTATAACCTAGTCATTACTCAGCAGACTTAACCCATGGGGACGTTTAGAGAAATACCATTCTAAGAATGTATAATTGCCATGGCAGTTGATTCCTGCTCTTCCAGCTTTTCTGAAAGTAAATTTGAGCTTATTCATTGATTGATTCACTTAGCAAATAATTACTCATCAATTACTGTGTTTAACTGCATCTCAAGATTTGACAACACATTGAGTAATACAGAAGTAATCGATGTCCTCATGGAGCTTAAATTCCAGTAGGGAAGACACGAATTCTCAAATACATAGATAATATCAATACACAATATAAAGTGCTATGAACCAAATAGGCTAGATAATAAAGTTTGTAGGAGGAAAGAAAGAGGCACATTTAAATACAGCAATAATAAATGCATCTCTTAGTAGGTGATGTTTAAGCAAAGACTGCAATGAAGAGAAAGTATGTGACAATATTTGAAAGAACTGCCTTGATAAGATAAGGCCAGGATGAAAATCAAGGAAAAGTGTGGTCTTAGCTGGACACTAGTGTTCATCTGATTCTGTGAGGAAGTTTAGAAATAGAAAGTACACCACAGAATTAGTCCCATCGGCAAAGAAAGGTGCCCTTGGCACTCCCGTGTCAAACAGTGGTCCATTCACAATCACCTCCCAGATTGGAGGTCCTTATCTTCTGGGTGAGTCAACTCCCATTTGCCTGACAAGGGCAAGGGAAGCTCTGAGTTGGTTTCAGCCAACTGGAGTAAGGTTGCTCCAGTTCTAAAGGTGGGAATGAGTTTGTCTTCTTCAAACGAAAGAAAAAGGGCAGTTTGTCTAGGGCAATGATCCTGAAGTGCTGGATTTTTTCATTGCCTGGGATACTTTTAACTCTTGATGTCATAATTATATTCCAGATTAATTCAGCCAGGGTCTCTGGGGGGTTTGCCATGAAATTGACATTTTTGAGGTTTTCTTTGTAATGGCAATATACAGCTACATTCAAAAAACAGTCAGAAGGAAGCATGTTGTGAGGTGTCAAGAAAATGAAGCACCTCACATGCTGTGGGGCTTGATTTTTTTTTTTTGATTGTCAGAAGGCACATGCTCTCATCAAGGACCTGGGGGGGATAAGCCAACCCCCCATGGGGTATGGCTATGCTGTCAACCCTTCTCTGTCCTTTCTCTACCCTGGTGCAACTCGCACCTTGCACACACAAGCATGCAGTGTGTTTTTCAAGTCACTGGAGCTCAGAATTGAACTGCATTGTCATCCGTGGGTTATCTGGCTCCCTTAATCCATAGGCTGCACAGCCAGCCCAGGGTGTGTTGTTTAAACTCATTACATGAGTGATATGAGTAAAATTTTATGACCATTCCTTTAGCTTCCATGTAGGTGAACAATTATAAACTAAAAGCAGGGACAAAGAGACAAGTGAGGAAGTCCTACTGCAGTGATAGACGTGGAAGATGACTGGCTTGAACTGGGTGATGGTAACAGAGGGGGTGAAATGTGGGCAAATTCATGATATGCTTTGAATTTATAGCCAATTAATTCAGCTGAGTTTTAGTATTTAAAAGCGGGTGGGAGCCTAGACTTGGGACTTGACCATCTGGTGGGAGCATCTATGACATGAGAAAATGGAAACTGGGGGACTGGATGATGACAGTGAATTATGCATCTTTGTGTACATATTAATTTTAAACTACTAATTAGAATTCTAAAGAGAGATACTTGGTAGGAAAATATAGGGCTTTGAAGCTCAAAGTAGAATCTACAGAAAGAAATGTAGCAGTCCCTAGCATTTAAATGATGTGTATGGAAAAAGATAATTCCACCTAGAAATACTTTTAAGGGCCAAATGGTGATAGAGTTGTGATGTGTGATGCTCTGAGAGGCCACATGGAAGGTTGATAATTCACCTGTGAAAACTTCTCAACATGGGTACACTGGGCACACGTATAACTGTCATCCAGACTTTGGTTAGGGTGGATTGCAGCACCAAGACACTGTCACAGGTGCTAAATCTTTCTCTAAATAAATAAAAAAATAAGAAACAAAGTTAAAGTGTACGGAAAACAAAAACAAAAACAAACAAGAAGTAAACTCTAGAGTACATCAAATTTTCCAGTTTCCAGAAGAGAATGAGGAAGAGAAGAAATCAGGGAAGTGAAATAAGACACACCACGGGTTTCTGTGGAAAATTCATAAAGGAATGGACTCCAAAAACCAGGAGAAAAGAATAATTAATCATGACAACTGCTCCTGCAAGTCAAAGATATACATTAAAAATAGAAAATAGAATTGACAGAAATGGACCTCTTTTGTGATGTTGATTAGAACAGTTTTCCGGGAATGAAGAGATAAAAGCGTGATTTGAGAGAAATGAGAAGAAAATGAGATATAATAGTGAGGATTCAGTGAGTACAGAGGACTCTTGAGGTATTTTGCAATGAACCATAGCAAACAAATGTGAGGGTGACTGAGGGTCATGCAATCGGGAAACTTTTCATTTCTTTCATATAAAATGTGAGGTAGTAGACTATTGTATTATAAGTATTTTTTTTTAATTTAATGATAGATGAGAAGGAAGTTACCTAGGATCAAAGGCCGTTCTTGTCCAGTAAGATGGTGCACTCACGTCTTTGCATTTTCCCTTCCCACTAAGAACCACCATAGATCTCGTAAAAACGATGGAGTTGGGAACCAGGAGACCGGAGAGGACGTGAACTAGAAACACAAGGTGCCTGTCAGAGAAGTGGATGCTCCGAATGAAAATGCCGAGGCATGTGATTACTGATCATAACTAAAGATTACACTACTGAGAATGTGTGGGGGAGCTGAACGGATTATTAAAAACAGAACGCGCATGCATGAGGGCCCAAGATCCCAGGAAGAGAAATGGAGGAGAAGGATTGCTGCAGTAGATATCCCCCTGGGAAACGATTTCTCATTTTCCCTCTCACTGTCTCTGTCTCTTTTCTGGCAACACATGAGCCCTAAGCCAAAACCTCTCAAAAAATAATAAATAGGTAGGAAGAGGAAATAGAGGCGAGGGTGTTTAACCGTAATCTAGGCGGATACTGATCTAATTTTAAGGGTGCTGCTGTAGAGGGAAAAAGTAAGTGTAATAAGGGCTGAGAAGATTTGGTGGCAAAATCATCATTCTGCTCCAGAAAAGTCATCTTCCTTTCTGTTCTGAATAATGAACAGAATCATGGCATCATACTTACTCTAGAAACATAATTCAGACCAGAAACATAATTAAGACCACGTGTGAGGTTTTTAGTTTTGTTAAATGTGGATTTTACTTATAATTCCAAAACAAGTTCAATTAATAATCTTATATAAAGCAAACAGTTCTCCCATATTTACATGGCTGTGGAGAGAAGCTGCGAGACTCTTGAAATAATCTATCTGCAAGAGAATGTGGACTGATGTCAGCAGTTCCAGGGATGGTGAAGAGGTGCAGAGAGACGGGAAGAGGCGTGGTGCCTATCATCAACAAAGCTGAAAACATTGGACGTGGTGACTGAGGAACCCAAAGTTTTCTGCTCAGTTAGGTAGCAGTAACATTTAGTGATATTAGCTAAGGTCATGAGTATAGGAGGAGAAAGAAGCTGGAAAGCAGAGTGGGAGTTGAATAACAATGGCAGTAAGTATTGTGTTGGTCTCTGAGTTTGTGATGTTCACATATTTTTCTGCTGATATTTGGGAAATGTTTCTGAAACTCAATGAGAAGATCATAAGTGTGACATTTTCAAATATTAATGAGAATGATAAGTAAAACATCATAGTTGGCATCTTGCTGTAAAACAGGTAGGAAATGGTGGAGGAAGTTAACTTGGTCGAGATTTTATAGCAGAAAGTGTGAGATCATTGACTCTACATCGAGCAGTAGAGATTAGATCCAAAAGTAAACCAACTTCCCACTATGATAGTGTTTTAAAACTATGATGTGAAGTTGAGGTCCTTTTAGGCCCAACTCCCATACTTCAAAAAAAAGTGACTGCTTTTACCTGACTTATCTGATTTAGTATAACAGATTCCATTTCATTTATTCCAGAGGGATGGGGGAATCTGGTGTAAGATAATAAAATAAAGTAAAGTAAAAGAAAAGAAAATAATACATTTTAGCCAGCTATATTTTAACATGCTACTATTTAGGGAGGCAGAGATACAGAAATGAGGCTAGAGAACAGAGTTAGGTAAAGCACATTTTGAAGAGAATGGTCTCAGTTGACCATAAAGTGATTTTTAGGAAAATTTCTCTTCTTCTGGTAGAAATATTTAATAACCAGTCATTTATAAGCACATAAAGGAGCTTCTGTGTATGAAATATTCTCCTTTCTTTATTTGCTTTTGGTGTTCATATCTGTTTATTTATATAATTTTATGTTTGCATATGTATACAAATACAGGGAGGATACTGAAAACCTCATATAAAATAAAAGGATATTATAAATAAATAAATGCATTAATAATAGTACTTAATGTGTTTCTTCTCCAGAAATATAATAATAATGTTCACTTGAATGTTTAAGCTGACAGTCTCTTTAGTGTGGTAGTGAAGAGAAGAGAATGCGGTGTTTGTTTCCTAGCGAGTGATCTTGCGATTCTTGGCTGTGATTAAATGAGTTTTAGTTCCAAAGATGTACGTGAGGGCTTCATTTTTCACAGGAAACAGACTGATCATTCAAATTGGATACTACAGCACTTTATTGCAACCCTTGATTATCTTTCATCTCATTAAAAAGCTGTTGAAAAATAATTTATTATTTAGTTGCTAACAGATGATAAAAAATTCATTTTTGCTAATGGCACAATCAGATTATATTTTATTGCTCAATTTTTATTGGTCTTGATAAGAGGGCAGTAGATTAATTATATCTTTATTTCACCATCTCAGAAACATAGGAAATTATATTCACTGAACTAGGACTTACTCAGATCAAATGAATATTACTATTTTTAATTAAATAGTAATTTCCTTTTTTTTAAAGTTTTCTTTCTTTCTTTTATTGCCTTAGGGTGCATACACTTGCCAGAGAGACAGAGACAGAGACAGTGAGAAGGAAAGTGAAAAATCATCTCCAGCAGAAATGGCCATGCTGCAGTCTCTTCTCCATTCTTCTCCCAGGATCTCAGGCACACACACACACTTGTCTCGTGTGATTTTCAAGCCACCCGGTCTGGGACTCAAATGTAGTCAGCCATATGGGAGTCTAGCGAGGTAACCACGTAATCATTAGCTGGCCCCAACAATATTTTCTAAGACCTGTGTATTTTTAAGCCATCAGACTTAGGACTTAAGCCTTCAGTCCACAGAACTGACCCAACTTAATGTGTATTTTCAGACAAACTGGGCTGGTGATGGAAACCACACTCGTCATGTGGCCTCCAGCTCAACAGTCTGGATAACCATTAACGGTGCCACTGTGTCTAGGTCAGAATTAAAGTATTCTTAACACATACAACAGTGCTTCAGTATTCTTACGTTTATAGTACTCAACACGTGATACAATTTGCAAAAAAACTAAGGTGCTTGTTGCCTTAATATAATACAAGCAGAAGTTTTAAAGAGTTATAGGAAATAGAAGAAAGACAACTGAAACAGAACCTTTGCCAGTTTTTCTGAGATTCATCTTCCTGGAATATTTCACTTATTACTACACCAGTTCTACAAGAATTCAGGGAAGACAATGCCTCTGAAATGTTCCAGCAAATGCATGGCATACTAAGCTTCCTTTCATTCTTCTTGCTATAAAAGAGACCAAGCTGGAATGTATAAAGACACATTTACTCTTTAGAAAGAAATAGAATGAGCTACGTGCAAGTAGGTCACATCTATATATTTTGCTGGTCTGTCTCTTCCTATATCTCAGAAATCTTCTGAGCAACCAAAATTACTTGTGGCAGGGAGAATAATCACTTCGATCTATGTCCACTTTTAATCTCTCATGTTACTTCTGCAGATTCGTGGTAGGAGGTAAATTGCATACACTGAAAGATGTTGAAATTGTAACTCTTGGTAACAATAATTGTGGCCCCTTTGGAAATGGGATCTTTGCAGATAATCAAGTCAGGATGAAGTCTTCAGGTCAGATGCTAACCCAATGTAAATTGTGTCCTTTATTAAAAAGATAAATTCAAACACAGATAAATAAGTATAGAAGGAAGCAGGAGTGACAATAATGGAAGAAAATGCCAGTCCATGAGCCAAAGAGTGCCTGAGGCTGCCAGAACCTGAGAGACATGGGAAAGATTCTCCCTCACAGCTCTTGGAAGGGGTTAGCCCTGTGATACTTTTTCTTGGACTTCTGACCTCCAGGACTTACTAAAATTTAAATTTGCTTGAACCTAAAGTACTGGGTTGTCATAAGAGTCATGATGCATTTTTGCATAGAAAAACATAGGGAGAAAAACACGACATAACTTTACTGACAACCCAATATTTAAATTTTTTTTTTTTTTTTTTTTTTGGAGAGGTTTTCGCTGTAGGGCACATGCACTTGCCAGACAGACAGAGAGAGACATAGAGACAGAAAGCGAGAAATCATCCCCCAGAGAGTGATTCTCCTCCATTCTCCTCTCGGGATCATGGGCACGCTCTCCGGGCGTGAGTTTTAAGCCACCAGATCCAGGACACGAACTGCGATCAACTACGTGGGAGTCCAGCGACATAGCCATTACACTAACTGCTGGTTCCCAATATTTACATTTTTTGTGAGACATTAAATTATGTTATTTAAGTCACCAAGACTGTGGGAATATTATGACAACCCTAATACACTAAAGTAATATCCAACTATTCAATGACAAAGGAAATTGATGAAGATACTATTTCAGACATAGTTAAATTTCCTTCTGAGCCAACCTTAAAATGTGAAGATTATATAAATTGATGAAGATACTATTTCAGATATAGTTAAATTTTGCTTCTGAGCCAACCTTAAAATGTGAAGATTATCCTGGATTATTCAGGCAACCCCAACCTGATCTCATGACTTTCTATGGACGAAGGCACAAAGGATTAGATCTGAAAGATGTCATGTGACAAGGATATAGCTCTTGTTTCTGATTTTATGGCTTAAACAACGGGGGTCAGGCCATGAGCCAAGGAACACAAGCAGCTGCTAGTGGCAGAAGGTGGGGGAAACAGAGTCTCCTGAGATCATCCAGAGAGGAGTGCATTTCTGCTAATATATACTTTCTTTTTTTTTTTTTTTTTTATTGCTTTTTTTACAGGGGTGGTGGTTGTGGTTTTATTTGGAAATGGATAAAACCTGCAGGTGAGCTGTCTACTCATTTTCTTCACTACACAGCCTGGCATCAGGACTGGTGACTGAGGGCCAGCACGGCTGCTCTGTCTACAATGGCCTTCACTCACACACAGTACCTCCATTCTAACCAGAGACCAGTGCTGCTGGACTCCTGACCTACACAACTTAAAAGTGACAAATCTGTCTTGTTTTAAGCCAATAAGTTTGTAGTAATTTATTACAGCAGTCACAGAATGCTAGTATCTGTAATCTACTACTGTAGAGAACTCAAAGTGAGGTTTAGAGAATGCAGTAGCATGTATCAATCATTTGCTTCCCCCCTTTTGATAATGCTAAGTAACAAACAGACCCACATCGCCAAGTCTTACAAATAAGGATTTTGCTTATTTATGTTCTATGAAATGGCTTGGGAAGACTTGCTTCGCTCTCTACGCCTATTTCAAGCTTACTCACATTGATCACTCTAACTTCCAGATTGCAATAGCATTACTTACCTGCAGAACAGTGTCAGGAGGGAGAGAGAATGAGAAACATGCAGTGCCTCTTAATATTTTACCTTGGAACCAACAGTTAGGAACTTCATACAGTATTCAGTGGGCAAAACAGGTGTTTGGCCAAGCCTAACAGCAGTACAATAGAAATGTAAACCATAGCAAGAGGACAGATAATAGTGGACAAACAGAATCTACCACCACCGTTTTCTCAGAAACCACCAAGGTCTCTCTGAAATGGGCTTTATTTATTTATTTATTCACTTATTTTCAGAAATTCCACACAGTAGATTAGCTTCAAGGGAAAAGAACGAGTGTTGCAGTTTTGCGGTGTGCAGTGGATGGGAGCGGAGAGTGGTGCTTGGTGTTCCTGAACACAGTCAGTAATGGGGTGTGCTGTCTGCAAAGAATATAAAAAGAAGACTAAAAGCAAGTTGCAGGAAAACACAAATAATGCTTCTTTTAAATGAAGTTTAATGGTAACTTGGGTTCGGCCTGTAGATTTCTGAGGAGCCTCTGTAGTGTTTCCACAGTGGCTGTACCAGTTTGCACTCCCACCAACAAGGCACAGGGGCTTCCCTTTCTCCACAGCCTCATCAGCACATACCGATCTTTGTTTTTGTTTTTAAAATAGTTATTCTCTGAATTCAGAGAACTCCGAATGCAGAAAGCGATTGCAGTAGATTCTGTTTGTCCACTAGCTTTCTGTCCTCTTGCCAAGGTTCACTTTCTACTCCATTGATGTTAGCTTGGCCAAACTCTTATTTTGCCCAGTGAGTAGAATATGAAGTTCCTAACTGTTGTGATCAAGGTCAAATCATTTTTTAAAAAATTATTTATTAATTTCGTTCCATTTGTTATTGTTATTATTTAATTTGACCAGAGAGAGACAGAGAGAGAGAGAGAGTAAAGGAAGGTGAGAAAGCAAGCTGCCAGGTCTGGGACTCAAGCCCTGGGCAGCCACGTGGGAATCCAGCGCCTTATCTACCTTGCCACCTGCTGGCCCCGCAGGTCAGATCTTAGGAGGCACTGTACATTCCTCTTTCTCTCATGTTGGCTTTGATAATATCTCATTTTGGTTTTGACTTGCATTTCTCTTCTGATTAGTGATGCTAACATTTTCTTCATATGTTTTTGGGATTGATTTTTGTTACTGTCATTCATCCAAATTTGCTTTTATTTGCTTTAAAAGTAATTGTGCTATGTCAGTCAGTGTTGAGTGAAACGATCTCATTCATTTCTGAAAACTGTAATCTCCGATGTTTATCGCAGCATCATTTACTCACGGTAGTCAAGGTGTGGGAGACGACCTAAGAACCCATTAATGGACGACTCGATAAGAAAATGTGGTATATATGCAAATGGAATATAACTGAGTTTTAAGAAAAGTTCAGGCTTCATCAGAGACTTGTCACCTCTCCAAGTAGACTCTAGTGACCAAACGAAAACCTTGGGTCAATGTTGGATATTCGAGTAAACTTCAGTTATCCAAGAATTACAAGGGCAGCAAGCATTCTCGGAGAAAAAGTGGGGACAGACTAATTTCTGTTGGCAATTATTCCCCACTATTCCTTGGAAAATGCTTTAATGCCATTATCTGTCTCTCACAAAACAGAAAACATATGATGTGAGAGTATTTTACTGTTGGTGCAGGAGATACTAAGAATATCTGTAGCATGAACTGACAGGATGAGTAGGCTAACACTCACAGATAGCTTACGTCACGTTGTTTCAGGAAAAATAAGTTATGAGAAATGACTTGAAAATGTGTCCTTGAGAAAAGTAGAGAAAATGGTCATGGCTCCTACCAACATCAACCCGGCGACCTCTGCATTGATTATATGAGTTTGGTCATTGAAAGGAATCACAGGATCCTGCAGGTGAACCACGCAAGGTTTTAAGGTGAGGGTTAATGTGTGCAGGAACAAGAAGTGGGAGAGCTCAGGGGACTCAGACACATCCAGGAACAGCTCCCAGGCCACCTTCCCAGCCACCTGGGACACCTTTGGTCTCCAGGCAATGAATCACTGAGACACATAAAGAATCTGAGTTTCAGGGAAGCCTGGGCAAAAGTCAAAACCAGGATTCTGAAATATCCCACTGGTTACTTTGCCAAGTTAGGTGAAGTAGCTGGTTGAACCAGGTATGATTTATCAATCTATATATCCTTACTAGCAATCTATGTATCCAAGTTATCCATCAATATATCCTTAAACAATACACACCAACTGGCCTCAGGGATTCCGAGGGAGTTTTGAACATAAAACTACCCGTATAAATAACTACGTAGCATCATATCCTCATTTTGGCTCTGGGTGAGTACCAGACTTCCAGCCATTTCTGAAAATAAACGCAGAGCTGTTCCACCCAAGTGTGAGCAAACATCGTACACAGCTACACGTGGCCAGGCCAGGCCTGTGCGTTGACTTACCCAGGGTCTGGGAGGGCTCAGCCTCAGCTTGGCTCTCTCTCCAGCCCCTGATTGTCTCCTAAGCTCCAGAAATATTTGATCACATGCTGCATATGTACATTTTGTACATTGTGTACACACTGTATCTTAAGCGTGTTTATACATATTGTGCTTAGTATGAAAGTATCTCAGATCTGATTTTCTCAGATGCATCTTTTAGTCTAAATTGTTCCCTTTCTCAGCAGAGCTTGGCTAAGTAACAAAACAATGTTAGTCAGCTTGGGCTGCCTCAGCCAAGCACTGCAGACTGGGAGGCCTCAATGAGAGAACTCTATTTCTCAAACTTCGGAGGCTGGCTGTCTGTGCCAGTGTGGGTGGGTTCTGGTGGGGGCTCGTCTGCAGATGGCTGCTGCTTGCTGGGTACTTCGTAGTCTTTCTATGGTGAGTGTCAGAGCAGCGAGAAAACGAGAGAGTGAGCTCTGTGTCTCTTCTTGTAAGGACACCATTGCATCAGCATCCACCTTCATGAACTTCTTTAACCTTAAAGGCCCCATTTCCGGCTATTGCATCATCACACTGGAGTTGGAGCTCCCCTGGATGAACTTACTGGGGAACTATAGTTCAGTCCATACCAAATCCTGTGCATTTCACTGTTAGTAACTAATATGTAATTAAATTACTGCACATAATATACAGGTGGAAAGGAAGGGAGGAGGCAGGGAGGAAAGGAAGAAGAGAAATTCCGAGGATTCCATGTACTAGGAATAGTCTTTGTGTGCTTCATACTTTATTTCTATGATTCGTTCACTGTATATCATTACAGGATGCAAAATTAGTTTTCCCAGCATGAACACGCTGCATATTAGTCCAGTTAAAGATATTACCATACACGTTATCATCAACTGATAATTTGCCATTTGTGTGTGCCTTAAATGTTTTGCTTTGTTTTTAATACCACTGATTTCATTTAGTTCTGTTAAATATATGGCTTTAAATGTTGTTTGCCCAGCTCCAGCACTCTGCTGTATGTCGAAGTCGGATGCTCTCCTGGCTCCCAGAGCAGCCTACCTCTGGCAGCAGCACACGAGCTTTTCTGGCGAGGTGTCCCTGTCCTCCTGGCTTTGTCGCTGTTTCCTCCCTGAGACATATGGGCCTCTATGTGCAGTTCGTCATTAGCCCAAGTCCTCTGTAATTATGACTCGCTGTGATTCAAGAACCTGACATTCTGAAGAGTCATATGATTTTCCAATGAAGCTAGCATAGCATTTATTTTAAGACAACTTTTTTTTTTTCCACAAAATAGTGTCCTAACTTTACAGGATGATAAAATTTTCCATGCTATAATCCTTATATTATATAATTGCTATGTGGTATTTTACAATGTCATATTGTGTTTTATCAGATTTTAAAATTTAAGAAATTGCTTTTCAATCATTTTTTAGTGATTTTTTGGTCGGGAAACCAAGGTGTGTGTGTGTGTGTGTGTGTGTGTGTGTGTGTGTGTGGTGGGTAACTGGGGTATACTGAGGCGCAGGTATTTAAATTTTCCAGGGACACATCTGCATGTGCTTGTGGAAAGAGAGAGGCAAGAGGCAAAGAGGCAGGAAGGGGGGGTGACCCATGGGGAACAGGCACACCGCAGTCCCTTCTTCCACATGTCCTCCCCCTGCAGGATTTAGGCTTGCACACACACACGCCCAGAGTGTCTCTCAGTCACCCAGGCCAGCCCTCAGACTGTGCATTTGGCCACGGGGGATCCAGATGCCTTAATCACCATGAAACACTCTGGCCTGAAACTGGGGCAGACATAAGTGGTAAAATTACGTTAAAATTTTTATAGGCATGTCAGAACTCAATGTATGGAGAAACTAATGAATGTTGTAGGGAATGTGTAAATCTTGAAAGAAAAGGTTTTTTTGGAGGTGCGTCTGCCCGTCATGTCTGTGCTCAGGGCTGGGAAGGTCGGGAGACTGAGTCAACAACCACGACAGCTGCAAGAACAGCAGCTCAGGTCAGTGGACAAATGGTGACACATGAGCAAGACTTTTCTTCAAATGCCACTGAGGCTGAGCTGCTACTGGACAATCACAATAAAACTGAACTGAGAGCTGAGTGAGTGAGTGGAGAACCCAGTGCTCTACAGAGGAATTTCCGACTGAGCCAGTTAGCGTGAGTTCTGACTTACCACAGCATTCGGGGCTGACCAGACTCCCCGCAGTATCCGGTCATTGATTCTGGTGAGGAGGGGCAGGACTGAACCCAAAATGAGGGGAACCAGGTCATTTCAAAGTGGGGCAGAGAACTGCCAAGTTTAAACCCAAGTTGTCTACTGCAAACTTGCTTCGAAACAATAAAATGCGTTTCTATTGTCTTTTTTGTAACATTATACTTTGCTTTAAATTTCATAAAAGCTCAGGAACACGTTATATAAAAGGTGAGTGTAGAGGGTTAAATAACTGTCACAGAAATGGACGAGAAGTAGGCACCCAGTGCTTTCCTAGGAGGACAAGAAAATTCAACTCTCCGTATTATTTTTAGCTCCCTCTGATACCTTAAATGATGATCTGATCGTGAAGCCAGACATTCCTGGAAGTGAACGTTCCTGCCCACTAATGAGCCAGCCCGATTCCTCCCAATGACAACACAGGCAGAAGTACCATTTATTAGACAACAGAAAATATGCCAACATCCCTAACCACTTTCCTTCTTAGTGTTACTCATAAGAAAGGTGGAATCAATTTCCCTCTTTCACTTTCTTGCTTGCTTATGGAAGAAATAAATAAAAATCAACTTAAAAAAAAAAAGGATAGGGCTGGACAATGGCACGGTGGTGTAATGCAAAGCTCTGGAAGATTGGCTCACACAGGAGGTTCATGCCGGGAGCCCTCCTTGGACACAGGGTACCCGGTGCCCGTGATCTGAGGGTGGGGGGCTGAAGCATCAAGATCGTGTTGGGAGTGCTGTCTTCCTTCCTTCTCTCATTCCTTTCTCCCTCTCTCTCTTTCTTTCCTCCTTCCTTCCTTTCTTTCGCCTTTCCTTTTTTCCTTCTTTCCTTTCTTTCTCCTTGATTCTTCTTTTTTTCTTTTTCTTTCTTTCATCTTTCTCTCTCATTTATGGAAGAAATACATAAAATAAAATATAAAGTAAAATAACCAGAGGTAGAGAATACTTTTGTGGTTTTCCATGGTATAAATTGAGTCTGTAAAACCACTTCAACTTCCCTCTGCTGGACACAACCACGCCCCTCAGTTCCTCCAGCTGCACTGTGAGAATGATTGTTCTTAGAACATCATGACTGTTTAAAAGCAGCAGTGGTAAGAGGGTTCCCCTCTTCAAGGTTTAAATTGATAAAGTGGCCACAAGAAACCAAAGCAACTTTAAGGATCTGGGTAACCAAAGAGTTGAATAAATACCATTATCCCCCCACACACACACCCAAGAGAATAAAATAGGGACAGTTCCATTTTTTAAATTAAACTATTTTGATATACTCATAGATTTGCACAGAGTCATAAGAAACATTGCAAAGAGATCACGTGTACCCTTCACTAGCCACGCCCCCCCCCAGAAATATCATGAAAATTATAGCACAATATTGTCCCAAGTATTGACCTTGGGACACTTGGCGATTCACAACAGTTCCTCCATCTGGGTCCCTCTCGCTGTCCTTTGACTCTCACACACACTGCTTCCTCATCACACTGCTCCTCACTCGACAACCCTAATCTGCTCTCCATCTCTGTCGTTTTATTCTCTCAAGACCGTACTTGAGGTGAGTCATATCACATGTAATTTGGGACTTTTTTCAGACAGTGTATGCTTTTTGAGATTCAACCAGGTTATTGTTTGTATCAATAGCTTCTTTCATTTTATCACTGAGGATTGCCACAGAAAGTGTTTAACCACTGATCTACTAAAAGAATTTTGATGTATTTCCAGTCTGGGGCTATTGTGGATATGCTTGTTAAGAATATTCGGGTACAGGTTGCTGTGTGAGCATGGGTTTCCTTTCTGTCATTAAGTGCACAAGAGCACGATTGTTGTTTGGAATGATCATGGCATGCTTAGTTTCATAAAAACTTAACAAAATGTGTCATACAGTTACTGGATTACTGGGCAGTCCACCAGCAATGGATCAGTGTTCTAGTATCTCTAATTCCTTGCCAGCATTTGGTGAGCCACAGTTTTTTTGTGTCAGACATGTGCTTTGAAAATATTTCACCCTAGCCTGTAGCTTCTATTCATCCCTTGATGGAGTCTTTCTTGAAACAAAATTTTTATTTTTATGAAGTCTAATTTATCAGGGTTTTTCTTAAGGATCACATTATTGGTGTCACATTAGGAATACATTTCTTGCTCTGTATCCTCGAGAATTTCTATTATATTTTCATAAAATATTGATAGTTGTATGTTTTCTGTTTAAGTGCATGATCCATTTGACCTATTTTATGTGTAATAAATAAGCTTTGGGTTGGGATTTATTCCATTGTCTACGGATGCCTAATTCTTAAGCACCATTTGTTGGAAATTCTGTTCTTCCTCTGTTGAGTTGCTTTCCTTCTAGAAAGTCAGTTAGACATACCTGGGTCTATTTCTGGTCTCTTTCTGGCCCATAGGTGTATGTTTATGTCTTCACTAGTGGTAGGCTTCTTGATATCTGTAGCGACATAGCAGGCCTTAATTTCTGGGACAGTGATTCCTCCCGATTGGGCCCTATTTTTTAGGATGGTTTTGAGCTGTTCTAGGGCCTGTGGCTTTGCATATACATCTTAGAATAAACTTTACTACATCTATGGAAACCCTGCCGGGATTTTGATAAGAATTGGATTACACTTATAGGTCAATTTGGAGAGAATTGACATTTTTAGTGTGTTGAATCTTGACATCCATGAGCGTGGGGTGTCTTCATTTATTGAGGTCTTCTTGAATTTCTTTCAGTATTTTATAAGTTTAAGCAAACATATCTTGTACCACATTTTGTTATATTTACTCCTAACTGTCCCATTTCTTCTGAGTGATTGCAAATGGTGTTGCATATTTATTTTCACTTCCTACACGTCCATTGTTAAGGAGTGCAAATGTGTCTCATGTCTATATGTTGATCTTTTATTCTGCCACTTGCTGAGTCACTTATTATAATTATTATTATTTTTTGGTATAGTCTAAAGGATTTCATACAAAGATAATCATGTCATTTGCAAATTAAGGATGGTTTTATGTCTTCCTTTGCAATGTATGTGGCCAGAATTGTTTCTTTTGCTTGTTTTATTGGAGCTTTCCTATAGGAACTTTTTCTGTTTTGTTTTATATTTTGTTTCCTTTTATTTGTTTTTTGTTTTGTTTTGTTTTGTTTGTTTTGCCAGAGGGTCTGTGAACTCTCTGGGGGGAGAGAGAGAGAGAGAAAGAGAGAGAGAAACTGAGAAAGCACCCATGGAGCATCATCACGATCCCTTCTCCTCCATCTCTCCCTGCTTTTGACATTTTAGGCATGCACACACATACACCTGGCATGTTTCTCCAGGCACTGGATCTAAGACTCAAACCCCACGGGCCGCTATGTGGATCCAGCCACCTTAATCAATTGGCCATGTGTTGGCCCTATTTTTAATTTTAATCTGCAACTGTGGGGTATGTGAATTTTGGAAATTTCGGCATTCTTTCTTGGAATATTATTTCATCCCATTCTCTACATCCCTTCCAAGGCTCTCATAACACACAGTCAGATCTTTTGCTATTGTCCCCTTCACAGGTGCCAGAGGTTCTACTTCTTTTTCAGTCTATTTTTTCTCTTTACTCTTATTGGATACATGATTCTAGCCTATTGTTAAGTTCACTCCTTCATTGCCACCTCTGTTTTACTACTGAGTCTATTTGGTAACAGTTCTATATTTACTTTCATTTTATATTGTAATGTTACAATTTTTTTAATCATCAGAGAGCACTTGCACTCATCAGACAAACAGAGAAAGAGGGAGAAAGCACCCCATGGGACATGGTCAAGGTGCTCCCCCTTTCTTTTGCTATCCTGTAGGGATTGGGGGTTTGCACACATACCAGCTGTGTTTTTTCAAGTTGCCAGGACTGGGATTCAAACTATAGTCAGTCATGTGGGTTCTAGCTCCTGATCTGTGGGGCTGATCTATCATCAAAACTCTTTATTTTTCTTATTCATTTTTTATTTTTAATTGAGAGAGAGAAGGAGAGGCAGACTCTCTGTACAGTCCTCTCACGAAATCCACCTGCCTCAGCCAACCTCGGTCACTCCAAGGCAGCTTTCATTATGGTCTTTTTTAGTTCTATAACTTTTGTTTTTGCTGAGATTTTCTCCCTTTCTATTTGTTTTTCTTTTTTTTTTCTCTTCTTTCTTTTTTTTTTGGAGAGATTTTTGCTATAGGGCGCATGTGCTCGCCAGACAGAGAGAGACAGAGAGACAGAAAGCGAGAAATCACCCCCCAGGGGGGGATGGCCACACCACAATCCCTTCTCCATTCTCCTCTCGGGATCTTGGGCACGCACGTACACGCGCCCGGTGTGAGTTTAAGCCACCGGGTCTGGGACTCGAACCACGGTCGACTACGTGGGAGTCCAGCGACATAGCCATTACGCTAACTGCTGGTCCCCCTTTCTATTTGTTTTGACTTCACGTTCAGCTGCTTGTTAAAACATGTGTATGATGTTGCTTTAATACCGTTAGATAATTCTGACACGGGACCCCTTTCAGTCCTGGCATGTGTTGATAATCCCGTTTTTTGTTTGTTTCTCCTCCAGCCTGTAACAGGCCAGGTGATGTCTGTTCCGTCCAGGATATCGTACCAGTTGGAAACGCGTCTCTGGGTCCTCTTTGAGTGTTTACTGTAGCACACCATCATCCTCCGAGATTCCATGTGGCCTGTTGCTGTGCAAGGACTGGGCTAGTGACGACCTAATTATAAGATCTCCAGGGCAGTTTGGTCAGCTTGCTCAGCTCCCGTTGTTTTGCTGAGCTTCCCACTGAACTCTGCCGATTGAGCTTGAGGGGTTAAAGGAGCTTCTTCAGGCCGGGCTGCCCATTGTCTCAAGCTGAGGTAAGTCTATTGCCCGAGAGATGAAAGAGTATGCCTGGAGAAGGAAGTATTGCAGGTGGGCTGTGGTCTCTTGGGGAGGAGAGGAGACTCAGGCCCTGGGTGTGAAGGAACTTTCTCCGGCCTCTTACTGGCTGCAGAGCCTCTTGTCAACCCTGTGCTATCTGCCTCACCTGGTGGTCATGGGAGGAAGGAGCCTTCCTGGAGCTTCGTCTGCTGCTTGTCTGGAGGTGGGGAGAGGGCAGGGAATGCCTGGTCTCGCTTACCTTCTCTGGCCAGCATGAGTTGGGAGGGGCCTTCCCTCTAGGATGTCCTTCCAGTTGGAATGTCCCTAAGCAGTGGGCTTTCGTCTTGCCACATTTCAGCTGTGCTTTGTTACGCTCATTATTTTCTGGGTTACATTTTCACTTAGAAGTGAGTAACGAGGGGAAAAGAGGGGTCTACACCATTCGGTCCAGGCTGGAAACTCAGTGCGGGTTTTTTAAGCACTGCATTAGGTCTTGCTCTGACAATTTCACATGGCACAATTATGTGTCAACTGGAACATGCTTTAAGAAGGGATCTGTTTCCCTGTGCAATACCACTGGAAATAATTAGGACCCTAGAACATGCTCGTATACTAAAACTTTGGAGTAAATGCTATAGAAGCTTTCAGAGTATGTAAATGTTCATTTCGCACTTGTGAAAATTATGTTTATTAATACAGGTTTTTATATAACTGTCCTTTAGATTTTACCATGCTGATGATTCATCATTGTGACATATCACAGCACAGCTGGTTGCCAGGAGTGACATTATAGCAAAGATTTATATAAAATATCTAAAAGTTATGCTGCTGTAATGCTTCCACTCCACGGGTAGCACCATCAATACCCACATTTAGGATAATAGCTCTGGAAAATAAGTTCCAGAAAGAAAAAAAACGATAGTAATGAAATTACTTGTCTCCAACATTGTAGCAAAGGAAACACAGGCTATAAAATTTGTATCTAAAAATATCAGCACTCTCAAGAACTTAACATTTAAAAGTTGCAAGTGAAAGGTCTCTTTAAAGTAGGTCTTTGTGTGTTAAAAGCCTATATGGTATAGAGGAAGACTAAGATTTTAATACACCCCAAATTTTGAAGACTTTTCCTTTACTCCCAATTTCCACAAGATTTTAGTCCAAAATTTTACAAGAGATCTAAAACTACCCCAATTATTTTTATTTCTACGTCAATATAATTAGAAACACATAAACAATTGAATTGTAAAAATAAGTGCATGTTATTTGGATAAAAAAAAAGAAAAAAAATTTCTAACTTATTGTTATTACTTAGTTACTCTAATAATTCCTGGTCTTTAAACTTTGTTCTAAAATGCCTCCAATAAATTTTTGTCAAACTGGACTTTTTAATATTTTCAAAACATTTTTCTTCCATCTCTGTACCCATGTGTTGTTAAATTCTTTCAATACTGAGATTAAGGATGATGGCTCTAGGGGTAAAAAAGTTTCACAAAGACAAAACGATAGTAATTAAATTACTTGTCTCCAACATTGTAGCAAAAGAAACATGGCTGTAAAATTTGTAGCTAAAAATATAGAGCATCCTCAAAAACTTAACATGTGAGAGTTGCAAGAGAAGGATTCCTTTAAAGTAGGTCTTGTTCAGAAGGGCAAAAAGCATGGACACTTTTCAGTAACTTTGCAAATAAACTTTTCACTCTGGAGTACTTTTAGACTTCGGTTTACAAGTGAAACCTAAAATCAGCTTTTGCAATATCTACATTGCACTATGTGTGTACATATGTCATCTAAGTAACAATAGTGCACTGTGTATAAACATTTATGAATCTTGTTATTTTTAAATTAACACACTTTACTCATTTATTTTTTTATTAATTTGTGCCATAGGGTACATGTGCTCACCAGAAACAGAGAGAGCGATAGAAAACAAAGTGAGAACTCGCCCATCATGAGAGGTGGTCCCACCACAATCCCTTCTCCAACCACCCTCTTTGGGATTTGGGGCATGTATACACTTGGGCTTGGTGTGTTTCTCGAGTCACCACCAGGTCTGGGGCTCAAATTGCATAGTTGGCCATGTGAGATCCAGCCACATTAACCATCCTGCCACACGTAGCTGCCAGCAGACTTTTTTTGTTTGTTTTGTTTTGTTGTTTTTGCTATAGGGCACTTGAGCTTGCCAGAGAGAGAGAGAGGGATCACCTCAGGGGGCTGGCCGTCACTCCATGACCTTTCTCCTCAAGTCTCCTCTGGGGATTTGGGCCATGCATACACTCGCACCCTGCGTAATGACAGCCTTAACTTCCACGTCACCTGCCAGCCCCAGACATATATTTTTCTAAAAGCAATTTTAATATTAAAAGCATGGAACAAAAAGTACAAGTAATTCCCACAAATTCCTTGCTTTACCTTTCCCCATATAATTTCCGCCATTAATTTGTTTCTTACGGTTTGTTTCTTCCTTTCCCAAGTAAGAGAGAGAACCTGACAGCACGATCCACAGGGTCCTGGCGCCGCGCTCTGCCTTCAGCCCCAAGCAGCACAGGAGACTCATTACACACCAGCATATTCAGGGAGGCCACCAGAGGCGAACCCAGAACAGACATGCCCACATGATTCCGCCTCAGAAAGCACTGCACTTTCCTGCCCCGCCACACCTAGCCCCTCTGCTTTTCTTCACACCCTGCATTAGTGCAGGACCTTCGCTGCAATTGCTGAACCAGTATTGGCACACTGTTATTAACCAAGTACTTGGGCTCATTCTTCCTGTTGTACCATCCATGGGCGTTGATAGCTGTATAACGTCAAGTATCCACCACTAGCGCATCATACACAAAACTGCCACCGACCTGAACCGCCTCCAGTGCCCTACCATTCACTTCTCACCTCCTCACTGAACCCTGGCAGCCACTGACCTTTTAACCCTCTCTATAGTTTTGCCTTTTTCCCGAATGCCATATGTTTCTAATCACACAGTGTGTACCCAGCGTTTGGTGGCGTCAGCATTTCGTATTTTGGCCACTTTAATAGAGGTGTAGCAGTATATTGTTATTGTTTCAATGTGAAATTTTCTTCCTAATATATGACATTGAGAATCTTCTCATGTACTGATTGCCATCTGCATATCTTTTTTAATGAAATGTCTGTTCATCTGTTCAGATCATTCATCCACTTTTAGGTGAGTTGTTTTCTTACTATCAAGTTTTAAGATGTGTGTGTGTGTGTGTGTGTGTGTGTGTGTGTATGTGTGTGTGTATGTTTCATAGAGATATTCTTCCACTCTCTCGCATGTCTTTTCATTCTCTTAATAGCGTCTTTCAAAAAGAAGATTTTTTTTAAGGGGACCAGCAGTTAGGGTAATGGCTATGTCGCTGGACTCCCATGTAGTTGACCGTGGTTCGCATTCCGGACCTGGTGGCTTAAAACTCATGCTGGGCACGTGCCCAAGATCCCTAGAGGAGAACGGAGAAGGGATTGCGGCATGGCCATCCCCCCGGGGGGTGATTTCTTGCTTTCTGCCTCTCTGTCTCTCTCTGTCTTTCAGTTTTCACTCCCTATAGCGAAAACCTCTCAAAAAAATTTTTTTAAGCGTAAATAAATTCCAGATTTTTTCAAAGATCATGTTTTTTGTGTTGCATAAAAAGTTTTAAATTGTATGTACAAACTGACAAATCCAGGATAACTACATTTTTTTCCTAGTTTCTAGAATTTTTATAGTTTTACATTTTATGTTTAGCTCCATATTTTGAATTTTTCTCATTTGATGCCATTAATTGTCTTCTTAATCTTTTCCACTTATTTTTATATATTCTTGATTTTTAAAATAAATACTTGATGCAGGGACCAGCAGTTGGCGTAATGATTATGTCACCAGACTCCCATGTAATCGACTGCAGTTCGAGTCCTGAACCTGGTGGCTTAAACTCATGCCGGGTGAATGTGCGTGCATGCCCAAGATCCCAAGAAGAGAATGGAGGAGAGGGGATTGTGGTGTGGCCATCCTCCCTGGGGGGTGAATTCTCTCTTTCTGTCTCTCTCTGTCTTTCTGGAGAGTACACAGGCCCTATAGCAAAAACCTCTCCAAATAAATAAATAAATAAATAAATAAATACTTAATGCTATATTTTTCTCCTAAACTTAGTATCACTGCATCATTTGAATTATAATACAGTGATTTTATTATTGAGTCTCGATCATGTGCAAATGATTTTGCATTTCGTCCTCATTCCAAGCATTGTCTAAAAATAAAGGTTTTTGTTTTGTTTTGTTTTATTTCTAGAGAGAGAATTTTGCTATAGGACACATGCACTCACCAGAGAGACAGAGAGAGACAGAGAGACAGAAAGCGAGATATCAACACCTGGGGGATAGGTATGCTGCAATCCCTGCTACTCCATTTTCCTCTCAGGATCTTGGTCACGCATGCACATGTACCATGCATGAGCTTTGAGCCGCTGGGTCTGGGATTTGAACTGCAGTTGACTACATGGGAGTCCAGCAACATAATCATTATGCCATCTGCCCATCCCAAGTAAGGAAGTTTTAAAAAATTTTCAAAAAAGTGTTATTTTAATTTCTTCTTGTCATTATTTCTGTAGTCGATTATATTGCTGTTCAAAAATATTGCTTTTAGTATTTCTTTCGGTTTTTATTTTATTTTTTTGAGGTTTATGCTACAGGGCATGTATGCTCATCAGAAAGACAGAGAGACAGAAAGTAAGAAATCACCCTCCAGGAGGGATGGCCACGCCGCAATCCCTTCTCCTCCATTCTCCTCTCGGGATCTTGGGCACGCATGCACACACGCCCGGCGTGAGTTTAAGCCACTGGGTCCGGGACTCGAACTGCGGTCAAATACATGGGAGTTCAGCGACATTGCCATTATGCTAACTGCTGGTCCCTGCTTTTACTATTTGTTTTTTTTTTTCCGTTTAACTTTTCTTTTTGACTTAGAAATTGTAGAATGGCAATTGTTATAATGCTAATCCTTGTTACTTACTATAATGATATTCTCTATGTGCCAGATAGTGTGAATAGTATTTATCAATAACCTATACCCTATGTCATTTTAGTTTTTATACTTTATTTTTTCCCTTAATTTTGTGCTTAATGCATTATGTTGTCATACTACGTAATGAGTATCTGTTAGTCTTTATAGAAACAATAGCTATGTCTATTTAGAGAAGTGAAAGAGAATTGCAAACTTTAACATAAAAATAGTTCTGTGTTAATCACTTTATTTTATTATTTTTCAATTGCTGCAAACTGTCTTGCATCTTTTTGTTTTCAACATTCGGAAGCACTTACTTTTCCTGTCACTTGTATGTGCCGTATACCTGGCGTACTTTTGCTTGAGAAACAGAAGAAAATCAACCCTTCAGCCAGGTGTGGTCGGCCTATTACTATTGTGCAACGTAAGTTTGGATGGGATTTTTGTTTTATGTCATTCTCTGTCTGTATTTTATATAATGAATAATCTTTCCTTATTTCTCAAAATTTATTTATTGAGTGTAGTCTAGTATTTAAATATATATTGTCTTTTTGCACAAAACAATTTGTGAATATATTTATCATTTCCTTTTTTTTTTTTCTTTTTTAGCTTCTTTAATGGAAGGCAGATGGACTTGCTGAAGAAAGAGAGCGAGAGAGAGAGACAGGGAAAGAAGAAAGTGAGAAATCATCCTCCAGGGGACAGAGCCATCCCACGGTCTCTTCTCTTCCATTGTCCTCTCAGGATTTGGGGCACACACACGCACACCTGGTGTGTTTCTCAGGCTGCTATGTCCAGGACAAGAACCTCCAAGTCAGTCATATTGGATCCAGCTCCTTAGCCACAAGCCTCCTGCTGGTGGGATGTTCCTAATCTCTGGAGAATATTGATACATGCCCTAATATGAGTAATATAATCAAGACCTGCGATTACTCTTCTTACCTTCCTTGTTCAAATCATCAAATTTTCATCTCAAGAGCCAGATTGCCAGCATTAAGCTACATTTCTGACTGAGGCAATCAATCATTTATTCCACATCATGTCTTTATTTTCCTTGTTTATGTCCAGTTTTTATTATGAGTATCATATCTGTGACTTCAGAGGCATTCTACTCCCATTCTGTTCTCTTCCTTAATGTTTGTTAGGGCTACTTTCTACAGGAAAATAAATTCACTGCTTACCTGTGTTCCTTTAGTATTGCACTACTTGATTTTTTTTAATTATTTAATTTTGGGACCAGCATTTAGTGCCATGGCTATGTCGCTGGACTCCCATGTAGTCGACCACGGTTCGAGTCCCGGACCCGGTGACTTAAACTCACGCTGGGCCCGTGTGCGTGCGCGCCCAAGATCCCAAGAGGAGAATGGAGGAGAAGGGACTGCGGCGTGGGCATCCCCCCTGGGGGGTGAGTTCTCGCTTTCTATCTCTCTGTCTCTCTCTCTGTCTGTCTGGTGAGTGCACGCGCCCTATAGCAAAAACCTCTCCAAGAAAAAAAGAAAAGAATTAATTAATTAATTAATTAATTTGTTTGTTTATTTATTTTGTTTGTTACAGAGCTTACATGCTCACCAGAGAGAGACAGAGAGTGAAAGTGAGAAAGCCAGCCACCAGGTTCAGGACTTGAACTGTGGTAAGTCATGTGGGGGGTCCAACCTTATCCACTACACCAACTGCTGGCCCCACTTGTTGTATCTTTTTGGATGATATTTATTGTTTAGAAATTAGAGGAAAGTAATGTCACAGGGACAATATTTCTTCAGAGATTCCAACTTTAAAATGTCAGTACTAAGTTTAATTATATAGAATCCTGGCAGAATATGGAGCTCAGAAATCTGGCTCACTCTGTTTCTGAGTATTTCGCAGGTAGTCCTTTTATGCTGAACACAGCCAAGGAGAATTATGAACCTCCTTTTTTCTCCACTGTAAGTGACTCAGTTCTCTCTGCCTAATTGTCTAAAATATTCATCCTTAATCATTAAACTCTAATATTTCTGTTTTGTCAATGTCTAATTTAGGGAAGTTTTCTTGAATCATAATTTAAATTAGCTTGTTTTATTATTGTATCTTTTATGAGAATATGAATTGTTACACATGTGTGTGTGTATCCAAACACACACACACATTTAGTTTTTGTAATAGAGAGACAGAGGAAGGGAAAGCAAGAAATCATCCACTAGGAGTAATGGCTACTCTACAGTCCCCACTCCTCCATTCTCCTGTTAGGATTTTGGGCATCACATACATGCACCTTGTGTGAATTTCAAGCCACCAGGTCTGGGACTCGAACTGTGGTAGGCCATGTGGGAGTCCAGGGCCTTAACCACCACATTGCCTGCTGACTCCTATCTTTTTCATTTCTTATAAATCTACACTCAATTCATATTTGATTTTCCATCATTTCAGTTACATTTATTTACATTTGTTATTTCTGTTCTTTATGCCACTCGTGTCTTTTTTTGTTTGTTAGATTTATTCTTACTCATAATTTTGTTTTCATAATCGTGATTTTTTTTTCTTTTTCATTTCTAAATTGTATCAATGCTACTCCTCTTGTTTATCTTGATATATTGTCATCCTTTCCTGCATTTTTTTCTTGATTTTTTTTCTTACAGTACATCTTACTTCAGTCTCCCAGTTGTCTATGCCTGTGTGCCACCACCCTAATGCCATCCTCCACTCTGCAGCTCCTTTCCAAAGCAACGGATAAATTCAATTTCATATTTTTAAAGACTTGCAGAATTAGATTTGTTGCCCACCTTCCACCTGCCCTCACAGTCAGCTATAAAAATCCAACCCCCCCCACCCCACTAATGGCTGCTCTTCCAGGTCTGAGCTTGAACCTTATGGGGTTCTTCCTCTAACCTTCTAAATTTCAGCATTTCCTGATTTTTGTTTCTTTGTTTTCTCAGTTTGAGGAGATAATGAAGGGTAATTAAAGTATTAAAATATATAATTTTCGACAATACCGAAGTATTGATGGTATTGAACGTTACCTTAAGATACAGAAAGCTGCATGAAAGTATTGCTCCATCATAAGGAAGAGAAAAAAAATCTACAAAATAGTAACTTTTCTCAATTCCATCAGGGACCTTGGACACAAGGCAAACAGGGGACAGTGAGTAAGCAGAGCACTACTTGCACAGATGACCACTACGAAAGTATGTAAAAGGAGCAAGGAAACCTTAGTAAGTTGCTGCTAGTAATATGGGGCTGTCTTAATGGGGCCTCAGACAAAAGCAAGGTCCCAGTGAACTGTGAGCTCCTTCCAAGACCCTTGACTGGAACTGCATGAGAAAGTTCGTGGAGGTATAGGCTTGAAATTGCCCACGTTGGTGATGCACAGGCATGAAATTCCCTCCTCCTGGGCCTTGTGATCAAACCAGGCCAAGCCATAATGTCATGGGGGTGGTCAGGAAACATGTTCTTTTTCAGATTCAGGTAGTTATCCCTGGCTTCCTGAGGCTCAGGTAGAAGGAAAAGTTTTCTCCCTCTGAGGAAGGGTCAGGAAACCCCCATTCCTATTACAAGTCTTTTTTTTGGGGGGGAGAATTTTTTTTTTTTGTTTTGGTTTGTTTTTAATTATAAGGCACATGAATTCTCTCAAGAGTCAGAGCAACAGAAAGCCAGAAATCACCTCCTAGGGTGATGGCTAGACTGCAATCCCTTCTCCTCCATTCTTCTCCTAGGATCTTAGGCATGCATGTACATGCAGCAGGAGGGAAGTTCAAGCCACTAAGTCTGGGACTCGAACTGCAGTTGGCCATGTGGGAGTCCAACAATGTAACCTCTATACCATCTACTGGCCCTCCACTGCTAGTCTTTTACCCAATGAAATGCAATGGCTCAGGAGTGGCCAGAAACCTTCTTGTCACTATTTTAAAAAACCACATGCCCAGCACGTGGCCTGGCATTTAAGAGAGCCGGATGTCAAATCCTAGCTACTGTTCAAATCTGGTCCCAGAGGCTTTAGAAACAAGCTGGCATGTTTATGAACATGCCCCAAATCCCTAAAAATGGGGAAATGGAGGCTAAGGGATGATGGCAATGATGCTCCATGGGGCGCATGCTTTCTCCCCCTTCCCCACCACTCCTCGGGTCTCTCTGGGAAGCACATGTGCCCTCTGGCAATAAAAATAAATAAACAAAAAACACCAACAAAACCCAATCATATCCTGTCACCATGGGAATAGTCAAAGCAAAAATTCCTTCAGCCAAAGGAACTAGCTGCAATAGGTTGGCCAGTCCCAGTACCTCACCCTAATAAAACCAAGCTTTTGAAATATAAATATCTGCATATATCCAACCAGAAGTTGCCATGCTCTGCTTTAGACAAAAGCAACCCACATTCTTGTAGTATTTTACCACCAGCACAAGGTGAGCAAGCTGATGATTAGTTGGAAAAAGAATAATTCTTCTTTTATAAAAGAAAAAGAATACTTACTGAAATCATATGATACTAGAAATTTTCTTTTCTTTTATTTAATATTTATTTTTATTTACATTTTTTAATACATTCAATTACATTATTTAGCTTACAAGGTGATCATTTCA
The DNA here is from genome assembly GCF_000334495.1 of Tupaia belangeri chinensis. NCBI lineage: Eukaryota > Metazoa > Chordata > Mammalia > Scandentia > Tupaiidae > Tupaia > Tupaia belangeri. Next base: position 4,744,193 of record NW_006159681.1, on the reverse strand, counting down.
ATATGTGAACATTTCTCCCCGGTCGAGTTGATCAAAATATAACAACACTATTTCCCTGTCTCAACAATGCTGTCTTCATTTCCCTCCTCCAAATGTTCTTCCCCAGGCCCCACTCCTCCACACACACCACATCTGGCATTCACATCCACCTCTTCTGTTTGTACATCCTTTAGCCTGTCGATTTCAGTTATAGAGTGCGGACATTCGGTATATATTAAGTGGGGACATACAGAACTTTTCAATACTGTGTACATTGGCAATATACACCCATGACATAATTTTGACAATTTTAACAAAATGGGAAATTTCTCTAGTGTAAAACTAATTTTCAAAACCATGATGTGCTTAGTGACCCATTACACATAATAAGAAACCTGACTTTGGTTCCCCTCCTGGCTTTCTGCAGCTAGAACTGTCAGTTTCGAATGTGCCAAATGGAAAATAGCTAAAGAATTAAACATAGAGCCACTCTGAGATGGGCAGAGTCCACTTTGTGTGTCTGAGAAATCAATGTAACCCTAGAATACAGGTTGTCATGCTCTGCCTTACTGAGAGTCATACCACCTGGGAGCAACTGAAGGGAGGTGTTGCCTTCTAAATGCAGTAATAAGAACAAACAGAAGCAAGTGGAATTCTGGTAGAGAAGTCAATAACAGAACCACTCAGACAACCAACACTTTTACACAATTCCGTAGACTTTAGGATTCTGCAAGTGATTCATTCTTCATGTTTTACTCCAAAATTCAGTTTTTGCCGAAAAAGCATAATCTGCAGTCCTGCAGTTTTGCACCCCTACATCTATGAAAATAACAACATATGTGACCTTACATTTGAACAGAGATCTATGCTTTGCAGCATTTTCACAAATAGTACTCAAAGAAAATGTACCATTTCCTGACATGGTGTCTAATGCTTCTGAGTTTGAAGAGGTAGGTATTATTCAAGAAGACTGAGTGAGTAATCTCTCTCAATTATGCAATGCCAATAAACATTCCTGCCTTTCTGTCCTAGCAGAAGTTATTCACCAAAACAGCTACTTTGCCTTCTGGTGGACTTTGGCTTGTTTACTTAGGTGTAGACATTTGCATTTGTGTTAATAAAGACATGCAGTCCATTGCCAGAAATGTGATTCCCAAGGTCAATCAGCTGACCCAGATAGGTCTGACGACTTCTCATGCATTATTACGGACTTACGCATTGTCTCTACTTTTGTTGGACTTTATTGATAGTCTCAGTAACTAATTATGAAACATGAAAAAAATGTAAACACTGAGTAAGATTTTTGTCCCTATTCTTCATATAAACAAATTTAAAGTAAGGTCGGAGGTGACATAGCAGTTACCTGCCTGGATTCCACATGGCCAACTGCAGTTCAAGTCTCAGACTGGGTGGATTGAAACAACATCCGGTGCATGTACAAGATTCCAGGAGGAGAATGTGGGAGAAGGGATTGTGGCATGACTATTTTCCCTTGGAGGTGATTTCACATTTTCCCTCTCACTGTGTCTGTCTCTCTCTCTCTTTCTCTGCCCTAAAGCAAAATTCCTTAAAAAACAAACAAAGTTAAAGTAAGTGTATAGCAATATATGGACTCTCACTGAGGGCCTGGAAGGCTCTCGTTTGTAAATAATGCAAGGATTTCAGTAACTAGTCTGTGATGATTTTTTTAGCCTACAAATGTTGAGCAATATTTGCAGTTATTTTCCAATAGTGCAAAGGATGTGAGATTTCACTTTTCTTTATTTGGAAATGATAGAATTTGTCATTTCTGTATTGTAGCTACATCTTATATCTTTAATACTAAGTCTCACTAATTGTCAAAGAAATATTTTATAAGCTAAATGAATTTCAACAATGGTCTCTTTATAGTCAAACTAATATATATTCTATTACAGAATATGTTTCCTTCCAAATTGCTGAGTGGATAAAATATGTTTCATTAAAAAAATACGTAGGGTTGGTCAGTGATGTGGTGATTAAGGCACTGAACTCCCACATGCATTTGAGTCCCAGACCTGGCAGCTTGCGTTCTCACTTCCCCTCCCTCTCTGTCTCTTTCTGGTCAAAGAAAATAATAATAATATTATTATTATTATAAAATAAATTTTTCAATATAGATAGATAGATAGATGTAAGCTTGTGTTTATTCCGAAACAAATGTGAAAGTCCTCAATAATACACCACGTGGCATCACAAGTATTGATAAAATGATTACTTTGTCCACGCACTTGGGGTTGGTAATTTGTGTAGTCAAAGCTGAACGGCAAAAAAAAAAGAAAATGAAAATAAATAAATAAAAGAGGCACAGTACAAATGATGACATCAGGCAATAAAGCTGTGCTGCTGTGGGCGTCTACACGCAGGTTATGTAAGAACATCGCACTGCCAACGCCACACGGACGGCAGCTGGAGTTAGCGGATGACCTAAGGACAGCAGCACGCACTGCACAGATCACAAGGGGACAGCTTCCTGAGAGATAAGAAAAGTAAGAAAACGAGCACCACCGCCCCCACCCCAAGGGAGACGACCACTCTGCAATCCTTTCTCTTCCATTTTCCTCTCTGGATTTTGGGAATGCATGCACACTCACCCAGTGTGTTTTCCAGTCCTGGGTCCAGGAGTCAAACCGCACAGTTGGCCATGTAGATGCGGCCACCTTAACTACCAGGCCATCACTGGCCCCCTTCTAGGTTTCTTAATGTCTCCATCTCTGTATTCATTTTTTTCCTGAGGCTTTTTACTGATTTCAAAATATAATTATGCTGCTACTTGATTTGTTTCTATCTCCTCCATTCTCCTCTTGGGATTTTGGGCATGCATGCACACGCACCTGGTGTGAGTTTCAGCCACCTGATCTGGGACTCAAATCATGGTAGACTACATGGGAGTAGAGTGGCATAGCCATTACACCAACTACTGGTCCCAGATTTTTACTTTTTTTTTGAGAGATTTTTGCTATAGGGCAGTGCACTCACCAGAGAGACAGAAAGCAAGAAATCACGCCCCTCCCCAAGGATAATGGCAACAGTGCAATCCCTTCTCCATTCTCCTATCAGGATTTTGGGCATGAATGCACATGTGCGTGGCATGAATTTTAATCTGCTAGACCCAGGACTCAAATGATGGTCTACTGCATGGGAGTCCAATGATGTAATCTGCTGGTCCCCAAATGATTTTTACTTTAGTCTTTTTTCTTTCTTTCTTTCTTTTTTTTTTTTGATATATTCTCAGTTATTTTAAAAGCAAATCAAACAATACATATTAAGTCCAGGTTGTCTAAAAACAATAAACAATTGGGGAATACCTTTTCTTAGTTCAGAAAACCATTGTTTTCCTTCTTTTTCCCTTTGTAATGACTTATTCTTTCCTGTTCTTGCCTTTCCTATCCAACGAAGGAGAGGTCTTCTGTCTCCATGTGTGTGCTCCATGTCATTACAACATAGCTCTATACACAGCTTATGGAATCACCTTTAGACCATCTTCTCAGTTTTCAAGATAATGATTTCTATGTCTTACTTACTCTGCAGTGATTCCTGTAATAATATATGTCTCTTCTGTTGGTTTGTTGACATTGAAGGTAGAGGACATATCAGGATTGCTAAATGAACACATGAATCCTGTTACCAACCCCACTGATCTGGGAATCATCCCCAACCCTGAAGTGGGCTCAGTGCCCTTTGCCTCTGCCACTCAGATCTGGAGCTATGTGTAGCTCAGACTTCCAGGCCCTGGAACGTCATCCACCATGCCGAGCTTCACTGACCCAGAGCTAGAACACGTGGCCCTGATGGTTTTGAGCTGTGTTGACTCAGCTAACCTGAAACTACTGGCCCCCGAAGTTCTTCTCCCCCTTAGGGTTCCAGATTGGGAGCCTCCCAGGAGGCTGGTCCTTGTGGTCCTGCGGATCAAATAGGAGGCAGCGCCTGGCTCTGGGGCTCCCTGGTCCTTGCCTCTGCTCTGCACTCCCAGCCAGGCCGGCAGGGGTACCTGGTGGTAAATGTGCACGCTCCTTCCTCAGTTCCCCACGGCCTCTAAGCTCTGTTATTGTTCCTTTGGATGTGGGGTACGTTTTCCTGAACTTTTAGAAGGTTCTGATTAAATTTTCTGACTTCAGAGAGGTTTTATTATGTTATTTTTCTCAGTGACCGAAAACTAGACAGCTTTCTTTCTGGGATTTCAAGATTCTGTTTCTCCCTCCCCGCTTTCTTCCTTTGCTCTTTCCTGGCCTTCTGCTCAAAGTCAGTTTGATTTCCCGGCAGTTTTCCTCACAGGCCCTCCTGGCCTGGCTCTGCGCCTTCCCTTGTAGGGTGCATTTCCCGCTGCGATGCCTGCTGCTGCCCTGCCCTGAGGGGCAGAGGTGCGGAGGAGGCCAGGGGCCATGGGGCGGGCCCCTATCTGCTGTGGTATGTGGTTCTGGGGATCCCTCTGTCATTCCTTGGGTCTAAAGACACAAAGGTTTTTTTTTTTTTTTTTTTCCCTTCCTTTTTTTATCTGTCTCCTTTCTCTCTCTCTCTCTCTCTCTCTCTCTCTCTCTCTCTCGCTTTTAAGATTTTTGCTGTAGGGCTAGTGTGCTCGACAGAGAGACAGAAAAGTGAGAAATCACCCACCCCAGGGAGGATGACCAAGCTGAAATCCCTTCTCCTTTAGTCTCCTCTCGCGATTTTGTGCATACACCCACAAGTATGCCATGTGTTTCAAGCCGCCAGTACAGGAGGCGAACCCTTGGCTACCATGCGGGAGTCCACTGACTTAGGTAGTGGTTCAGGAAGGGTTATATCTTTGCTGCCATTGCCACTGCCCACTCCTCAAAACCCCTTTCGGCCTGCACTCTGCACTCCCTACTGACGCTGATGCTGGAAGCTTGCAAGCAGGGTTACTCTGCACTGCGTGTTATTAAACACACACACACACACACACACACACACACACACACACACAGGATGAATTACAGAATCCTTGAAATTACTTAACTATCCTACTGTCCAGTCCACAGGCATTTGCTTGTCTATAAGGATGCTCCAAACTGTTGTTCAAGTCCAGGTCCTGGTGGCTTGCTTTCTCACTCACACCCCTGCCACACTCTCTCCCAATCTGGTCAAATTTAAATAAATAAATAAATGAATAAATGAATAAATAAAGTAAAGTTGAATAAAATAATTCTTAAAAAAATTTATGTTTAAAGATTTCTTTGAGGGACCAGAGGTTGGCGTAATGGCTGTTCCTAGACTCCCATGGAGTTGACTGCAATTTGAGTCCGGGACCCAGTGGCTTAAACTCATGCCAGGCACATGTGCGTGAGTGCCCGAAATCCCAAGAGGAGAATGGAGAAGGGATTGCAGCGTGGCCATCCCCTCCTGGGAGGTGTGATGTCTCACTTTCTGTCTCTCTGTCTCTGTCTTATTGGCGAACGTATGTGCCCTATAGCAAAAACCTCTCAAAAAAATTGTTTGATAATTAAAGATTTCAGATTTCAGAATATTTTAATGACTATTTCCCAAAATGCAACACCTCTGACTCATATACATAGTCCCTTTTTAACTGTGAAAGCAAATTTTGTTTTACATAATTTTGAGATCTGTTGAGTCAGACTTTTCATAAGTTTTTATTTACTAATCTGTATTTTTACTTCCCAAGGCTGACGTGTGTTATTATTATACATAATTTTTCTCAAAATATTTAATCATGTAATTCTTCCCTCCCTTCCCCCAGGTTAAAATATAATCATTTTAGAAATATTGATTGCCTAATCTATAATATATACATTTAAAAGTCTTTCAAGTAAAACAGTTTGCATTGGGATCGAGCGTGCTGTGCCAATGGCAGGTTTAATACTCAATATATTCTAGGACTTCTTGTGCATTTCTGAAACCTGAGAAAAAATGGTCTGTTTCTAATCATCTGGAACCTCTTTTATCAATTTTTGTTTGTTTGTTTGCCTTTTTTATAAATTGATCATTGGCATGAACAAGAAAGAAATACTGCACTCTTTACATCCTTAGACCACCCTATGAAAGGTGCTGGACAAGTTTGCAAACTTAAATGATCAGCCTTATTTGCACATTTTAAAGCCACACTCACCACGCATGCGCTTATTGCTTGTACACTGGGGCCAATCCAGTACTTACATGCACGCCGGTGTGTAAACACATTCATGTACAAGTACATATACTTTTTTTTTTTTTTAATCAGGACATTCTCGCAAACAAGTGTATTTTAAAAAAATAATTTTTTAGGGGGAAGGAAAACATTTCAAATTACCCAAAAATGATTTCCCCCTGCACTTTTCTAGTGCAGAAATTAATGGCAGTAGTGCCATTCCCATCTGCATTAGGATCCCTGCTTATCCAGTTTGAAAGAAAATATTCTTGTCATTGTGGAATTATAATTTAACAGACTTTTTTTTCACTATGGAAAGGTTAAAAACTATGAGGTAAATACAGTAACTAGGTCATTTAGGAAATATAAAAAATTAATAAAGGACAAGAAGCAAATCTTGCTTCATTCATTATTTTATCTCAATAATTCATATTAGCCTTTCTTGCAAACAAAGGGAATTCAAAAAATGTATGGAAAATGGAATTTAAGTATGAGTTTATTTTGGTCCAAAAGATTTTTGAGAGCCATGTCGTTTTTCATAATATGCATTTTCCATGAACTTTTAAGAGTTCTTATACGTACATACTAATAGGCTACTATGGTTAAAGCAATGCATTGAACGCTCAGATAAGTAAAAACTGAATCTGACTGACTTCCTTGCTTAGAGGAATTTCAGGTATTTTGCAAGTTGTTTAGATACAAAAGTTTCTAGTGAGGCGGTATTAGATGCATCTGACAAGTTGACTGAACCTCATTTACTGCCCTTTTAGACTTTGAACCTCCAAATTAATAGTAGTTCATGCCACAATATTTCTGTACATAATGATTTAAAAATTAAATAATTAACCAATGAAAAAATTATAACTTTTATAGAATACAACTCAGGAGATTCTTTCTCTTACTGTATGATTTTTATGTCTTTGAAATAATTAACAAGCCTTTGTTTTTTTACAGCACTGTTTCAAACTGTATCTCCTCATTGCTACCTTCACAATTTCCTAATCTCAACATCCACACTGTGTTCCATGTAACTAGTTGCCAACCATGTCATCATATGCACTGTGCCTCTCTGTGTATCTCACCTTGTGTATACAGTTAACCCTGGGTTTTGAAGTGTTTTCTCTGTATTCATCTCTCCACTGTAAAACTACCATCTCTAGTTAGTATTTCCTGGTTTTCCCAACAGTTGGGATTTCTCTGTCCAATGAATTCCTGAAGAACTTAATTTACTGTGATTTTCGATATCTGTAAAATTTCAGATTATGTTTTAGTTGTTTGTGTACACACAATGAAAAAGGATTTTATGTAACCAACTTTATATTTCCTGTAATAATTAGTATACTTCGCTGACTTTCTAGAGATACATAGTTTCTAAGTACACTCCACATACTCCTGTAAGTGGAAGGGACTTAATTACTAGTTAAAGGACCATATGCAATCTCAGCGGAACTGATTAGAAGATCTTCTTAAATGGCTTTAACAAGTGCCATAGCTGTTAGTGGCATGCTTGCTTTTGTTTTAAAGGTTAGAAAATATTACTGTCAACTTTTATAAATAAGTCAGTTTTCTTAGTTACGTTTCCCAATGTCTCTTAATTGAACCACCAAAAAGATTTTTTTGAATCTCATTAGGTTTCAAGGTATATTTTACAAACCCCTTTTCTTTTTCTTTCTCCCCCCCCATAGGGGGTATGCACTCACTAGAAAGACAGAGAGAGACAGAGATACAAAAAGTGAGAAATCACTACCCGCTCCTGCACCCCACCCCACCCCCGGCATGGCCACTCCACAATCTCTTCTCCTCCATTCCCCTCTCAGGATTTTAGGCATGCACACACAAGTGCCTTGCATGATTTTTTTTATCATTATGTTATTTAACTTTATTTCTTTCTTCATTTATTTTAATTTGACCAGAGAGTAAGAGAGAGCAAGCAAGAGCGAGAGAGAGAGAGAGAGAGAATGAAGGAAAGTGAGAAAGCAAGCCACCAGGTCTGGAACTGAAACGGGTTGGTCATGTGAGTGTCTAATGCCCTTAACCACCATGCTGCCTGCCAGTCCTCCACCCATATAAATTTTTTAAGCTTCCAGATCCAGGACCCGAACTTCAGTTGACTGGGGGAATCCAGTGACATAACCATTATGCCATCTTCTGGTCTCACAAACCCATTTACTCACAGACGTCCATCCTACTATATAGTATTCCCTGAGTTCTTACAATAATAACCTAAGGAATGATATATTGGGTCTTTGGAAAATTCACGATGCATTTTTGCATAGAAAAATATGTCATGACTTTTCCAATGAACCAATATAATAAACCATCAAAGGAGCTATACTTTTATCTGTCAGAAGTTTTCCTCTAGGACCAGCAGTTAGCGTAATGGCTATGTCGCTGGACTCCCATGTAGTCGACCGAATTCATTGGCTTAAAACTCATGCTGGGCACGTGTGCGTGCATGCCCAAGATCCCGGGAGGAGAATGGAGGAGAAGGGATTATGGCGTGGCCATCCCCCCTGGGGGGTGATTTCTAGCTTTCTGTCTCTCTGTCTCTCTCTGTCTGTCTGGCAAGTGCACACGCCCCATTGCAAAAACCTCTCCAAAAAAAAAGTACAGAAGTTTTCCTCATTCATGTTGTGTTTCCATGATTGAAAAAACAACATAGACAGGAACAGTAGGAGCGTGGTGGTTAAGGCGCTGGGTGCTCCCACATGGCTGACCACGGTTCGAGTCCTGGACCTGGTGGCTTGCTCTCTCACCTTCTCTTTCTCTCTCTTTCTGTGTATCTCTCTAGTCAAATTAAAAATGAATGAATGAATAAATAAAGTGAAATAAATAATTAAAAAAAAAAGAAAAAGAAAAGAAAAAACAACATACAGCATCCCATCTCAGCATGTTCTTCTAGCTTCATTACCTGTAAATGTGTTGTCTATGCCTTTGGCTTTCACTCCCTACATGTATCTACCCAATATGTTTGTGTTTTTTAAATCTTTAGTATAATTTCAGACACTTGCCCTCTGTAAAGCCTTGTCCAACTTTCTCAGTGAAACGAGACCTCCAGTTTCTTCCCTTTGATTACACATCATGGGCTGCTGCTACATTGAGTCACAATTGTTGGTTTGCAGTTGTGGAGACATTTACTCCTCCAAAAACTCCCTTTTTTATTATATCCCCAAAGAAAAGACAGTGACTTGTGAATGTGTATAATATATACAGTCATTTGAATAAGTTAATAAATAGATCATTGGAAGACATAGAACACTGGAATAAAAACCACATTGATCTGTTTAAGAAGGTATTGGCTATAGGTTGTGTATGTTTCCCTGAAAGTTCATGCATCAAGTCATTGCTATGGGATCAAGGGTGAAAATTTGATCTAGTTTTGATGTCAAAGCTAGGGGCTTTGGGGAAGAGATTAGTGACTGGGTGATGGGTGAGGTTCCCATAACTGAGTCCTGGCATGTTCATCAGGAGAGAAAATGAGACAGGCAGAGCCACATGGACGCAGACCACAGTTCTGCCTTTCGCCATTCAGTGATGCCTTTAGACCTCCACATGGCCAGAACCGTGAGTCAGTAAACCTCCACTTCCTCATCCAGTCTCAGGTTATTTCTGTTAGCAATGCAATAATGAACAATACATAGTATTTAAATGTTTATTATAACTGTATGTATGTTTTTTTTAATATATTCCCAGAAAATATTTTTTGTTTGTTTGTTTGTTTTTAGATCAGAGAAGATAAACCAAAGTTTTGGACTCCAGAAACAGTCATTATCCCAAGTTATCCATAAACATTCTAACTTGAAGTCACAGTCAGAAGGAGTAGGATTGTTAGTTCAGTGCTCTGTAGAAGCCACTGGTCATAACTGTTAGCCCGGGGACACTGCTGGCTGTAATGGGGCCTGGAAATGTTTAACCTGAGGGTGTTCCCAAAGGAACTGACACTTACCTAATGGAGAAATAGGAAACAGTGAGGTGAAAACAGGAGTGCGGTGGTTAGGATAGCCACCTTAGCAACAGAGACACCACCATCGCAAGCACTGTGCAGTGGTGAAGTACAACTAGGAGATGCGTTAATTGCAGGCAGGCAACGCAGAGGTGAGGTTGGGGAGTAGGCAGAAATCAGGTAGGGAGGCTTTATGTAATGCAGAAAGTAGTTTGTCAGTTACCCTCCAGGAGGTGGGACCACTGAGGGGTGTGTGTGTGTGTGTGTGTGTGTGTGTGTGCGCGCGGCCTGTGTGCGTGCACGTGTATGAGTATATATGTGCTTTTGTGTTTAAGAGAAATGCCATGGTCAGCTTTTTGTGTTAGGTATCTTGGCTGGTTCACTGAAGAACTGATTGTCAAGACTACAAGAATGAAAACAAGACCATTAAGAAAGGAGATTTTTAGCAATGGCGTATGGTGGGTGCTGAAACAAGATTCCCACTTTCCTTCCAATGGTTTGGGTGATGGGGTGGTGACACAAAGTGAAGACAGAGAATATATGAAGTCCAGTTTGTGCATAATTTACTTACAAAGTAGGTTTAAGAACTGTAGCTGGGTGGGGCTGAGTGAATGTAGCAGGGGAAAAGTCATTTAAGTATTGTGCTATTTTTTTTTTCCAGGTCTATAGGTTGAGTTCTGGAGGAAATAAAATATTTATCAGAGGGAGAGAGAAATCAAGGGTGCTGTGAAGGTTCTGAATATATGGAGAGAGAGAAAGAGAGAGGTGCGGCGATGCCTGAGAAAATAACTCTAGTGGCAACTAGGGCTAGAGAGCTGAAAGAAACAAACGAATAAATTTAGAGTTTATAAGGCTGAGTTGTTAAGGGATGACCAGCTGTGTATGGGCCTCAAAGAGAAGAGGCCCTGATCACATATTCATGTACAGTTTGCTTACTACAAGCTATTTGGCAGGAATATAATGTGTATCAGAGTCTTTGATGAGAAAAAGTATAAAATCTCTTGAATTTTAATATGTATGCCACATCAGTGGTAGAACCTTCCAAGAGGAGGACGCCTGTTTATCAAAGGTCTCTAATGCACACATTTGAGTGATATGCTCAGTTAGATGAGTACTGTAGAGAAATGAGGAAAAGTAATGACCGTATAAAGATTCTGCATAAGACCCAAAGAATATGGGCTTAAAGGGGATTGGGAGGCCAGCAGGTGAGATGGTGGTTAAAAGTGTTGGACTCCCACATGGCTGATCACAGTTCGAGTCCCAGACCTGATGGCTTGCTTTCTTGTTTCTTTTTTCTTTCTTTCTTTTTTTTCCCCTCTCTCTCTCTGGTGAGCACACATGCCCTATAGCAAAAAATTTTTAAATAATAAAAATAATAAATAAAATTAAATAAATAATTCTTGAAAATAAAGAAATAAGGGGAATTGGTTGCAGGTTGATCTGGTGTGACTTCTCTCGATGTGTTGTGCTGGTCCTGGAAGGGGACTTTGGGTTGGAGGAGTGTCTTCTTGTTCCTTCAGAGGTGACGACTACTGTAGATATGCCACACATCTAGGTTCTCAGACATCCAATTAGAGAGCGTTTTAACTCTATGTGTGAAGAAGGTTTGAAATGAGTCAAAGAATTCTTAAACTTTTAAATTTTGGGTTGATTTCAAAGATTACTTGCAATAAGAAAAACTCAAAAATAAATACCTATTTTTTTTAATTGTCAGAGGGCATGTACATTTTTTTTTTTTTTTGGAGAGGTTTGTGCTATAGGGCGCTTGTGCTTGCCAGACAAGAGAGAGAGACAGAGAGACAGAAAGTGAGAAATCACCCCCCAGGGGGGATGGCCACACCGCAATCCCTTCTCCATTTTCCTCTTGGGATCTTGGGCATGCACACACACACGCCTGGCATGAGTTTAAGCCACCAGATCTGGGACTCAAATCGTGGTCAACTACATGGGAGTCCAGCGACATAGCCATTAGGGTAATTGCTGGTCCCAAGGGGGCATGTACATTTATGAGACAGAGAGAGAGAGATAACTCCCCTTGGGTCACGGTCTTTTCTTTATTTCTGTATGACATTGGGATTTTAGGCACACACACACCTGCTGCTAGGTCTGGGACTCAAACCACATGGCTGGCTGTGTGTGATCTGATTGCCTTAAATACAGAGCAGTCTCAAGAGATATTCATGTAAATAAACCAAATAAAGAAAGAAAAATAAAATGAATTCATATTTAGGCAACAGTTTATTTCATTTTACTAATTGGTCTTAAAAGTAAGTACTACAGTACTAAACTTTTTTTAAAGTTGATTTGAAAACAATTGGCTAGAACAGTAACTTTACAAAATCAGATGCCAGTAGATTTTTTCAAATATTAGTTTATAGGAATATCTTACAGCTATTTCTTCACAAATTTTCACCTGCTATTATTACCAACTTGTTATCTGGACACACATGCATGCATGTATATTATGCCGTGCTTGCTAGCTCCTTCAGTGTCATTTATCTGAAGTTAGAGATTTTATATGTAATTATTATGTAGTCAAATGCCCATTTTCTTTAAGACTCTTAGAAATTTTTCAGAGTTTCAAAAAAGTCTAGGCAGAGGTATATTATTTCTCATGTGTAGAGTCTGTGTCCTCTGCATGAGAAATAAAGCATGTAATTTCTGTCACTATTAGAGTCACAACCATGCCATAGCCTGTGTCATTAAAAGGAGCTCAGTCCTCTTTGGGGACTCTTCCTGCTCAGAACCATGAAATTCCTGCTTCCTGTTGGAGAGGCAAACTGAGCACATGGAGTTATTGGTATGGACCTGTTGCTCCAAACATCTCCTTCATGTAAAATAAATTCTGATATCCAATTTCAACAATACAAAGTCATTGAGGAACCTTTAAAATCAGACTGTCACTTTGAGAATATCAAAGATTCAGAATTAAATTCTATTTTTCTTTTTTTAAGAGAGATTTTTGCTTCAGGGCATGTACACTAGCTGGAGAGACAGAGAGAGAGACAGAGATAAAGAAAGTGAGAAATAACCCCTCACAGAGATGGCCATACCTGAATCCCTTCTCTTCCATTCTACTCTTGGGATTTTGTTTCAAGCTGCCACGTCCAGGACTTAAACAGCATCAGCCATGAGGGAGTCCAGCATCTTAACTACCATGGCACCTGCTGGCCCCCAGAATTAAATTATTATTATTATTATTATTTTGGGTAGAGAGAGATGTTTGCTATAGAGCACATGTGGTTGCCAGAGAGAGAGAGAGAAAGTATGAAATCACCCCTCAAGGGGAAAGCCATGCCACAATACCTTCTTCTTCATTCTGCTTTCAGGATTTTGGACATGCATGCACACAGACATGGCATGAGTTTCAAGCCTCTGGGTCCAGGACTCGAACCACAGTCAGTCATCACAGCACCTGCTGGTCCCCAGAATAATTCCTTAAGGAGAGGTGATGGACATTTCAGAGTTCTACTGCTTGGAGCTGCTTGTGAGGACGTGTTCCCTAAGGAGGATCCCAACGCTGATACAGTGACAGGAAGACCTGGGAACATCCAGGCATTCTCAACATCTGGGTACAATTGCCCCCTCTTCACTGATCCTTTCCAAAACTTCTTACTGTCAGATGAATCTGAGCTGACCCCACAAACTACACCTTGAAAATGAACCATATTAGGCCAAAGCATGTTCTCTTTTCATTTGAAATAAATGAACTATGTTGAAGTGGTAATAGATTTTTAAATGACTTTAGTATTTTATGTTCCTTTGTGGGGAGAACAGACAGTTCTCATCCAAAAAACAGTGGATTACATAAAATGAGATTTAGACACAAGGTCTTATTGTGTGTGTTTGTCAGTCATTCTGTGCATTTACCTAGTTCTTATCACCATGGTAACCATACATCCCAGGATTGCATATTGCAACCTAAAGCTTCTGGGAACTCTCCTCCTCACTGCGTTGCTTCTGCTGATGTGCAGAGCTGCATATTTTAGGTGTGTGCTGCCGCCTGGGTCCACAGGAGGAAATATTTAAAATCTCAGCTGCAATGTGAAATCTGTCTTCGAGGTCAATAACACTATACGGATGTAAGGTGGTGTGAGCAGGATATTACCTTGCTTTTTAAATTGTGTCCACGTTTGAAAATTACATGTTTAGTAACTTGTTATTTCCCCAACATGCGCCATTTCCTAAAATGAAGGGGCATAGGACATTTTATCCAAAGTCTTCTCAGAGGAGAGACAGAGAAACTTTCCTATTTCTCTGGGAAAAAAAAAATCAATAGTTTTCTTTTAAGATCAAGGTTTCTGATAGAAAGGAATTTAATATCAGCACTTAGAAGCATCCTCTGTTTCGTTAGAAAAGAAGGCAATAGGACTACCTCTCGAGCTATAAAGTATAAATTTAGACAACATGTAATGCCAAAGTGGTATGCAGAATCACCTAAAAGGAAAAAAAAAATAACGGCAGCAACAACAGACAGACCTGCTCTATGTCACTGTGTGTGACACAGGCACCTCCAGATGGCAATGCACAAACCTAACCTAGGAACTCGTGAGTCCATGACGGTGCTCACCTGTGTGAGTGTCTAGAAAGTAAGTCAGAGGAGAACACCGAAGAGGCCATCCCCACATTTACAGTAAAGAAACCTTCAGTGCACGTGCTGTATAGCAAATTAAAGAACAATAATAAACTAAATTAAGCAAGTGATTCTCTTTTTAAAAAGAAACCTTCAGCAGTCTTTGTGCTTTATCATTTTTTTCTTACCTGAGAAGGATGAAGAAAAACATCTTTTTAAATCCTTCTGATGTGACACTAAACATCTATTTTTCACAGATAATTTCTATTGTTCTTTATCTGTCCTCTCTGAAATAATGCTATATAATTTCCACAAAACCTGACCTTTTTTGTAGCTTGTGTATCAGGAAAGATTTCAATAGTTTTTGTTTCCAACTACAGATAAATGCACCAATACTCTGGTTTTATGAAGCACTCCCCTGAGAAATACGCCTTGTGTCTGTAACATGGATGAGAATCACTTCTGGGTGTAGAATTTTAGCTGGAAAATGTCAAACCCAGAAACAGGCGAATTTGGCCAGAAAAACACTGAGAGGACCAAACAATCCTCCTCAGGTCTCTCTCTCTCTCTCTTTCTCTCTCATTCTTAAACATCTTTGTGCTTAAAGCTCAAGAAAGAGACAGAAACATATGTGTTTGACTTAAAACTTGAACGTACCTGCCCAAGGCAGGTTGAGAGCTCTTGGGTTTGCTACTGGTTCTTTTACTCCACTCTGGCAAGATCACCACATCTCATTTCCTATTCAGAGTAATGCAGTGACATATCCCTGGTGTATTATTAATATCTCGTTCTTTCCACGCCTTTGGTTGCTTGCTTATGGGAGAATAATCTAATTGGATAGGAAACAAACATTCCCCTAGGTGATAACTCTTTTCTCCTCTGAGTTTAATAGAATTTCTATGAGGAAAAGCTACAAAAGACACATGAGACACATGGGGCCCGGGTGCTCCCTTGTTTCCTCCCCAGGTGGACCATTGTTTCACATATGTCAGGGCATGATTGCATGCAATTTTGTCAAGTAACCTTTCTCAAACCTTCATGACAGGAGATAGTTCTTCAACTTGAAGCAATTCTCACTCTCCACTCCACCAAGTTAGGTGCCTACCTTCCCACAGAGACTGGGAGACAGAGCCCCTTGATGATATATTTCTAAGGGATGGTTCCCAGGTCTTTGAGAAAGAAAGCCCAGTGGTGAAACCCTTAAGATATTTTTTTAATATTTTTATTTCATTTTCTTTTATACATTCAATCACATTATTTAGCTTACAAAGTGAATATTTCAATATGTGAACATTTCTCTCTAGTCCAGTTGATAAAACTATAAAATTATCTTCAAGAGATAATACCACATTTCTTTGTCCCATTAATACTTTGCCTCTCTATTTTTTTTTCAAATGTCCTTCTTCAGACTCTGCTCTTTCACACACACTGTATCTGGTGTTTACAACCATTTACTGTATTTCTATATCCTTTAGTCAATCAGTTTCACTCATAGGTGCAGACACTTGATATATATTAAGAGGGGACATACAATGTCTCTCCTTCATAGCCTGGCTTGCTTCAATCATCAGTAAATCTTCCATATTCTTCCACTTTCTGTCAAAAGCCAGGTTTTTCTTTCTGGCTAAGTAGTATTCCATAGAGTATATGTGCCACAGATTTTCAATCCATTCACCTGTTCCTGGGCATTTGGGTTGGTTCCATGTCTTAGCAGTTGTGAATAGTGCTGCAATAAACATCGATGTGCAAGCACTTTTTCAATGAAGAATTCTTCTGTACTTCAGAGACTTTTTTTAAGTTTGAATGTCAAAAGATCAGCACTGCTCTAAGAAAAGTGACAGGAGGGAGCCTCTGTATTAGGCCCTCTGACTTCAATAGCAGGGGGTGAGGACATGAACCAAGAGCAGGAAGATTTCCTAAAACTCAGTCAGCCTGAGAAGGACTTGAAGACTTTATTAGAAGAGGAAAATGTTGACTATTTTCTTTTAACACCCAAGTGCAGTCTTGTCTTCTCCCACATTCCCAGATCTATGACATTTCCTCAGTTACTGGCACCTAGATGTACCATTCACTCTGTTTATGAGAGGAATGTCATGTATGAAAGGCACTCAAGCACATTTGTCCAGGTCACCTGCTATCTCATCTTAATCAGGAAGAGGAACATGGGTTTTCTTTAGTGATAAGTAATATCCTCCTCAAAAATATTTATTTAACATTCACTTTGTGTCTGCCTTCTGGACTAGGGTTTCACTCTGCACTGATCGAGAAGACAAAATTCTTGGTCCAGCTCATAGTGTAGTTGGTGGAAGCCCCATGATCACCAGGGGTTTGTATCCCTAGGCTGGCTTAGAGCAATGCTCGGCAGCCCCAAACTCCAGTGGGCTTCTGGTTTATATGGTTTGACTTAATGACAAGCTAAATAAGTTGCAGCATATTCATGACTTTTTCAGGTAAGAGACCCTGTTTTTCCTGGAACTGTAGCCCCTCCCATTTTATGGCTTTCTTAAGAATGCTTGTCATTTTAATGGTTATTCCAAACTGTCATGGCACAGTTTGGAGCATCATCTCGCATATAAATACCATACAGTGAGGCTAGAATGAACATGAAGGTTGGGCACAGGTTGTTCCTGGTGCCATCATGGTTCTGACTGATTCAGGTGCAGTCTCTAAGCCACTTCATGTCTGTCAGTTTTTACATGTCTGAAATGTGCTTTGCTTCAATTTGGAATGTCCCTCACTGCAATCCCTTCCCATCTCAATAGTAGTGCTATAACTCAAAATGTGGTAGTGACAGTAGTTTACAAGAGTTATTTGAGAAATGAAGCAATAATAAAGACAGCAAGAATAGAGAAGATGTGCTGAGAGAAAGAAAAGCAAATGCTCCTACTTGAGATCATTATAATTTAGTAGGAAATTCGAATATGAAATATAAACTGTGTGAAAAGACCTTTAAAAAATCCTGCCACGAAGTTTGTATTGAATGCAACAGTGATCCAGTGATGAATTTTAAGAAAGCAAATGATACACATGATCTGATTTCTGCTACAAAATTATCACTCTGGTACCAGAATGAGAGAAGAAATCTTAGGGGGCCAATTCTGGATGCATGGATAACCATTGAAAGGCTTTTACAATAGGTCAAGCAAGAGGTAAGTGGTGCTTTGTTATACAAAGTATGGGTTTTCTGGTCCATTAACAACCCTCAAGTGCTTAAAATTCAGGACTGCCAAAGATGACCACAATTTTGAATCAATTGCTCCTCTATCAGTTAAATATCCACAGGGACTTCACTTTTCTCTTCTCTTCATTAACTTCTCGCTTTTGAACAACTTAGTCCTAAAGGTATTTGGTGGGATAGAGTGAGGTAGAATGAACACAAGTCAGTTAAATCCAACTGGTGTTGTGTAAGTCTTGTGCATTCTAACTGGTTTTCCACAGACTACTATTATACCTTGAGAGAAAGGTGATAAAACCGCCAACAATTACTAAGGGTTTGCCTATTTATCCTCACACCTCTGTGAGTGTGTGTTTCCTCTCTATGAAAACCTTTGTCTTCACAATGGCATAAACATTTAGGATATTCCTGCCCTTGGATGAAATGGTAACCGGGTCATTAGGAAATGGCTGCTTTGGTAATGTTCTTCATGTAACATGACTATAGTCTCTCTAAATTTCTTGGATTTTGGTTTAGCCTGGGATATTGTCACATATGGATTAAAAACTACTGCAAGCAATTTGTTTCTTTCCATAATGTCAGGCTGTGTCCTAACCCTAAACATACCCTAATCCTAACCCACAGAGTCTGGTCCTACTGCTGTCACCATCTTGTAAGGCAGCTCGAACAAGGTGGCATCCTTCTCAGGATGGGGCCACAACTCAGGATTTCAGCATGGGAGACACCCTGAGAGTGAGCACCTACTACTGACAGTGTAGGCACATCTTGATCAGTGTGATCTTTTTACATCTTCAAAAGAATAAGGTTTTTTTCTGTCAAAAGTCAGAGTTTTGTTGCTTTTTATGGCAGAGTAGTATTCCATAGAGTATATGTGCCACAGTTTTTCAATCCATTCATCCATACGGGGGCATTTGGGATGGTTCCATGTCTTAGCAATTGTGAATAGTGCCACAATAAACATCAATATGCAAGCTCTTTTCCAATGAAGAATTCTTCTGTCCTTTGGGTAGATACTGAGGAGTGAGATTGCTGGATTATATAGTAGAAAGTGGAAGAATATGGAAGATTTACTGCTGAGTGAGGCAAGCCAGGATATGAAGGAGAGACATTGTATGTCCCCACTTAACATATACTGAGTGTCTGCACTCTATGACTGAAACTGATTGACTAGCGGTTGTACAAATACAAGAGATGGGTGTGAATGTCAGATGAGGTGTGTGTGGAGGAGTGGGGCCTAACGAAGGACATTTGGAGAAGGGATACGGAGATAGAGCATTGACGGGATGGGGAGGTTTGGTGTTATTGGTTGAAGATATTTTGATCAACGGAACTGTGGAGAAATGTTCACATATTGAAATGCTCACATTTAAGCTAAACAATGTGATTGAATGTATATAAAAATAAATTAATTAATTAAAAAATTAAAATAAAATAAAGTTGAAAAAGCAGAATAAGGTCTCTTGCTTGTCCAGAGTGCCATATGTAACTCATTTGCATAAGAGATGAACAGGGTGTTAATGAGAAGAGCAGTCAAATCACTCTTACACACAAGTTACACTCAAATAACTTTCAAATATGGAGTCACTCCTGTTCTGTACATATGCTTTCTTCTATTCAACATTTAAAATAAATTTTTTATAAGTATTAGGTAATTGGGTCTTGCTTTTTTATTTAATCTGACAATCTTTGCCTTTAGTTGGGATGCTTTTGATGATATTCACATTTAATGTGTTTTGTTTGATTTGAAATTTATCATTTTTTATTTGTCTCTATTTGATTATGTGTTCCCTCCGCCCACATTTTCAGTCTTCATCCTCATAATAGACTTTATTATCTTTTATGATTCTGCATAATCTCCATTGCTGGTTTATTTTGTTAACTTTTTATTCATATATAAATCTAGCTAGCTACGTGTGAATTTGTGATGCTTTCTGGTGCAGTTTTCTTTGTAAAATTTGCCCTTTGAACTTGAGTTTCTAGGAGCTAGGCACTTTTGTTTTTAATAAATTGGGAGATGTCTTGAGCAATATATCATCGGTTATTTTTTCTGTCTCTTCTTCCCTCTCCACGCCCCCCATATCTCTTCTTTCAAGAATTCCAGTTACATGAATATTAGATTACTCAAACTCAAGATTATATTTCTGTTAGCTCATCATTTATCTATTTATTTATTATCATAATCTTTTTTATATTGCATTGAATCACATATAACTTTACAGGGCATTACATTTCTTTTACCAGAAGGAATACCATGTATATCAGTCAATACAGAGACATTACAATCACCATCTTCATCATCCAATAGCTTTTCATTCTTTTCCCAATTATTTTTTTATACAGCAATCACTATTTATCATTTTCCTTAAAGACTTTACCCAACATGAAATACTTTTGTTCTGTCTTTTCATCTTGCATATAATATCACTTTTATCTTTATTTTTTTTAGTTTATACATTTTTCCCTTTGTAGGATTTACTCAGCTATTAATTCCATCCAGTGAATTTTAAAAATAATTATTTAATTTCATTTATTATTATTTTTAAAATTTGCTACAGGGCATGTGTGTGTGCATATAGATGCACATGAGAGAGAGAGAAAGTGAGAAAGCAAGCTGCCAGATCCGAGACTCCAACCATTTTTGACCATGTGGAAGTCCAGCGCCTTAACCACCATGCCACCTGTTGGCCCTCCATCTAGTGAATTTTTCATCAAAAACACTGCGTGTCCTAGCTCTAGTATTTTAATTTAGATATTTTTATATCTTATGTTTCTACATAGTCTGTCTTCCCTCTTATTTTGTAATTTAATGATGATAGCTTAAAAACGGTTATATAATAATGCCCTTCTTTACCAATTTCACCAATTATATAATGTTTTGGTGGCTAATTAGTCTCCTAGTTATGAGTTATATTTTTCTGTTTCTTTGCATGCCTAGTAATTATTATTAGATCACAACTATTTTGATGTTTACCTTGTTTCGGTGCTGGGTATTCGAACACAAGTACCTAGTCTTTAACTTTCTTCTGTAGTTTTGTTAAGTTACTTGGAAACAGTTGGGTCTCTTTCTGCTTCCTTTTAAACTTTCTTAGAGTTACATGACCTTTAGTCTAAGGCTCCTTTTGCAGAGACCAATGGAACAGCCCATGCTCTGCTCTGCTTAAGATCTTGTCCTCTGCTATGGTGTAGGACTGCCGAGGTTGGACCCTGGACCCAGGACCTCTAAACCATGAGCTGAGTAATTTTATTTGTCTTTATGAAATCACTCAGTCTCAGGTGAACCTAGATTCTTTATTAGGAAGGATAATCCGCTTTATTATCCTACTGGCTTAAATGTTGACGTCACCTAAAAACATGGTCATAGATACACTCATAATTTGGGCACCAGGAGCTCAGTCACATTGGAACATAAACTTGCCCATCATGGTAGTTCTATTCTTATTTTATAGCTGGAGAAATTGAGTCCTGGGAAGGTAAGTTTCCTGGCTCCTGGTCACAGAGAGTTTTATCATTTGAGTCAGACTTCAAATTCAGTTCATCTGTCCTGAGAGTATAAGCTTGTATAACAGTTCTTCCAATATGCATCTTCTCATAGACTGTTCTGGAGATCAATTTTGATGATAATAATTTAATTTAATGATAATAATTTAAAGACATGTCTCTTCAGAAGAAAGAAAATAGGAATTTGAATTGTGTTAACAACAATAGAAGGAGTGCTCATATTTTCCTAACATAGACTGACATCTAAATTTTTAAATCTCAAACCTGATGTGTAATGTCTACTTTTCTTAATCAAAATTAGCACTCTCTATTGTTAGCATTCACTCAAATCATTAATACAGTGGTCATATTGGGAAAGGCTTCATATTCTACAGAGGATCATTTTCTTTCTGTATTAGAACAATAGTAATTTATTTTAATAAACCTTTGATTCTGGGCTGCTTTAATATTGAGAAAGACAAGGTTCTAATTCACATGATTCGTAGATGATACAAGTTAAAACTAGAACTTTGTTCATCAGTTTGTAAAGCAGTTTTTGGCAATGGAGGGAAAAAGGGAAATAGTCTACCAAATGCCACTCTTCCAAGTGAAATACACCTGGCAACAATATTATATCTTCAAATACATCATGTGAACATATGGCTCCTATCTTTTAACTGATGCAAGTGTTGATCTTTTAAATTTTACCTGCAGCTAGATCTATAAAATTCAATATTTTGCTCATGAAATTTAGCTTTTTTTCATTTTCCTTTCCATAGGAACTATTATAATTCATCTGTGCATATATGTTGAGAAAAAGCTGAACTTAAATGAATAGAAGATATGATGTTTTACTGCAGCTCATTTGATTTTATTTATGTAACTGCAATTCATAGTTACATTTTTGTCTTTTATTGAAAATATTATAAGATGTTTACTTAAGTTTGGATAATTATTAGATTGTTTTTCTTCTACTTAAATAAATATATTTTTGTGTACATGTTTGAAGTCACCAAGAAAATGAATTAAATATAAAAATATGATTACACTCTGTCAGAGGATTGCTAAACATAGCTCCATTATCTAAAATAAATGTCATTACTATCTTTTGATGAGACTATGTATAGTATCCACAACTGGACTGGTGTGAAATGTATTGATGTTGGAAAATTTACTTTATAAGCTAAGTGATGTATAGTGATTGAATGGATAAAGAAATTAAAATACAATAAAATATATTAATAATAATATATAATAAAGTAATTTTGAGAAAGAAATAAAATAAATTTTACCTCATGATCTTTTCACATATTTGAATAATTAATTTGATATGACCTCTAAAGTAGCAGTACTCTAAACTAATGTAAATGTGACAAAAATATGAATTTAGCAAAGTTAATGACTCTCACTGACTTGGAAAGGACAATCGATGCTGTTCGAACATACTCATAATAAGTATAAGCAAAAAAGTGCATTTTCTCCATTGATATTAATCTATTTACTATGTAATATCCTTTACTGAGTAATAATTTACATTAATAAAATGCTCTTTGTTAAGTATTAAGTTCTACGAGCTTTGAAAAATGTATACACTCCTGAGAGTACTACCACGATCAATATATAGAACATTTTCATTATTGTAAATTTTTTGGTTGTGTTCTTTTGTAGTGGACTCCCTCACCCTCGAATCCTCACCTTGAGCAATCATTGAACTTTCTTTCACCACAGAAAAGTTGTTGTTGTCATTGTAGTAATTTGATATAGGTCATGTGCACTTGTTGGAGAGACACAGAGAGGGGTAAGTGAGAAAGCATCCCCGAGTGGGAATGGCTATGCTGCATTCTCTTCTCCCCTATTCTCCTCTTGGGTTTCCAGGCTTACCGCACACATGCCTGGTGTATTTTTCAAGCCTCCATTGTCCAGTTCTTGAACTATGCACTCAGCCCAGTGAGATCCACCTGCTGTAACCCCAAAGTTTTTCAACTTAAGGATTTCATACAAATGGAGCCCTATGGAAGGTGTATTTTTGCATCTTTTTGTTTTTTTAATATGAGAAAAAATGTTTCTGAGAATCATTCACGTCCTTTCTAGTATTTATAATCTATTCCTTTTTACTGCTGAGTAATATTCTATTCTGTAGATACACTACAATGTGTTTCTCCATTCGTACGTTAATGGATATCTAGTGTGTTTCTACACTTTGACTCTTATGACTTGTGCTGTAATGAACATTTATGTATAAGTTTGGCATGTACATATTTTTAGTGTTTTTTGGATACATGTCTGGGAATAGGATTAACTTTTAAAAACCTAGAAATAGTTTTCCAATATGATTGCAACATGTTAAATTCTCACTGGCAATATATAGAATCCCAGCCTTAAAGTCTTTACCAAATTAGTGCTATGCATCTTTTAATTTGAATTATGCTACTATATTAATAGTGATACCTTCTCATAGTTTCAGTTTATATTTCACTGATGAATAATATTGTTGAATATTATGTGCTTACTGAGTATTTATATATTTCTGCTCAAATCCTTTACCCATTTTAGTCAGATTACTAAATTAACAGTTATTAATATTTTCTAGGTATATGATCTTTGTTAAAATAGGCCTTTTGGGACCAGCAGTCAGTATAATGGCTATGTCACTGGACTCCCATATAGTCAACCATGGTTCGAGTCCCAGACCTGGTGGCTAAAACTCACACTGAGCATGTGTGCATGGGTGCCCAAGATCCTGAGAGGAGAAGGGATTGCAGTGTGGCCATCCCCCCAGGTAGTGATTTCTCACTTTCTGTCTGTCTGTCTCTCTCTCCCTGTCTTTCTGGCACATGAATGTGCCCTATAGCAAAAACCTCTAAAAAAAAAAAAGTCTTTTCAAGTCCCTTAAATATAAGAGTAATACTTTAATTTTGTTAACAAATATTTCTTCTGAGTATTGATTTTCATTTTGATGAAGTCTAACTAATATGTTTTATGGTTCCTTTCTTAAGAACTCTTTACTTGTGCCCAAGTAGCAAGTATTTTTCTTATGATTTTTAAAAGAATATCAGTATTTTAAGCTCTTTATGTAGATTAGTGATCAATTTTAGCTAGCTTTTATGAATAGTGAAGATTCATATTTGAGATTATTATTATTCTATGTACATATTCAGTTATTTTAGCATCTTTTGTTGAAAAGACTTCCCTCTTGGTGGACCTTGGATCTAGTAAAAAAATTTACCTGGCTAGCTTGGTGGTGCGGAGGTAATATTCTGCTCAGGTGATGCCAGATGCATGGGGACGAGCTCATGTTTGGTTTTCTGGTCTACCAGTGCGTGCTGTGTGTCCACAGTTTCACCTGGCTTGGGAGGCTGCCGGGTTAGGGGAGCTAGGGGGACTGCAGCACGAGCTTCTGTCGACAGTGTTTGTCTTTCTCTTTCACTCTAGCTCTGTCTCTCGCTCATATGAAAGAATGAAAGTAAACAAAAGAGAGTTTACCATATATGCATCTATTTCTGAAGTGCTTATTCTATTCCTTTTTAAAAATATTTTTACCAGTTTATACCAATACCACACTTTCTTTATTAATGTGCCTGTATGTTAAATCTTGAGATTAGGAGGCTTACGTGCTTGTTATAAGATAGTTTAACTCTTCAATTTTTTCAGTTTTTAGTGATTTTGTTGTCTATTCCAGGTTCTTTCAATTTCCATTCATATGTATATATCTATGTCAATATCTGCCTACATATGTATTAGAAGCAATTTATCGATTTATACAGAAAAGTGTAAGGTTTTATTTATGATTCCACTAAACTTGTAAATTTGTTTATAATTGATACCTTAATAATGTACTTAAAATATTTTAAACTGACAGATAATAATTGTATTTATTTATGGGGCACAATGTGATACTATGATACTTATGAACGCTATAAAATGATTAAACCAGAATAACATATCCATTATCTCACATACTTACCATTTTTTGGTGTGTGAGTATACTTAAAAATCTACCCTATAGAAATACTTTATACTTTAAAATATACATTATTACTAATTATACTCAGCAGGTTATGCAATAGATCACTTGAACTTACTAGATGAAAACTTATATTTGAATAACTTCTCCTCTCCTTCTGTTGACTTCTGGTAACCACCATTCTCTACTTCTATGAGTTCAACTTTTTAAGATTCCACATATAAACGAGAGCATGACATATGTATCTTTCTGTGCCTGGCTTATTTCACTTGACATAATGTCTTCTAGCTTCATCCATATTGTCATAAAATACTGAAATTCTCTCTTTCATAAGGCTGAATAGTATTCTATTGTGTATACATGCCACATTTTATTTATCCATTTATCCATTGATGGGCACTTAGGTTGCTTCCATAGCTTGTCTATTGTGAATAATGCTGCAATAAACTCTAGAGTGCAGAGATCTTTAGGACATAATGATTTCAATTCCTTTGGCTATATACCCAGAAGCAGATTTGCTGGATCAAATGCTAATTCTATTTTCAGTAATTAGAGGAATATCTATACTGTTTTCCAAAATGACTATATTAGTTCAGATTTTGATCAACAGTTTACAGGGTTCCCTTTTCTCCACTTCTTTGTGAACACTTATCTTTTATCTTTTTGATAATGACCATTTTAATTGGTGTGAGATGATAGCTCATTGTGGTTTTAATTTGAATTTTCCTGATGATTAGTGATGGTGAGCATTTGTTTGTAAGCCTGAAGCTCACGGCCATTTGTATGTCTTCTTTTGAGAATATTTATTCAGGTCCTATTCCCTTCCCCCTTTATGTATTAAAGAGCATATGCACCTACATATGAAAATGAGAGAGAGAGAGAGAGAGGGAGAGAGAGGGAGAGAGAGAGAAAGAAAGAGAGATGAGCACCCTATGTGGAGAGTGTTCATACCAAAATTCCCATCTTCCAGTCCTCCAGCCTATCAGCTCTTGGACAGTAGTGTGCATATAGGTCTGCTTTGAGCCCAAGCTGGATTCCAACTACAATGGTGGCCACACGAGACCCAGCTTCTCTTGAGCACACATTTCTGCTCCATTGCAGAGCAGGCACTTTGCTGGTTCTTTTAATCAGTTTTTTTTTTTTTTTTCTTGCTTACTGTGTCGTTTGAGTTCCTTATATGTTTCAGAAATTAGTCTCTTCTCAGATACATAGTTGACAAATATTTTCTCCAAATGCATGCGTTGCTCTTCATTCTTCAATAGTTTCCTTTGCTATGCAGAAACTTCTAGTATGACACAATCTCATTTATCTTTTATTTTCCTTGCCTGTGCTTTTGGGGTTATGGCCAAGAAATCATTGCCCAGATCAATGTAAAGGAAATTTTTACATTTTTATACATTATATATTTTCCCTGCTTTTTTGTTTTTTGTTTGTTTTACAATTTCTAGTCTCATGTTTAAGTCTGTTGAGTTGATTCTTGCATTCAGGGTGAGAGAAGGATCCAATCTCATTTTTCTGTCTGTTACTATTCAATTTTCTTAACCCATTATTAAAGATATTGTCTTTTCCTTATTGTGTATTCTTGGCACATTTGTGAAAAACCAATTGACCATAAGCATTTTCTTTTTAATGGACTGTCTATTCTATAGGGTCAATATGTCAGTTTTTATAGAAGTACTATGCTGTTTTGATTACTATAACTTCGCAGAATATTTGAAATCAGACTATGGGATGACTACAGCTGTGTTGTTTTGCTTAAGATTGCTTTGATGATTCAGTGTCTTTTGTGGTTCCATAATAATACCTAAATCATACTGAGTCTTTTCATCTAAGAACATGATCTATCTCTTCATTTATTTAATTCTTTTTCTATTGGGACATCAGAAAAGTCATGGTGCATTTTTGAATAAAAAACAGAAAAATATTTCATGATTTCCTGATGACTTAATATTTCAGGAAGTATTTTTGAGTCGGTGTATGGCCTTGAACATATTTTTAAAGCTAATCTCTAAGTGTTCAATATTTAAGATGTTACTGAAATGATGTATTAATATTTATGTTTAAATTGCTTATTGCTAATATATGTGTGTATATATGTGTATGTGTGTACGTATATGTATGTGTGTATGTGTGTATTTGTGAATATGTGTATATGTATGTGTGTGGGTATATGCGTGTATGTACATATATGTGTGTATGTGTGCATGTGTATATGTGTGTACATGTGGGGGTATATGTGTATATGTGCATATATGTGTGTATGTTTGTATATGTGTGTATTTGATATTTTACCTTATATCCTGAGATCTTGCTAACATGAGTTACTATTTTTACTTGTCTGTATTTTATGTGTATCAGGCTATTTTATGCACAAAATCTCTTAACCCGCTAAGAATGTACTTTCTTTTTTGTCCGATCTGTGCCTTTGTGTCTTCCTCTACCCTTTGGCACTGGCTAGGACTCCATTACAGTGTGGAACAGCAGCGATGAGAGTGGATGTCCCTATCTTGTTTCTGCTTAGGGAGACTGTGCTCAGTGTGCTAGCAACAAGTGAGATGGTAGAGATTCCTTTGGAAACCCTATTTATTAGCTTTAGGATGTTCCTGCCATTCCTTATTTAGTAAGAGGTATTTTATTATAGTTACTATAATTACAATGAAAGATGATCAATATCTTTATATGTTCTGAGATGATCATGATTTTTTCCTCCCTTATCCAGTTGATGTAGTAAGTTGTTTTTACTTATTTTCAAATGATTTTAGCATTTTTCTCTAGTGACAATGGAATTGAATTAGAAATCAGTAAGAAAATATCAGAAATATCTCAATATTTGGAAATTAAAGAGTACCTGATTACACATTCTATACATTAAGCAAGAAATAAGGGATATTAGAAAATATTTGTTCCTAAGGGAAATAAAAATGCAACATATAAAATATGCAGGATGCAACTAAAACAGTACTTAAAGGGAAATTTATAGCATTAAATGTTTATATTAACAAAAAAGATGAAAGGTGTAAAATAAAGGAGTTAGATTTAAAGCAATGACCTGGATATATTACAGAAGCACACAAACAATCATGATAAGAGCAAAAATGAGTGTAATAGTTTCTTGTTTTAAGTTTTTCTGTGTGGTGTGTACACTTACTCAAGAGAAACAGAAAAAGAGGGAGAAAGTGAGAAATCACTACCAATGTGGAATGGCCACACTGCCACACCCTCTCCTCCCTTCTTGGGATTTCTGGGCACGCACATGGGCACCTTGTGACTTTCGAGTCACTGACTCTAAGACTTTAAACACACAGTCAGTCATGTGGGATCCAACTGCCTAACCACCTTGCCACATGACTGGCCCCATACCTAATCTTTTATAGTTAAATTCTACTTTCAAATTAAAAAGTTTTGGATAGAATTTCAGATTCCAGGAAGGTTATTGTCAAGAAGGTTATAACCTGTATATTTCAAAAGCAGCCTATTTACAGTCTACTGGCTTTCTGACTATGATGAAGCCCATGTTGTTTTATATGCAAAAATATTACAGTTTGCTATAGCTTGTATGAATCAGATTTCAGGTACTATAATAAAACAACAATAACTAGCCATTGCAGGTAAATTTTGCACTAAGAACTGGTTACAGGAGTGTCAGTAGAATCAGAACAGCGGAAGGGGAAAGTCTGTGGTTGTCAGTGATCAGAGGCTAACTTTTTAGCTAAAGAAAGAAACTTGTTTTCAAACCTCAGAAAATCCACATTTCTGCGGCCACCTCTGAGATACATGTTCGTATATTTATGAACTGCCAGTGCTGTTGTGGCTCCTGCCTCCAGATGCTAGGACACTGCAAGAATGGTGAAGTCAGTGCACCTCCTGACAGGACCACAGTTCATGCCCAAAACACAGACTCTGCTGCAATTGGTGTAGAAGCTAAAGCCTGCTGGGGAACCAGAATTCAACCTTCATCTCACCTCCAATCTCATGAGCAGATCTTTTTTATTTTAATTTTGGAGAAGTTTTTGCTGTAGGGCATGTGCACTCCCCAGAAAGACAGAGAGAGAGAGAGAAAGAGAGAGAGAGAGTAAGAAATCACCCCTCCACCAGGGGGCTTGGCCACACCGCAATCCCTTTTCCATTCTCTTCTCAGGATCTTGGGTACGCACACACATGCGCCCAGATTGAGTTTAAGTCACTGGGTCCAGGACTGGCACCACGGTCGACTACATGGGAGTCCAGTGATATAGCAATTATGCCAACTGCTGATCCCTCATGTGCAGATCTTAACGAACATTCAAACTACAGGAAATCTGGAAGTGTAATTTGAAACTGCTCAGACTAAGATTACTGAAGAGCACACATGGAGGCTGACAGGGACAGGAGCCCACAGGCAGTGTGCTCTCCGCAGAACTCACTCAGACACTTGGAATGACAGCTTCATTGTGCTGCCCTTGCCACTTTGTTTTGTTGACACTTTTAGCAAATGTCAAGGTTTCCAAACAGTAATCAAATCAATCAGTTTTAATAGCACTTCTAAGTATGGAGGTCAACTGTACCAGTGCTTTTAATGCATTTTTGATTTATCTTTAATATAACATTGGGAAAGGTCACTGAAAGGATCATTTTTATTTTAACACAAAACATATGCAACATATGTAAGATACAATTAGATCCTGATCCCATTAACGATCTAGTTTCTACCAATAAAAAGCACTCTTTCACATGCTCCACTGAAGCCAGTTACTAATACAGTCAAACCCAATGTCTTTGCCATGTGTCCAAAAAGCCATGCTTCCCAGATTGTCAGAAAACTTGAGTCTTCCATGGTGTCCTGACCACTTCATCCACCACATCCTCTGTTGCTACCACATAGGAGGTCACTTTTTAAGAGCTATTTCATTAACTCTTTTCAATGCCCACATGCTTCTCTTCTCATTTTGACATGGCTGGCTATTCATAATTAACAGCTCACATATACCCTTTTAGAAAGGCCTTCTAGCTGAGACCAGCAGATGGAGTAATGGTTACATTGCCGGAGTCTCACATTGTCGACTACAATTTGAGTCCCGGACTGGCAGCTTAAAACACACCAGGTGTGTGTGTGTGTGTGTGTGTGTGTGTGTGTGTGTGTATGCCCAAGATTCCAAGAGGAGAAAGGAGGAGAATGGGTTGTGGCATGGCCATCGCCACTGGGGTGGGGGTAATTTCTCACTTTCTGTCTCTCCATGTCTCTCTGGCTCACTTTCTGTCTCTCCATGTCTCTCTGGCAAGTGCCCATACCGTATAGCAAAATCTCTCTAAAAAAATAAAAAAGAAAAAGCCTTTTAGTCGAATCCATTTCAGTGAAGCCTCAATCCTATCTCTAGAGGTTCTCTATCCTGTTTTTCATATTTATGTCTTTATAGCAGGCACCTTATTTGACTTATAATACATATCTTTTGTCTATATTTTGTAATTAATTTTCTCCCCCCCTACTTACTACGTTGTAAAAACCATGATGAAAATACTTCATTCTTGTTAATTATTGCAGTAGCAAATGCACCCCAAACAGTTCTACATTTTTTTGAGAGTTTTTGCTATAGAGCGTGTGCACTTGCCAGAAAAACAGGGAGAGACACAGAAACAGAAAGCAAGAAATCACACCCCCCCGCCACCACCAGAGGGGATGGCCATGCTGCAATGCTTTCTCCTCCATTCTCCTCTCAGGATCTTGAGCACCCACACACACACACCCGGTGTGAGTTTAAGACACCTGGTCCAGGACTTGAACTGCAGTCAACTATATGGGAGTCCAACAACATAGCCATTATGCCAACTGTTGGTCCCCTGAACAGTTCTTCTTAGAGCAAAATCATGACTGTGAACAATGATTCAAGAGGCCATGAATGTGTGAGCCCTGCCATACTCACATAGACCCCATTAGATACAGAGTAAAGTCTGCTGAACTATGTATGCATGATCCATTTTCTCCTATTTCTCTCTTAAAACAATTGGTTAGGGTGTCAAAGTTCCTAGCAAAGAAGCAGTTTCACACACAGCTTTGCAGGTAGGAGTGATCATTTTCTGCAGTCTGAGCCAGTGTAATGTAAGTGAAAATCTACATCTGCTGTCTTGATTTTTAATTATGTGTGGTGAGAACTGAGAGTCATAACAAAATTGTTACACTTTCCCAAATAATTTTTACTTTTTTTTTTTTTCAGAGAGTTTTTTTGGTGTAAAACTTGCATGCTCACTGCAGACACAGAGAAATAGTGAGAAATCTCTCTCTCACACACACACTCTCTCTCTCTCTCACACACACACACACACACACACACACACACACACACACACTGGGTGGGGATGGCAATGCTGTAGTCCCCTCTCCTCCATTCTCCTCTAGGGAATTTGGACATGCATGCACATGCACTTGATGTGAGTTTCAAGCCAGCAGATTCAGGACTTGAACCACAGTCAGTCATAAAGGAGTCCAGTGTTGTAACCACTACACCACCTACTGGTCCCAATTTTTACTTTTTGAAATATGCACCTAACTTGTAGAAACTTAGCATTCATTATATGACTGAGGGGAAGACTTAGATCGCGTGTTTGTGTCTTTCCTGAATTCATATACATTGAAACCTGACCCATATATTAGGCCCCGATTAAGAAGTGAGGTCTGTGGCTGATTAGTACCTTACAAAAGAGATCCCAGGGAGATCTCTCTTGTCTCACCAAGGGAGGACACTGAAAACACCACTGTCTTTGATCCAGAAAGCAGACCTTCACTAGAGACCAAATTTTGCCTTGACCTTGGATTTTCCAGACTTAAAAATTGTGAGAAATAAATGTTTGCTGTTTGTACATCACCCAATCTATGTCACAGAAGCACAATAGAATAAAGCAGAGAGTGAATTGGGCAGAGACACAGCCCTGGTAACGGTGTTGTTTTGCAGAGCCCAGACACTACCTATGGCACTTCTTTACTTATTTTTTTTTCATGTGTAAAAACTGATCCTCAAATTGTTTGAGCCATTCTTTGTTGGAATTTCTATTATTCGCTGCTGAATTCAACCTTAACCAAAACAGAGTCCCATGATGCAGAACTGGCAAACTACGGTCTGCAGACCAAATCCTGTGTACGTTGCTAAAGGAAGTTTTACTCTAACACAGAACACATTTACATGAAATCGTGGACATCATGAAAGTTCCTGAGACCTCTTCCATGATTATGAATCTGAAGTGTGAAATACTTGAAAATGCAAGCCCCTTTAGCCATGCAACTTTGAGCTAGTCTTCATGTCAAGTAAAGGTCATAACGCCTACACTTCTAAGTTTCATAACATCTCAATTTGTGTTAAGGAAAAGCACTAAAATGCTTTTTCCGATTATCTAGGGAAAGTCAAATGTCTTGATAAGAAGTATACAGAAGTAAATAAACTTCTTATATTTGTAAAGCAGTTTGAGAGTGCTGGGTGATTCCAAAGTCTAATGCTAGATTTTTGTCTTTCAGTCATTTATGCCAACCTAAGTATATACCTTTGGAGAGTAAAAAAGAAATAAAGATTTTAAAATAATGTATAAAAATAGACATTTAGAAACAAGACTCTGAGTTTGCACAAATCCTAAAGCCTGAGTGTTCATAGATGATAATATCGCATTTATTCAGAAGCTGGAGTGCAATCACTAAAGAAGTGTGCACACACGTCATGTCAACGTGTGGTGGATAGTCTTCGAGGACAGTCACTGTCCATTTCTTTCCTCCAGCATGTGAAGTTTCTATCTTCTCCTCGAATGTGGACTGGCTTTGTGACTGCTGTAAGTACATGTCATTGACAATGGAACTTCTGGGCTTATCTTTTAAAAATCCTGACTGCTTTTTTTTTTTTTAACAGAGTAAATTTTTATTATTAATACTATTTTAATTTTTTATACAGTAAGTCACTGTATCATAGTAGCTTGCAAAATGTATTTTCCTAGCATGAGTACAAATAGAGGAAATTTAATACAAAGAGCTGACTATACAGATGGTA
>NW_006159681.1:4701278-4710933 GCF_000334495.1 Tupaia belangeri chinensis | reverse complement strand
TATATATATATATATATAACATACAGCATATATAACACATACACATATGTGTGTATATGTATATATATACATATACACACATAAAACATCATTCTTACCTCCAGATCCTACCTGCTTTATTTTGTTTATTTGTTTAAAGAAAAGTCACCTATGATAATAATAAATCCAAATACCTTAATACCATCCCATGTCTTCTTTAGCATTGTAACTTCAGAGCTTTCAATTTCTGCCATAGAGTGTCAGTATATATTGAGTGAAGACATACTCAATATGTTTGATTCGATCTGATTTTCATAGTCTGACTTGCTTTGGTTAGCATTAAATCTATGTTCCTATACTACATATCAAGCAACAGGGTCTCATTGTTTCTTATATCTGAATAATATTCCATAATATACATGTGCCACACTTTTTTAATCCAGTCATCCATTGTTGGGTGCTTTGGTTGAATTTGTTTCTTTTGAAGTAGTGAGGATTAGAATATACTTCCACAAAGTTCTCAAAGGTAACTTACTATTTTTTAAAATTTATTATTAGTAGTAGTAGTATTTATGCATTCAATCACTATACATCATTTAGATCGTAAAGGGACTTTAAACAGCGTGATATACACCTCAGTCCAGCCCAGTTGAGGACACTACACACGTCCTCATCAACAGATCATAAATCATATCTGCATCCCACAAATATCTTACCCCTCTATTTTCCCCCCAAATTTCCTTTCCTACTCTCTTCCCCTCCCACACTCTCCTTCCACTTTTTCTCTAGTGTCCATAACAATTTTCAATACTTTTATGTCCTCCAGCCTTTCAGTCTCTACCATAGAGTATGGACAGTCAGTATATACAATGTCTCTCTTTCATAGCTGGACTTCCTTCACTCAGCAACGAACCCATATTTATCCACTTTCTATCCAGTTCAAGGGTCTTGTTTTTCATGACTGAATAGTCTTCTATGGAGTATATGTGCCACACTTTACAATCCATTCCTCTGTTTGTGAACATTTGGGTTGGCTCCATGCCTTAGCAATCGTTAATAATGCTGCAATAAAAATAGTTGTGCAAGCGTTTTTCTGACTGAGCATTTTCCTGTCCTGTGTAGGTACGCAGGAGTGGGATTCTTGGATCATATGGCAGTTTTATTTGAAGGTCTTTGAGGAATAAAGGAAAACTTCAAACCTATATCTCTGATGAATATAGATGCGAAAATCCTCAACAAGAACCTTGATAGCCATATTCAACAGCAAATAAAAAAGGTTATTTTTACAATAAGGTAGGCTTTATTCCAAGAATGCAAGGGTGGTTCAACATATGCAAAACCATAAATGTAATACATTGTATTAACAGAAAGAAAATGAAAAAACATATGATCATTTCAACTGATGTAGAAAAAATATTCGGGAAAATACAACTTTCCTTTATGATTAAGACTCTCAGTAAAATTGCAGTAGAAGGATTGTTTCTCAGCATAATAAACGTCATCTATGAAAAACCTATAGCTAACATTATACTGAATGGGGAAAAGCTGAAACTTTTCCACTGAAAACTGGTATCAGGCATGGCTGACCCGTTTCTCCGTTTCTATTTGCTATAGTACTGGAAGTGCTAGACAATGAGATCAGACAAGAGAATGAAAAAAAATGTATTCCAATAGGGGAAGAAGAGCTCTGATTGGCAGATATAACAAATAGCACAGGGCTTACAATATGATTATGGGTATGTATATTTCTCATAGGCACTTGCATTTTCAAAACAGGATAGCTGGTCTGAAAAATACTTATTAAGCATCTCTCTCTCTCTCTCTCTCTCTCTCTCTCTGTGTGTGTGTGTGTGTGTATACCAGTAATACTGCATTTTCTCCTCAAAGTTGTGGTTGAGGGTCTTGGTTTTTGTGACTGAGGGGAATAAAGACCAATAGCATCTCTAATGAAATACTGTACATGTATCCCTTCCTAGGGAATGGCTATGATTCCTACTTGTAGTTAGTTTCTTATGTCTGCATTATTATTTTTTCCTTTGTGATAGTAGAAAGAGATAAAAAAAGCATATACTTTCAAGGACACATGTAGGAGCACCCACTTCTCTGGTAGTAACTATGAATGAAATTTCACTGCAGCCCTTTTTACCTGATACGATAAAGTCATCTGTCCTGTGCTAAAGCAACATACTAAAACCATGTCCTGGATCTGCATATGGCTCAATACCTGTGACTGGTACCCTCCATCCTAATGGTAACTGGGCTAGAAGCACCATTTGTCAAATCCATCATAGTTTGTGCTATCTCCTTTCATCCTCTAGCTACTAGCTTTATAAAAGTAACAGCAACTTAAAAGAAAAATACACCTTGACATTAACCTCAATATAAATATCTGCATTAAGAAACAAAAGGTACCACAGAGTACTTGAATCAAATCATGATCTAGTCATATCTGCAATATCACTTGTATTCTGGCAAAGGCTGGAGTTGTTTTCAACTTAACACTAATACCAGTCAAAGGACATTAGAAGTTGACAATTTAGAATTTCAAATTATACAGTTTTTGATTAAGAATTATTATACACAAAGATAAATATCTACTCCCAATGATACCAAGGAGCTGTATTTGAGTCACATAAACTCTGTAAAAGGCAAATGTAGTTCAACTTGCTTTTCTTTATTTTGTCGTTTTTATGTTATTTCTCCCTCTAGCTTCCTATTGTATATTTCACCTAATCGGTATTTTGCATTGTTGATTTTGTAGTAGATTTTCCCTATAGTAACATATATTTTTTTTCCTTTTTAACATAAATGTAAGTTGCCTAATGTTTAATGATTATCTCCATTTATAAGTGGTTAGGTCTATTTATATGATATTCACTTAACATTTATTCGAATAACTATTTTCCATTTATATCTAAGCATTCAAGCATTTCATTTCTTCTCATTTTGCCATATCAACCAACCTATATTTCTCACAGAGAAATTATTATCTTTCTACATTCATAGTGCATAATTTTCATGGGAGTGTATTGTTGCTATCTCTTCAATAATTTCATAATATATGGCAAATGGTACTTACTATGCTATAAGATTCTAAAGAACAAGGAATGCACATAATAAAATTCAAAATAGCATGCATTTATAAAGCTATAAGCACAGACTTTTTATGATGTATGATTACTTTAATCACATTATTTTCTACTTAATTGATAACTCAAGAAGTTATCAACCTCTATCAAATCTCTGGCTAACAAGGGAAAATTAGAAACTATCTACAAAAGGTTTAGATAATGTTAATATGAAAGCACTGCCCATAAATATAGCAATAATGAATCAAATTCACAATATGCCTCGAACTCCGCAGTACACTTGATAGCAATCTATCCACATATTTCCTTCCCAGACCTCTCATGGAGCACACTAAACACCCAGCAAAGCAAATCTAATAGAGTACTTAGGACTTATTAAAATTCTCATTGAAATTCACTGATTTTTCACAAAAGAATATATATAAGAAAAGGCAGTAAGAAGAAGTTAGACATTATTTATAAAATAAGAAAAAATAAAACAGGCTCTAATTTTAGCACCGATGCCTAAGAGCTCAGAATATTTTAATTTCAGTGAAGAGGAAATGTGTTCTTATGGAAGATATTTGAAACTCTTGTTATGTAAGGTTATTGCTTTACCTTATATAACAATAACACTGTGGCTGACACAGAAAATATTATAATAATAAAAGAGGTTATTATAATACCACATTAATAAATGATAGCAATGTGTTGGACACTGCACATAATAAAAATTATAGGCAAGCATAATTTGTATTATAAGTAAAAGTAGTTAAATTTCAGTTTGCTAGATGCTCCTCTAAATCCTTATATGCCTGACCTTATTTCTTTATCATAACAACTCATTTTACATATGAAGAAACCATAGCTCAGGTAAGTAGTTTGCCTTGAACTCCACATCTAATAAGCAGATAGTAGATGTCAATTTAGACCAGTCTGTGTTCATCATAATTAGACAAAGAAAAGGGTTCTGCAGTTACTCAAAAGAAGGAATAAAGGACAAAAAAATGCAAGGCTAATAAGAATTTTAATTGATACTCAGTTTACTGATCAATCAATGGGAAATTCTTATGTATCTTAGTGGAAAATACTCCTTGTGCAGCCAAAAAGGCAAGAATTCACTGATGAGGCAGAGACTTTCATAGAAACAGGTAAAGTATAAATATGTAGAGACAGAGATGCAAATCAGATAAGATATGGAATTCCAAAAGATGTCTTAAGTCATTTTATTCACTATTATCATAATTTTATATTACATTTAATTGCATATATCTTTACAGTGTATTGCATTTCTTTTTCCAGCATGAGTACATGCATTTCAGTCAAGACAAAGACATTACTATCCACATCATCATCGAATAGTTTTTCATTGTTTTTTTTTCAGATTATTATTATTATTTATTCTCGTTATTTTTAAGCATTCAATCTCTCTATATAATTTGACTTCTAAAGAGAATTTACCCATCATGAAATATTTTTCTGACCTGTCCATTCGAGAGTACTCCACATGTCATCATCAACAGGTAATAAACCACTTCTGTGTCCCACTAATATACCTATTTGTTCTCTTGCTATCGTCCTCTATACTCTTCCCTCTCTCCACACTGTCTTCAGTATCCATAACTATTTTCACTGCTTTTATGCCCTCCAGTATTTCAATCTCTACCATAAAGGGCAGATAGTATATATTAAGTGCATACATACAATATCTTTCTTTCGTATCCTGACTTGCTTCACTCAACAATAGATCTTCCCTATTCAACTACTTTCTATCAAATGCCAGGGTCTTGTTTTGTTTTGGTGACTGAATAGTATTCCATGGAGTATACGTACTACACTTTTTTCATCCACTCATTTGTTTGTGGACAATTATGTTGGGCTGGCCCTGTAGTGCAGCGGTTAAGAGTCATGCACAGAAAACCAGATCACACATGGTGGACAGCTGTTCGAACCTTGGCCTTGGTAGCTTGAAAAAATGCCACGCATGCATACCTGTGTGTTCCAGACCCCAACAAGATAGCGAGATGGGGAGAAAGGAATGCGTCATGGGTATTCTCTAGTGGGGCATGCATTCTTGCTCTTGTGTATGTATTTTTCTGTGGTATGAATAGGAAATATTAGAATTTGTAGATTGCAGTGCCATTGGTGACCAGTTTAGCAGACCCAGCTGGCCCTGGCTGATCAGATGGCCAAAGGCTGATGAGATAACCAAGTCAGCCCTCTCCATGTGTGTCACAACCGGAGTCCCTGAGGTGGCACTGTGCCGTTACCCTGGTTGGGAAGCTCTGCTCTAGACTATATGTCTTCAGGGCTAATAAGCCCATCATTTTAAGTCAGTTCAAACCATATCTTCTGTTCTTTGTAACTGTAGTGCTTCTACTGATATGAAAGCCTCATGGGGTTTCTATCAATTAAGTATGCTTTTGTCCATAAGTAAGTGAAAATCTGTCAAGAGTCGTGAAACAAGGGTTGATCTATTTTTTCATACAGAAAAAAGTTACAGAGAAGACCGTGTAAAGCCTGCAGTCCCTCAACAGCAGGATGATATGGACTGCTTCTCCCTCTCTGTGAAGCCTCTCCTTGCAGATCCAGGTGTCACCTAGGTTTATGGTAGGAATAAAGGCACAAGTTAAAGCAAGGTCTCATGAGGTTTGATCTCTAGCTGGAGGGGAAACCATCTTCATCAGAGCTCCCATCATAGCTTTTAGTGAAGTCAGTCCCGTGCTCAGTCCCTCAGAGCTGCTAGTTAGTGAGACTGTTATGCTGGTCTCAGTACTATCAAGGTACACGAGACATCCTTTCCTAAGACCCAGGATCTTTCTTTCCTGAACGTGGTTTTTTGCTTTTTTTGGTTTGTTTGTTTTGTTTTGTTTTCCATAGTGATAAAGTTTTCAGAAAATGAATTTCTCCACGAAGAACAATGATTTGTATCTGCTATGGAGTTCTTTCTTTTTTTTTTTTTTTCTATTGAAATTATTCTTCTTGGTTTGCAAATAATCACCATACAGCTTTGTGGGTTCCAGTACTGTTTTTCATAGCATGCATATAGTATGTAAGAATCAGATCTAAGCTATACACACATCCATTGTCTTCAGCATTGAACACCACATCATGATGTGCACATTCAATCATAGTTCTACCAGTTGGGGGGTTTCTTCTGGAGAGGAAGTACATCTTCAGTGGTCAGCAACATGCTTGCTCTGCTGCTAGGTATACCTGCCCATTGCCCATTCTGCTTGTTTACATGCATTGTGTCTGCAGCTAATTTTCACAACACCCACCCACTCCTTGTTGCTTCTCATGTCTACCACTACTATCTACTTTTTGTTTGTTTGTTTTTGGTTTTTAGTTTTTAGTTTTTGCTAGAGGGTGCATGCAGTAACTAGAGACAAGGAGGAAAAGTGATAAATCACTCCCCAGAACAGATGGTCACACTGCGACCCCTTCTCCTCCATTCTCTTCTCAGGATTTTATGCATACACACACATATCTCGTGTCTGGCATGATATTTCAAGCTGTCAGGTCTGGGACTTGAACCTTGAAACTGGTCATGTGGGACCCAGCTGCCTTAACCTCTGCGCTACCTGCTGGCTCCTATTGCTCTTCTTCTAGGCTACTGGTTCTTCAGTTTTCACCACAGAGTGCAGGCATTCAGTACGTTAATTTTAAGTGGGGATGAGTCGTATGTGGATAAAGCTCTTGACACAGTGCCTCGTGTATAGACATTCAATATATGCTAGCTATTATTAGTATCATCATCATCATCATCATCACAACCAAATCGGTACTGCATTTTCTCAACACTATGAACACAAAGGTATTTTTTAAATTAAAAATTGGAAATATTGCTCGCTTGCCCCACTATATCACACTTTTCATGTGGACATTGAAATGTTTTATCACTTTGAGTTCTGTGTCTTTTTGAGTTCTCTGTAAATTTATGTAAATACAGCTCTCATTTCTGCAGCTGCTTCCTAGCTAGGGCTAAATATGTTATACACTATCATGCCACCCACTCTGTCTCTCCAGTCTTGTTATGGAAGGACCATACAACCCTCAGAAAAGCCCTATCCCATGCAAATTTCCATATGCCTGTCTTCAACATGCCACTCTGCATTTCTAGACGGGTCATCTAAACTGAGGCTTGCTTGAACGTATCTAAAATGCTCTTGGGTCAGTTTCACGGTGCAGCAGTGCTGTGCTGCCTGAGAGAATCTGGATCCCACATGGCAACTGCGATTGGAATCCTCGGCCTGGCCAGCCTGGAACATTCTGGCACACACGCACATGGCCAGACTAGAAAGCCATAAAAGGGGATCATAGCGTGCATGACCAGACCCTATGGAGAGTGCATCTCTCTTCCTCTCTCTCTCTCTCTCTCTCTCTCTGCTCTATAGTAAAGGAGGCAAACACCTTGTTGGATAGCCTGACATATGTCAGTATCCAATATACATATAAAAGTCTTTTCACTGTTAAAAGTGAGTGATACATATGATAACTGCATTGCTAATTAGTACCTCAGTGCAGCTCAGTGTTTTGCAATTGCATTGCTCACCCTGTCTGCCATAACAAGTGCATGTCGGTGGAAGAGGAATGGCAGTCCAGGTGTGAAACCCTCACCACTGCATCCAGGAAGCAAGTCAGCGCAAGTTCTCTGCTGGGGAGCCTCAACCTGCAGCTGAAGACTTGGATTTATCGAACTTGATCTTGCATATGGGAGGGGTCATGACACTGGGTGTTTTTGGAATACATTTTTTTTAAAGTCCATCACAGGTTTTCCTCTGAAATACTTTTTTCACTTCATGTTGGTTGATAACTCTCCAATTCATTCCATTTTACTTTGAATAATGGGATTCAAAGATCCTCACAATTCTAAAATGAAACACATCTGAGGCTGCCTGCTACGGGGATGAAACATGAAAAGGCAGCTGAAACTTTTGAAATGGAAAATGGGGAAAAAAAAATCTGTGCAGATCAAAATGCATTTCATGTTCAAAATTTTCCAAAGAAACGACTTCCTAAAACTCTTTTTCATAAGTTTGTTTTGGCTTCCATTGGTCAGTACAGGCTAATAGAATCAAACATGACAGTGTTTATTGCATTTAAAAATAAATAAATAAAATAAAATAAAAGAATTACACTTTTCCAAATAGCTTAAAGACTAAAATTACCAAAAGTAGTATGTCATTGTGTGTTCACTATAAAATAAATTTATTAATTAGTAATTGAAAGTTAGCTATCATTGCTTTGTTTTTGAACACCTTAGGCACACAAGGAACTAGTAATGAAAATTGAAATAGAGCAAAAGGTTGAAATTCTGTTATATTATTGTGATGGCAATTTTTATG
This sequence comes from Tupaia belangeri chinensis, assembly GCF_000334495.1. Classification (NCBI taxonomy): domain Eukaryota; kingdom Metazoa; phylum Chordata; class Mammalia; order Scandentia; family Tupaiidae; genus Tupaia; species Tupaia belangeri. Next base: position 4,702,538 of record NW_006159681.1, on the reverse strand, counting down.
TGTCAGCTTGACTGGCCCTGGTGTCCAGATATGTGGCCAAGCAATATTCTGGGATGTTTCTGTGAGAGTGTGTTGGAATGAAATTCATGTTTAAACAGGCTGATTTACAATATACTAGACTCCCTTCTCTAATCCAGGTGGGTCTCATTCAATCAGTTGACAGCCTAACTGGAATAAAAGCCTGACTTCCCCCTGAACATGGGAAAAGTCTGTCCACACAGTGACTTCAAACCTGTACTACAGACGGTAGACTGGCCATCTCTGTAACTGAATACACAGCCTATTATTCTTGCTTTTCTAATAGAAACCTGAATAATTATATGTGTGTTTTGGGTTTGTGCAAGCAAAAAAGGAGTAATGTTTAGAAGCAGACATTATTTCCCATATAAAATAAGAACTCTGAACTAGTACATTCAGGGATTAAGAAATGAAGATTTTCTGCTGAGAATTCACCCTCCAGACCCGATTCTCAAGTATCTCTGTGCACTGCCTAGACAGGTCTAAGTGAACCATAGTCAAATATCTGAATACTATTAGGGTTAGAATATTTTTCAATTCCCATTGAATCTGTCACATCAAGGGAGAAAAATGGAACTGGAGAGAGATTGCAGATCACCTCCTCTTGCCTGCCTCTGAACGCTCAAATTGAACTTCTAAAAATTAGGAAGAAACAAATAACCAACACATCAGATGACTAGAAATCACCCTAGAGGCACAAGAAATATGAGACATGAAGAAAATACTTCTTCCTCAAGGGAAAATAATAACTCCTCTTCATCCACAGATAGTACAATGAAATTTGCAGAAATGTCAGATAAAATATTTAGAATATTCAGGGACCAGCAGTTAGCATAATGGCTATGTCGCTGGACTCCCACGTAGTCGACTGCGTTTCGCGTCCCAGACCCGTTGACTTAAAACTCACACCGGGCGTGTGTGCTTGTGTGCCCAAGATCCAGAGAGGAGAATGAAAAAGAAGGGATTGCGGCATAACCATTCCCCCTGAGGGGTGATTTTTCGCTTTCTGTCTCTCTATCTCTCTCTGTCTGTCTGGCGAGCAAACGCGACCTATAGTGAAAACCTCTCCAAAAAAAAAAAAATTGCCAAAACAAAGTTAAAAAATAAACAAAAAGAACAACACATTTTCACAACAGAATAGAGACAATAAACTCCAGAAAAGGAAGGAGAAAAGAGCGACAAGTTCCAGGAGATGAGAAAGTTCTTGCCTTACCTGAAAGAGGAAATATGCACCATAAAAAA
>NW_006159681.1:4696600-4698282 GCF_000334495.1 Tupaia belangeri chinensis | reverse complement strand
ATGTTCACTGAATGAATGTAAAATAAATAAAATAAGTTTAAAAAGAGAAAAGAGGAAAAAAAGAAAAGAAAATGAGCACTCAGGGACTAGCAGACAGCGTAGCAGTTAAGTCACCAGATTCTCACAATGTCAACTGTGGTTTGAGTCTAGGAATCTGGCATGAAACTCAGGCTGAGCCCGTGTGCACGCATGTCTAAAATCCTGAGAGGAGAATGAAGGAATGAGATGCAGTGTGGTTTCCTCCGGGGTCGGGGGGTAACTTTTCCTTTCTCTCTCTCTGTGTCTCCTGCAAACACACACTTCCCATAGCAAAAATCTGTCTCTAAAAAAAAAAAAAATTAATCAGAACTCAGGCCAGCTGGTGGTGTGGAGGTTAAAGCACTGGATCCCACATGTCCAGCTTTGCAAATAAGGTCTGGAACCTGGAGATTTCAGAATGTCTTCAGGTGCATGTAGTGCATGCCCAAAATCCTGAGAGGATAGTGGAGAAGAAGGAATTGTGGCATGCCCATCTTCCTCAGAGGAGTAATTTCTCACTTTCTCTCTCTGCTTGTCTCTCTCTCTCTGTCTTGTCTAGTGATTGCACACACCCTATAGCAAAAACTAAAAACAACAACAACAAAAATATTCAGAATTTAAATCAATTTTACTAGTATTCCAAGAGATTGGAACCTATATAACATGTTATATTTTTACATACAAAATTACTGTATGTTTTATAAATATATAAACCTGGCATATATCTAGGAGAATATTAATTGAAAGCATATTTTTCTAGTCAGCCTCTTGCTAATATAAATCCACAGATTACAATGAGAACATATTTGATATTTTATCAGGAATTTCTATCTAATAACTAAACCAAGTAAATATTTAAAATTAAAGCAAAAAACAAGATGCTACAATTTATTAAAATAAGAGAAGGAAATTTAATTATTGACTCTACTCAATATCATTGACAGATCTATATAATTAATTCATCATTGCTATTTAGTTGCTAAATAGGAATATTTATCAATTAAATAGAAATATAAATTTTAAAACAAAGCGATGTATATTTCTAAGGAAAAAAATCCCCATATAGTGACACACATAGTTAAGACAATTTCTTATCATGTTATTTTATAAACCACAGTGTCTTTTTTTTTCCATTTAAGACATGAGCTAAAATATCTTTTGGGTGCAAAAACCATACATGCTTGAGAATGAAACATTTGTTCAGAATTTTTAGTAATGCAGATATAAATTAATTATCAGCCATCTTGGGAAATCTTTAATTGATAAAATAATCCTAATGCAAGAACCTGTTTAGTAATATAAAATGCCTTCTTATTTGGGAGTAAAATTCAATTAATCCTAAAATCATTTCTGTATAGTTCTTTGCATAAACAAACATCCAGCTTGCACCAAGGGATATTCAAATGACCCTAGACAATCCTTATGACATGACATTCATATTATTTTGGTGATGACAGATATTAAACAACTAATTGCCTGATAAAGTGCTAAAGTATAATTTGAGCAAGTATTTGAATGGAATATTAGAGAGCTGTTCGAGTTTATAAATTAAGTCAGGGTTGGAAGAATTCATAGAATTAATGATCTTCTGTATACTGAAATATAAAAAAGAATTAAGTTATATATATATATATATATATGTGTGTGTGTGTATAGTTAAAGAA
>NW_006159681.1:4664024-4695786 GCF_000334495.1 Tupaia belangeri chinensis | reverse complement strand
TATATATATAAATAATATGGTCCAAGAGAGATTCTGAAAGGAACCCAGAGTGGCCAAATGGTTGCAAAAGTAAGAAAAGTGGGAAATGAGATGAGATGAGATTCAAAATTCCCTCATAGCTCGAATCGGGTAGCCCCAAATTAGTTTTATGACTTGAGCAAATTATTCAAATTCTCCAAGTCTTAATCTCCTAGATGTTAAGCAAAGTAAAAGAAAAAATTAGTTGATCTTGTTCTGGCACCTCAAAATAAAACTTGAGAGTAAAGTTTATTGTTCTAAGTTTGTCTTTTACTTTTTGTTTTTTATTTTAATTATTTATTTTGGCAAGAACACTTGACATAATATCTGTGCTCTTAACACCCTTTAAGTGTACAGTATAGTATTTGTAATTCTAAGCACAATGTTGTATAGCAGATCACTAGAATCTAAACCTCCTTCCTAATTGAATCTTTATACCCATTGAGTATGGAAAGGTGATGAGGGAAAGGAAAATGAGAATCGTCCCCAGCCGCTCATAATCACCATTCTACCCTCTACTTCTAAAGTGTTCTATGTATAGTTAAAGAAGATGTGATAATTATATACCATGGAATTTATTTTAGCTTAAAAAGAAGGAATCCCTATCATAGGCATAAATGTAAACAAACCTTGAGGACATTCTTTTAAATGAGATAAGCCAGTTGCAACAGGAACACATACTGCATGTTTTCAGTTACATGGAGTGTGTCATCTCATTTTTTTAAAATTACCATGCAGTTAAATTAACCTTTTTGATGTACAGGTTTATAAATACTAACTCAAGTATAGATTTATGTAACCATCTCTACAGTCAGAATTCAAAACAGTTCTGTCATCTCAAAATAACCCTAATGTCCTGGAAATTCTTGGTCTGTTTTCAGTTACTGTACTTTAGAACGCCACCTAAATGAAAGGATGCAATGTGTGTGTTGTACGTCTGGTTTCACTCTCTCAGCACAATCTCTTTGAAATTCATTCACATGGCTTGTGCATCCACAAGCTATTCTTATTTGTTGCTAAGTAGTTTTCCGTGAATGGACATACCATGGCTTGTTCATCTATTTTTACGTTGAGGATTTGGATTGTTTTAATACTTGGAGCTGCTGTGAGCCATTGTGTAGAAGTTTTTGTGAAAGCATAGCTTTCCAGAATATGCCAGGAATTGGGTTGCTGACTGACATGGCAGGATGAAAGATTTTTCCATTCTACAATCCTACCATTGGCATTTTTGTGCTACATTTTAATCAGCTTTTGGTATTTGTCCATTATTCTAGCCATTTTCATAGCTGTAGTGTTCTCTTATTATAATTTATATTATATGTACTCATTTGCCACCCTCTAACTTCTTTATTGAAAGACCTGCTCATATTTTCTTACTGCTACTTTTTGAGTATGTATTTTTATACAAATACTTCTTTAAATGTGTAGTTTGCAAATACTTTCACTCTGTAGCTCACATTAACGAAATGTTTTTTCATTTTAATAAAGCTCCATTTACATTTTTCTCTTTTGGAACACATATATGGTATCATATCTAAAAATATTTTTTACTAAATCAAAACCACCATGTTTTTATTCTATGTTTTTTCCTCACTAAATGTTAGATTGCTTTATTTTCAATTTATATTTCATTTTAAGGTAATTTTTGTATAAGATAAGACATCTAGGTTAAAATTATTATTGTTATTTTTTCTGATGGATCTCCATTTTTTTTCTGAACTGTCAATTGAAACATCTATTAATTCCCCATTGAAAAATATTTCTTGTTCTTCACTAATTTTTGTAAATTTGCCAAAAAGCTATAGGCGAATATTATAGCTATATATGTGTCAGTCTGTTTTGGGACTCCATTCTGTTCAGTTGGTTTGTGCACCTGCCCCATCACTAATGTCAAATGGTCATGATCGTGATCGCTTCTTAGTAAGATGATACAACAGCATATTGGATGATGTATAACCACAAATTACTACTTTTTTGCTGTTTGAATTTCTTTGCCTTCTCATATAAAATTTAAAAGTAGCTTATCTACAACTCTTTGAAATTTCTGCTGGGATTATGTTTGGAATTGAATTAAATCTATCACCTTGAGAGAAGTTTATATAGTTTGTAAGTTGAATCTTCCAATTCATGAAATTGTAGGACTCTCCAGTTACATAGACCTTCCTTGATTTCTTTTATCAGTGTTTCATAATTTTTCATAATACAGATCCTGTGCCTGATTTGTTAGATACATGCCAAATAATTCCATTTCTTTTTCAGTGATTGTAAATTGTATTGCTTTCATAAAATAGGCGTTTACTAGGTTATTTCTAACATACATGTATGACTGGGGAGTTGACCTGGCAATCTGAAACCTTGCTAAGCTCACTTACTAGTTATAGGAGGTTTATATACATTCCTTGACATTTTCATATAAACTTGATATTTTTATATAAACTATAATGCATTCTGTGATTAGGGATGAGTTTAATCCTTCCTGCATAATTGAGAGCATTTTTAACTTCTTCCTCATGCCCTACTGTACTAGTTATGACTTACTAAATTGAATAGAAGCAAAGAAAATGAATGTTTTTGTGTTAGCCATTCACTCATTCAACATCAAGTACTAGGTTAGCTGTAGGATTTGGGGTTGATGCTCTTTAGTTGTTGAGAAATTTCCCTTCTATATCTATCTGCTGGAGAATTTTATCATTTGTGGAATTGAGTACTTTCACATATCATTTTTTGCTCAATTAATTAGATCATGTGGACTTTGCAGTTAGTAAGGTAGATTAAATTGATTAATTTTGGCTATTAAATAAACCTGATTTTCTGAGTCAAATTTTGATGGATTATAGTATGTTTCTTTCTTAAATATTGATGGATTTGATTTGCTAATCTTTTATTTTTTCCATGTTTATGAAGGATATTAGTCTTTAGTTTTTTTGTTTTTATTCTTTTTCTTGTTTTAATATGAAGAAGTTATGGGTAGTTTTTTTAATAGATTTTTTGCTATATGGTGTGTGTGCTCACTAAAGAGACAGAACTAGAGAGAAAGAAAGTGAGAAATCACTCCCCAGGGTGATGGCTACACCGCAATCCCTTCTCCTCCATTCTCCTTTCGGGATTTTGGGCACACATGCACACACACATGACCAGCCTGAGTTTTAAGTGACTGGGTATAAGACTGGAACCACAGTCACCAATGTGGGAGTCTAGCAATGTAACTATTATGCCATCTGCTGGTCCCAAAATGATGGCTAATTTTGTGTCAACTTTGTCGGGCTAAAGGATGACCAGATAGTTGGTAAACATTGCTCTGTGTGTCTGTGAATGTGCTTCTAGAAGAGATTGCATGTAATTTGGTAGGCTGGGTAAAGGACATCACCCTCAATGACACGGGTATGCTTCGTAGCATCCATAGAAAGCCAAAACAGAACAGAAAGGGGAAGGAAAGGTAACTTCTCACTCTCTCCTTTGAGCCGGAACCAGTCACCCATGTCCTCCCTCTCTTGGACTTGAGAGCTCCTGATTCTCATGTCTTTGGACTTGTACTGAATTACTCTGGGGGCTTTCTTGGTTCTCCAGCTTGCAGACAGCTTATTGTGGATATCTAAAAGTCTACATCACAGGAGGCAATTCTTAGAGTAAGTTTCCTTTTACCTGTTACATTTATATCTACATCAGTATCTATATCTTTATATCTCTTTCTATGTCATCTATTTATAAATATCTATCCCATTGATTCTGTTTCTTTGGGGAGTGCTATATAATACACAAAATAATGCTGACCCCGTGAAGTGAGTTTGGAAGTATTCCTTGTTCTACTGCTTGAAAGAGGATGTATAGAACTGGAGATATTTATTTACTTTGGCTTTATTTATTTATTTTTTAAATTTTCTTTCTTTATTTGTGTGTGTGTGTGTAACTTTGAATCACTGCACATCTTTACAGCCTAGAAAATGAATCTCCTCAGCATGAAGACATTGCATTTTAATCCAGTTAAGATTAACATGAACAATTTTTGACATTTATGTCTATTAAATGTTTGAGTTTTTATTTGTTTTTGTTCTTTTCTTTGAGTTGGTGATATTTTGAAAAATATTCATTAGAATTTGCCAGTGAAATTATCTAGGCCTAAATATGAATTTCTGGAATATTTTAAACTAAGAATTAAATTTTATTTATAGCTGTGATACTATTGAAGTTATATATTTCAGCTTGGGCAAGTTTTAATAGTTTGTAGATTTTGAAGAATTGACTCATTTTGTGGTCATCTCAGTGTTCACTTTTATGTCAAGGGTAATTTGCAATATTTCTTTATGCACCTTTAATATTTATAAAATCTATAGTGAGATCTTCTCTTTCACATCTAATATTTGTAAGTTTTGTCTTCTCTCTTTTTTGCCTTCAAAAAAGACTCCAAATTTTAACTTTCTTAGTAAATATGTTTTCAAAGAAACAACCTTTGTTTTTATTTGTTTTATCATATTTTTTGGTTTTGATGTTATTGATTTCAGCTGGTATCTTTATTGCTTCCTTCCATATGCTCACTTTGTTTGATTTGCTTTTCAAATTCTGTTTTCTGAAGGTTGAAGCTTGCACACTGATTTGAGACCTTTCTTATTGTCCAGTGCAAACACTTTGTTCTATATATATCCCTGGAAGAACAGCTTTAGTGATATCAAAATTCTGGATGTGCTGTGCTTTCCACTTAATTTAATTAAAACAATCATATAATCCCCACTGTGGTTTCTCCCTTGACCCATGGGCTATTTAGTAGTCCGTTGTTCAGTTTACAAATATGTGGAGATCTTTCTTTATGGATTTCCAATTTATTTTCTTTGTTACCTGCTGTGCTGTGCTTCACTCAGACCTGGCATCCTTTCACAAAACTTGGCATATGGGCTAGAAAAGTATTCCCAGATGTTTCATATCACACCCAAAGCACAAAGAAGCCCTTCTTTTTCTGGCGGTGGCAGGATGAGGCACAGCGATGTGTTTTCCTCTGGAGCTATACTCCAGCGTATGCCTCATCACTCTAACTCGAAAAAGAATATGGTCCGTCCAGCCTCTGAATCTCGGAAAAGTTTCACCCCTACCCGGTGGTGCACACGTGTCTCACCAAGCTTCTTTTCCTTTGCTTTTTGGATTAATAGATCTTTTGCTTTGTTAGTTTCCTCAGCTATTTTTACAACCATAATTTTAGATTTTCGAAAGTTGTACTTTATTTCTAGTAGCTGATTTTGAAATATTGCCATACATATGTGACACAGTATAGCTGCAATAAATACCTTATTTCCTTTTCAGACCAAGATATATGTGAAAGTGTATCTCTCTCTCTCTAAATATATATATATATACATTTTTTATAAAGTCACAAAACCAGATTACCCCATATCAACTAATGCATTGTTGTGAATTTGTGCATTATCATAGTAAAATGATATATTTATGCTTGATATTTTATAGTCTCTCTTCACTACTGTCCTTGCACCCTAAACATTTGTTCTGGAGATGTTTTCCTTCATGGCAGGTATATCTTCATAAACTCCTTTGGTGGAGACAGAATGGTGGTCAACTCCCCCCATTTTATTCTTCTGGAATGTTCCTATTTCATCTTCACTTTTTAAAGATAATTTCTCCATATAGCAATTCTAGGTCAATGGTTATTACTCTCTAAAACTTTGAATGTATTATTACATTGCCTCTCAACTTCCATTGTCGCCACTGAAAAGTGTGCTATAAACTATTTTTTAATGATATTTTTATTCAGTTTATTTTAAGCTCTTGATATACTTCAGAACAACTTGTTCATGTATGGCTTTGTTTGGTTTAAATCTATCCTGTTGGAATCCATTATTTTTACTGATCTGTGGATTCTTGTTTTTAATTGGTCTGGAAAATGTCTCAGCCATTATATCTTCAAACATTGCCTTTCCTCCAGCCCACATTTAACCATTTATTACAACTCTACTTAAATTTATGTTGAGCCTCCTCATTTCAAACCCAAAATATTTTATCAGTTTCAAAATAGTCTAAAAAGTTTTCTTAGAAAACTTTTGGTCTTAGGGGCCAGAAGTTGGCATGGTGATTAAGGATGCTGGATTCTCGCATGGCCGACTGTGGTTCGAGTCCCGGATCTGGTGCCTTGCTTTCTCATTTCCCCCCTCTCTCTATTTCACACACACACACACTCTCTCTCTAGTCAAATTAAGATAGATAAATAAAGTTAAATAATTAAAAATGAGAAAACTTTGGGTCTCTACTTTATTGTCTTATCTGTGATGGAACAAAACCATACTTAAAAGTTCTATTTTTATCTTCCTTTTTTCAATTGCTAGTATTTTATGTCTCAAATTAGTCAGAACGTTTTTCCGAAGTATTTTAGTATTTCAATTTCAAATATTGTCCTTGCTATGTTCTACAGTTTGAACACATTTGTTCTTTCTGTTGACTTATATACATTATAAACTTGTTTTTGATGCATTTCCTGGTGATAAATTAGAAATGAATATTGGTTTCCTTAATTTATGGAATACTGATAAAAGAAATAGAGGAAATTTCTAGCTTATAAGAATTTATGATTGCCCATACCCTAACCCAGAGGGTGCTATCAACTTTGGTACCCTCATACCTCCTGATGAAAATGAGCCTTCATTTGACCCCATCATCAAAACTGAAGAAACACAACTCCATCATCAAACATGCTTCTCTCTTGTTACAGTAGACAGTTCTTAAGATAATACTCTTTCTGTCAGAATGGGTCTCATGCAGAATGCTTTATATACACTAAAACTTTACATGTTGTTTTTCTACATATGTCTATGCCACCTAACTTGAACATTTCTATCTATTACAACCTATTATCTCATAATTTTTCTGTCATCTTTTTTTCCAATCAATCTCAATTAAAAAAAAAAATTGAGAACCACATTGCTTCATTTGTATTACTCTTTTCTTCTGCTGTCCAAAACTTTATTATCGGTAATAATAAATGCCACTGTTATTATCAGTTAACCTACCTTTCAATGCAATGCATATAAACTTTTCTAAGGAATGAGGCTTCAGTTTATGTAGGGCCTTAACAATAATTTACAAGACTCCCCATTCTCTCTTTTCTAATGTCTTTGTTTTGTTTCATTTCTTTGGAGGCTATAGTCTCCTCTCCAGAGTGAGTGTGGAAGAGAGAGAGCCAGAGAGAGCCCACAACAGAGTCGGGACACCAAGACACACCCTTAGCTTTCAGCCAGCCCCAGATCATGGGCGTGTGCTGCATACCCAGCCTACTCAGAGGTCCCTAAACTTAAACTTGGCATCTGCCTCTGTAGGATTACCTCGCAAGTGGTGTGTTTTACCACTGTGTGACCATCTGGCCTTGTCTCCTCTTTTCTATTGACTTTATTATATGTTATCACATTTATTTTTATAATTAAAACATGCCATTCATTTTCTAGAAAGTTCCCTAGGACCAACCTCTCCTCTGAGTTGCAGACTATTCTGTGCCACTGTGTCTTCAACACTTTGCTAATTTGAAAAGTGCATACTAGAATATTTAAGGGTGAAATACCGCACGGTCTACTTATAAGGGTATGTTTGATATTTTTCATAAAAGATTTTTTTATAAAAAGGGAGATAGGTAGAAAATGAGTATGGCAAATGTTGATGGTAATTGAAACTGAACGATGTTTGTCAAACGCCTTACTTTTGAGTTTGTTTAGAAAATTTCATAATAAAAAGTTTATTTTGAAAAAAAAAAAGAAATACTACAAATAACATGGACCTGAAATGCATGTCTATAGTTCTTCTTTAATGTATTCCAACACAATAGAAGGTAGTACTCTCTTTTTGTTTTGTTTTGTTTTATTCAAACTCACTGTTTGAAAAGGTCATTCTTGATTTTCTCTCTCTAAACACGACATCAAAATCCATTGCTATGTCTTTCTGTTTACCTTTAAATAGTTATCAAAAAATGTACACTTGTTTACATCTCTTAACCCCACCGAGTATTCAGATGTCTACATTTGGGTACAGCAGGTTGACATGTTGGAGCCCAACATAGCCAACCATGGTTCAATTCCAGGACCTGGCATCTTGCTTTCTCTTTTTACCTCTCTCTTTCTCTTGCTGTCTCTCTGGTGAGTGCACATGCCCTACGGCAGAATGAAAATAATAAACAAAATTAAATTGATAATTTTTTGAGAGAGAGATTTTTACTACAAGGCATGTGAACTCATTAGAGAAACAGAAAGAGAGAAATCATATCCCAGAGATATGCGTACTGCAATTCTTTCTCCTTCATTCTCCTCTTAGGATTTTGGGCACGCATGCATGCATATCTAGCATGAGTTTCAAGCTGCCAGTCCAGGACACAAATCACAGTTGGCCAATGTGGGAGTCCAGTGCCTTACCATTACACAACTTGCTGGTTCCAATAAATAATTCTTAAAAAAAAATAAATAAAATAAAAGATGCCTACATTCGTCCCATCATTCACGATGATGTTTTGCTTTATCTCTTGCTACAACCATGCTCCACATTGTAATGCTTTATAATGAATCACATTACTCCTCTCTTTAAAACTCTTCAAAGGGTTTTCAATTCCTGTTAGATTTAAATCAGGATTTTTAGCATCACGGAGGTCCTCTGCGACCGTATCCTTTAGCTCTCCATGTTCCTTTCACGCTATTACTGCTCTTCATTCTTTGTGTTTTCACTTTATCACTTTCTCAGAGAGTTCTGTATTATCTAAAGTATTTCGCTTTCCCTAATTTAGATTACCAGTTCTTAACTCCAGCACTCCTGTCAGCTTCAGCCAATGACTTGTGGGTCTTGTAGAACTTTCCTGTGCAGCGCAAGATGCCTCACAGTTTCCTGGTCTCTGCCCAAGAGATGTCAGTAGCTCCTGCCTGCCCTCCCAGTGTGGCGCAAACTCTCTTGACAGTCAGGGTCCACTGGGGGCCAGATCACACTGGCTTTAGAACCATCAACCTAGACTTTAGAAGAATGTAGATTCTCTTCATCAACAGTGCAACTGTTTTTGTCCATTTATGTATCTGATAACTTACTGGGCTCTGCCAGTGTGCTTTCTAAAGGCACGGCCAGCACTGCCATTCTCCACAATACACTGAGCACGATGGAGACAACACCACACAGCCTTTTAGTACATGAATAAAGGAAAATGCCATTGTAAGATCATCTCGGATTGTTACAAAGCAGATATGCACAGTGGTAATTGGAAGAGACAGCCTACTATCTCCAAGCAAAAAATGACACCGTAGCTTTTTCAATTAAATTAACATATCTAAAAGGAAAACCATGCCAGTAAAATTAAGAGGTCTGTATTTAATAAAAAAAGTTGGAACTAAAACAATATTTATCCAGAATTGAAGGTGCTGCAGTGAAAAGACTTAATTTAAAATTAAAATGATAATTTTCTATCTGTTCACAACAACAATCACATTTAAAATAATACAGATTTATCTCATATATACTTTTTAAATTTAAAATATGACTCAGCAATGAAGACCTGTTATACTTAATACCACTGTACAGTAATATAAGCATTGAATTTCTTATGTAACCAATTAACATCATGTATATGAATATATTTGCTTTTATATGGGTGAGTGTTGAGAACACTGAAGAATTAGAAGTGGTCTTATATTATTAAGATATTTAAATGCACAATGCATATAAACTGACATTATTTCAACACATCAGTAGAGTGGCTATCATTAATATATCAATATATCAGCTCTTTGTAGCTATTATTAATTGATATTTCAGTGGTGCACAATTCCACTTTCAGTCCTCTTTACAACTAATGTTCTCACTTAATCACTTTTTTTTTTTAATTTGCAAGAGAGCACACATACTGAAGAAAGGGAAAGCAGGGTAGCAAATGGTGTAGCAGTTATGTCACTGGACTCCCGCATGGCTGATAGTGGTTCTAGTCTCAGATCTGGCAGCTTGAAACTCACATGGGCACGTGTGATGTGTTCCCAAAATCCTGAGAGAAGAATGGAGGAGAAGGGGTTATGGTGTGGCCATACCTCATGAGGGATAATTTTTCACTTTCTTTCTCTGTCTCTCCAGCAAATGCTCTCTCTAGCAAATATCTCTCAAAAAGTAAAAAGAAAAAGAAGAAAGCAAAGAAGAAAAAGAAGAAGAAGGAGGAGGAGGAGGTAAGCAAGAAAGCACCTCCATGGAGGATGGTCACATCACATTCCCTTTTTCATCCTTCCCAGCTTTTCAGGAGTTGAGGCAAGCATTCACAAGTACTGGGTGTGGGACTCAGACCATGTAGTCAGCCACATGGGATCCAGCCACCTTAACCACCACACTGCTGGAGGCCCCCTTCACCACTTTTTATAGCAGTGATATCCATGAAAAGTTGTCCAATATTCAAAGCTAAGCTAAAGGGACAAAAACATTTTCCTTGCCAAGTGTGCGATCATAGTTTAATTTTTTATTTATAGATGTAATACTGTTATTTTACCTATTTTAATGGATTGTTATTTATCCTATGAAGAGGCTTACTTGTGGATAATTTACTATATTTGCTGCAATTAATAGAAAAATAAATTCAACATCCTAAGTACATTCATTTAGGAGCTAATCATGTGGTTTGTGACTACATGTACAGTGTTATTATTTTTAACTAAATACTATCAGTGTCCAGGGGGTTGACTCTAAATCAGTCTGTCTGACAATACAGTCCTTTGTGATTGGTAGTGCAAAACATTTGTTTGGAATGCTAATACAGTCTCACAGCCTAAGAAAGGAGATGACATACACACACACAAACACGAATGCACAAACGTGTCCTCACTGAATTTGATCTTGACAAGAACGAAGCTTTCATTTTTTTATATTGTCATTTTATAACATGAGTACTCAATAATGTAGACTATTAGTTTTCATCAAGAATAATCTTTTCAGCAATTGGGAAGAAGTGGAATGTTAGCATCTTGTTTTTCGTTTTGTTTTGTTTTGTTTTCCTGTTTTTCTTTGTTGGTTTTTGCCATAGTATCTTAGTTGTTCTAGACTTGGGTCTCTGGTTCCGCACACTGGTTTTAGTCATAAATAGTTACCTATACCTAGCTCCAGTTGCTAGACTTATACCCTCTCAATATGTGCTATTGAATGGTTGGTTCACATTTCAAATGCTAAATAGCCACCTACCTATAGGAATTAAAAAACCACTTTTTTGTAAAGGAGGATAGTAATGATATTTTCCAGCCATGCGAGCACTTTCCCATAAATTATTGAGCTTTATTTTATTTTCCTTAGCACTGAATTAAACATTGTCATAAGAACAAACAGTACTTAATCTTTGGCAACAATAAACATAAAGAAAAAGAGATTTTCAATGTATCTGGAAAGAATCTCTGTTTTTTTTCAGGAGAAAGTATTTCTTTATACTCAAAGGTACGTATCAGATTTTTAAAGATTTTTTTCTTTTGCCTGCCATACTTCTTTAGTTTTCATTGGTTAATAAATATTGTGGAACAGATTTCAATAAAGTATGTGACTTTTACTATACAATATTAAAATTAAATTCTTTATTAAATAATGAAATAAAATCATCTTTAGCAATTAAATGTATAGTCTAATGATACAAGATGAGTTTATACTAATTATTATTATGTGAACAGAGAAATACTGTCATGCTTGCTACTAAATATTGTCTCCCTCAATAAGAAAAAGTAACTAAGCCAATAAGAAATAGGTCTCCACGTTAGGGCTGAATCTCAAACCAGAATAAACCTATGGCAGAGAGAAAAGATGTTTTGGTGTAAGCTCTCTCTTCATTATGTTACACCATGAAAAGAGACCCACACAAATGTAAAAGTCATGCTCTTTAAAAAATGGGGGTTGGGGGGTGGTCGGGCTCTGGGGCACTAAGAGTTGCCCAGGGCAGGCATGGAGACCCAGCACTCAGCATCCTCTTACAGGAGACCTTCCCTGAGCAGAGTGGCTCCCTCCAGCTGCTGCTGAATCTCCCATGGTCATCGTTGCCATATGCCAGGGCCGTGACAGCATGGCACACACAGTCTGGGCTGTTCCTACCCATCGAGCGATGTCTCTTACGGGCAGTCTAAGCTCTGGGGTTTCTTGCTGACTCTCCTGGGCTGAGGATTTGCCAGAGCTGCCCTGATCCAAGCCTTCCCATTCCACTCTCCCCTCCCTTTCCTCTTTCCTCTTTCCTCGCAGCCTTCACGTGAGGGTCATGGCACAGAAAGCTCCTCCACTCAGCCTGATCTGGGCTGGCACTGGTAGGAACAAATCTCTTCTGTTTTTGACTCAGTTACTGCTCCGCAGGGAATCTGGGCTGGCACTGGTAGGAACAAAGATCAAGACACAGGAAATTGTAGGGTAGAAACAAGAAGTAATTAAATAAAGAACTAAGAATCATTCTGAAAGGAAAGAAGGCCAAAAAAGGAGCATACAAATGAACATAAACTTCAGGAAGGAAATCAGTAGGCTGGAAGTTGAAATGAAGTCAGTAAACTTTACATAAGAGACATGGAAAAAGCTTCTCAAATGTATTGACTGAAAAATAATTTAATGAATACAAATTTTTGCTTCAGTTTGGTAATCTACATGGTCTTAAAGTGAAAAGAAATAATGAAAGCATACAATTTACTATCTGGTAGTGGCAAGTACTGTATATATTTCTCATGAAAAAAGAGGCTAGTCGTTTGCACGCTTCTATCAGACTGCCTCGGTTTGTGGTAGACACCAAGGTACAAGTGTGTAATTTGAAACTGAGAGGTACTTAGGATGAAGCAGGATCCCCCCACACAGGGTTGGGCATTTAGTGTGGTCTCAAAGAACACTTAGGAGGTCACTAACGAAACATGAGTTGGGGTGAGATTTCTAGAGGTGATGGGTGAAAGGCATTTTGAATTCACACTTAACTTCTGGAAGAGATTCATTGTTCAGAAAAAATAACTGTACACCAAGGCCTAATGTCCATTCTGGGTGAGAAAAAAGTATTGTCCACTTTATGAACGCAAGAATGTCACACAATTCTAGGTCCTCTTCTCGGTGCTGCAACTCTTCTATATACATGGTGTCTCTTCAGTACACTTCTTTTTCAAAAGCTGTTTGTTCTTGCTCAAGGGTATTGATGAAAAGTGCTATTTATGTACAAAGGAAAGAGGCCGCATCATAGGAAATGTATTTTTCATGAACTACAAAAGGTATCCTGGAGAAAGTCGTTTAACCATTTACAACTACAGTGGTTCTTCTGTCTGTTGCTGCATTCCAGGACAAACGACTGTGCAGGTTCTGTGTTGAACATGAGGAAATTATATTAATCTATGGTGCTGCTCATATATCTTCAAGCGTCCTGTTCTGCAAACGTTCATCTACTGAAACAATCTACGTCATCTAGGCGCCCGTCCTTTACCCCCTGATAACGATGCAGCACACTTCCAAAGTGTTTTCCTAGAGGATAAATCTGAATTTTAGTTCCAATAAAACATTCGAATCTCACCACCCAAAAACACTACAACAGACTAGCCTGCTCACTTTCTCTTCTTACATGAGTCATGGGGACTTTGGCTTTACACGTGGCATAGTCTCTAGTTCTACTAGAGAACCACCTGAAACACAAGTAAAGCACAATATACAGAAAAATAGCATATTAGCATAGCAAATTGTTTCAAGCCATGAAACTTAACTGAAATGAAATGCAATATTTTAATTGACAGTTTAAGTCTCTATTTGTATTCTATCTTTGCACATTTACGTATATCCTATTTGTAACTTTAGTCGTAATTCATATCTTACCTACTACCAATAGGGTCTGAATATATATAATATCTGCATATGTGTTCATGGTCAAGATTCAGTGTAGACAACAACTATGCCAAAAACAATTCAGTGTTTTCAAAAACTTTTTTTTTTTTGCTTTATTGATGCCACTGTAAAAAAAATAATGGCCCTCACCAACATAGCTTTTATTGAGAAGCATTTTATATCTTAAAGCAAATTTTAGTTGAGGCAATGACTTCCTGGAAGGATTCATTACACACATCCTTATTAAAAAGACATAAGAGGACTGGCACCTGGTGTGGTGGTTAAGGACCCCCACATAGCTGACCATGGTTCGAGTCCTGGACCTGGTGGCTTGCTTTTTCACTTTCCATCTCTCTCTCACTCTGTCCCCCTCTGGTCAAGTAAAAATAAATAAATAAATATTTTAAAAATTAAAAATAAGACATTATGGCACAACCCTTTTAAAATCCTAATGAACTTTCGTAGGTATTGATGACCTGATTCCAAAATGTATGTGGAAAGACAAAAGACCTGGAACAGCCAGTGCAATACCGACAAAGGTGATCAAGGTCAGTGGACTCATGCTGCCTGGTTTCAAAACTCAGTATGAGGCTACGAAAATCAGGCAGCACGGTGTGGGCAAGAGAATGCACAGAGACCAGTGGAACAGAACGGGCAGTCCACGCAAGCTAAATCAGCTGGTTTTTGACAACAGCTCAAATCAATGGAATAAAGATAATCATCAACTAATTAGGCTGGAATGAGCGAATGTTCGTAAGAGAAAACACAAACATAGACATAGAATGACGCTTCCACAAAAATAACGTGGAAGGGACCTAGTTCTGAATGTCATCATTATTTAGAAATTACAAAACTTCTAGAAGACAAAAGGAAAAAAAATTCTCTATAACCTAGATGCCACATAAAAAGCATGTTGGGGCCAGACGGTGGTGCAGCGGTCGTGGCACTGGAATACCACATGGCCGACTGCAGTATGGGTCTTGGATCTGGCAGATCGAAAATCACACAGGTCATGTGTGCGTGTGTGCCCAAAATCCCAGAAAGAGAAGGGAGGAAAAGGGATTGATAACGTGACCATCTTCCCTGAGGGCTGATTTTTCATTTCCCTCTGGTCTCTTGCAATCTCTCTCCTCGCTGGTAAGCACACATGCCCTTTGGCAGAAAATCTTTTTTCAAATAGCATATTAACATGAAAGAAAAAAAATAATATTTTGGAAGACATGTATATATATATATTTTTTTTTTCCTCTTTTGAGAGGTTTTTGCTGTAGGGTACGTGCACTCTCCAGACAGAGAAAGACAGACAGAAAGCGAGAAATCACCCCCAGGGGGGATGGCCACGCCACAATCCCTTCTCCTCATTCTCCTCTTGGAATCTTGGGCATGCACGCACACACGCCTGGCATGAGTTTTAAGCCATCGGGTCCAGGACCTGAACCACAGTCGACTACATGGGAGTCCAGTGACATAGCCATTACACTAACTGCTGGTCCTTACTTTGGAAGATATTAAAGTGAAAAATTTTCAGGTCTGAGAGTCTATGTTAAGAGAATAAAAGGACAAGGTATAAATTAGAATGCAATACAGACAAAACACACCTGAAAAAGTACTTGAGTCAGAAATATACAAAGGACACCTAAAACTCCATAACTAAGAGCCGACAACAAACTTTCATAAAGGGGAAATGATCTGAATAGACATTCTGCTGAGAAGATACACTCATTACAGATGAGCATAAAGCAAGATGTTCAACATCATTTACCATCAGGGAAAACAAGCTTGGAACAACCGTGAGAAAACACTGCACACTTGTTGGAAAGACTAAACTCCAAAAATCACAACAGCGACCACTGCTGAGTTGCAGAGTAGCTGGAATTCGTTGTGTACTGATGGGGGTGAATGCTTAATGGTACAGAAACTCTGAAAGGTAGTTTGGTAGTTTCATACAACGCTATATACAATTTTAATAAATAATTTAACAATCATGATACAAAGTATCTACCCAGCTGATTTGTAAAAGTAATTATACCCAAAAGCCTGTATGCAAATACTTATTGTATTTTCATTTGTAATTGACAACATTGGAAGCAACCAAATTGTTCTTCAACATGTGAATGGATAAACTGCTATATTCATAAAATGCAATTCTGTTCAGTAGTAAACAGGAATGAGCTATCAAGCCATGCATAGACACAGGGAATCTTTAAAAGCCATCAAGTCATGTGTAGACACAGGGAACCTTTAATGCTTATTGTCATCTGAAAGAAGCCAGTCTGAAGAGTTTTCACAATTCCATTTATATGAAGCTCTAGGAAAGGCAACACCATCGGAGTGGGAACACACCAGTGGGTGCTGGGCGTCAGGGGTCAGGAAGCAAAGTGTGCATAGGATAGGACCATCAGTTGGCATAATGGCTATGTCACTGGACTCCCATGTAGTTGACCGCGGTTCAAGTCCTGGACCCGGTGGCTTAAACTCACAACAGGTGCATGTGCATGTGTGCCCAAGATCCCAAGAGGAGAATGAAGGAGAAGGGATTGTGATGTGGCCGAAATCACCCCCGGGGGGTGATTTCTCGCTTTCTCTGTTTCTCTGTGTCTCTCTGGCGAGCACACACGCCCTATAGCAAAATCCTCTCAAAAAACAAAAAAAGTGCACAGGATAAAATATGGAATTGTTAACTATTCAGTAGGATATGTGGAGATGAACAGGTGACAGGACAAGCAGATGGCATAATGGCTAAGTCACTGGACTTCCCCATAGTCAATCGCGGGTCCAGTCCCGGATTCTTTGGCTTAAAACTCAAGCCCAAAATCTGGAGAGGAGAATGGAGGAGAAGGGATTTTGCTATGACCATCCCCCTGAGGGTTGATTTCTTGTTTTGTCTGTCTCTCTGGTAAGCACACACATCCTATAGCAAAAACCTCTCAAAAAAATAAAATGAACAGGTGACATTGTGCATTTGTCAAAAGACATAGAACTCCCTTCTTGTTCTCCATCAGGACAGATTAAGGTGAAAATGAGAATACTCTGCAGGAACTTCGCATCTTCAGGCTGTGCCTCACATCTCCATGGGGGCCTGTGTAGACAGACTGACTGAGCAGCCACAGTGTTGGAGCAGCTCATAGGCCAGACTCCTGTGTCTCCATAGCTGTTTACATTGTTGGCTCCTTTGGCATCAGAGAAAGGAGAAAGCTGTCCACTGCATGGCAGAAGAGATTTTGAAAAATGGTTTAAAGATGCAGGCATATTAGTTACAAAAATATAACTTCTCAGATACTGGAAACTTAGGCTTGAGGATCCAGGAACCCAGGGTTCTGGGCATCAGATGTGTCCCCAGCATTGGTATCTACGGCCTGGACTTGTATGTGGTGCTGGGTAGGCCGGATTTCAGCACTGCAGACTAGACGTGCAGGATCAGCACACTGCAGCCAAACACAGGCTCAGCGATGAGGAGGCTGTGCACTGGTTCCACAGTGGAGCAATGACATCAAGTGGAAGGCAGATGGTGTTGTTTCCGCTGGGGAGAACAGCAGACAGACAAGGGCAGGAGGCAGGGATGATTGCCGTGGTCCGGAAGCAGAGATGGGGACAGCAGTATGACAGTATGTAGCTTAGTGTGGGCCATCTGGGAGTATGTATGGATGTGTTTCCATGCACTTACATGGATTAGCACACTTACTTACACGGATTAGTACACTGACTTCTTGTTCTGTCACCTATGAGGACCTGGAGGCAATGACGTTCCAATGAAAATGAGACACTCAGTTCTGATTTTGGTTTCTCATTATGTCCTCTAATCAAAACAAAACAAAACAAAAATGCAGTTTCTTTAAAATACAGCTAACCTTAGGACTGGGTAGAAAATATTGTACATGAATGTGGAGCATCTTCAACTGCCTAAAAGGAGGGATGTGTCTTTTAAAAAGGAAGCATTTGGAAGTACTCTGGAGCTGACTGAAGGTGCCCCCAATGGCTGTAGCTAAAAAAAAATGTGAAGAATGACATAACGTGGTATTGGATTATAAAAAGAACAAAATGTATGTTTTTGAACCCACACTGGTATAAATAATTGATTAAATTGGGAAATGGATAATAGCAGGCAAATATTCCATGGAGAGGAATTCCAAGTAATTATGGTAGATTACCTCCCTCAGGGTGCAAGGCGTATCTTCACAGCCCTTAATAATGAGCTGCTCACAGGAGGGTTTGTCTGAAGAGAGCTCGGACTAGAAGTAGGGGGAGCGTGGAGTCCTGTTTAACTACCTGGCAGACACCCCTGCCTAGTGATAAGTCAGCAGTGACATTATGTTGCTGGAACCTACCTCATGCGACACGATGACAATGCCACTTAGCCTTTGTTGTCTTCTTGACCACCACGATACAAGAAAACGCTGCATAAATATGAGTTGGAGACTTTCCACAACACATCTGACTAGTATCCCCCCAAACTGTCAAGACTATCAGAAGTACTCTTGCAATAAAAACAATAAGTCTGGGGGCTGGCAGACGGCGTGGTGGTTACGTGTGCTGGACTCCCACATGGCCAATGATGGTTCAAGTCCCAGACCTGGTGGCTTGCTTTCTCACTTTCTCTTTCTCTCCTTATCTGGTCAAAATGTAAGTAAACAAACAAATAAATAAATAGTGTTCAATACAATAATTATTTTTAAAAAACTGTCAAGATTATCAGAAACGTTCTTGCTACAAAACTTATAAGTGTTGTGAGATAATTCTTATGTTAATTAGCAAGATTTAGTCCCTCCAGGATATGCACACACCTCCAAACATCATGCTGTGCCTGATAGACAGTATAATTTACCTGTCAATTAAAAAACAATAACGAGGGTTGTCAGAAGTAAGAAAAGTCTAAAGAAATGCCATGGTCAAGAGATATGACAACTAGATAAAAAATGATATTGAGAATGGGATCCTGGAACAGAAAAAGGACATTAGGTAAAATTCAAGAAAATATGAAAACATGGGATTTAGCTGGTAATCATTTGCCAATATTGCTTCAATTATTTGACAAAGTTACCAGACAAATATCTGATACAACGATAGGTGAAACTGAGCAGATCAGAAATGTCTAATATATTTGCATCCTTTTAGTAAATGCAAATCTTAATTTAATGTTAAAACTTTATTTGAAAATGGCTTTGAATAAAACAAAATAAATCTATAAAATGAAATTAAGTATATTAAGTATATTAATTTGATTTTTATGAAAGAGCAATACATAGGTGACATTAAAATTAAGAAACACTTCACCAAGTCTTCCATATGAAGCAGGGCCCGTTTTTGTGTACCAGACTATGTGGCCTGCAAAACCACACATTTCTATGTGTTTGTTAACAGAAACTGGTTTTCTCTTTCTTGTGTGATAGCTTTACTGGTGCAGTCCAGACCATAGGTTCAGAGAAATAAAAAATAAAAAAAAAATGCATGAATTGAAAGTGATAGACTAGGAGGAACATACAGTAGAAAACAATATTTTAACAAACTGACGCACAAGTGCCTTGATTGCAATGAGATGACACACTTGGTAACTTCCGTAGTCGTCAAAATTGCTGTGTAAGCAAGTACAAAGCTTGGGCGTTATTTCCCTGTGATATCCTATAGACACAGATAGACCCAAAGGTCTTTCAGCAGCATTCAGGTCCCCATGATGGGGACCAGCAGGTGGCGAGGTGGTTAAGGGCACCGCACTCCCACATGTCTGACCTCAGTTTGAGTTCTGGACCTGGCAGCTTCAAGTTGACACTAGGTGCACATGCATGCATGCCCCAAATCCTGAGAATGGAGGAGAAGGGATTGAGGCATGGCCACCTCCCAGAGGGTAATTTCTCACTTTGCCTCTCCCTCTCTCTCTCTCTCTCTCTCTCTCTCTCTCTCTCTCTGGCAAGCCCACACACCTTGTGGCAAAACCCTTAAAAGAAAAAAAAAGTCCATAACAAGTCATAAACCCTATATCTGGGGAAATTCAGAGGGCAAATTGGCTACTTCTTTTCTCCTTTAGAAAGTTTCTCACTGTCCTCACGTTTCCTGCAGTGGAAGTCTGCCGTCCACAGGGGACAGATGAAAGGACAGGAGGCACACACAATATGCCTTTCTGGGTTGGGTGCTCCAGCCAGTTTTGACACACAGGCTGGACCTGTATCCACTCCGTTAAGCTATAATGTCAGTCTCTTTTTCTGAATCTCAAAGGTATGGAATATTAATGAGAAAGCCAATTTGTTGGACACAGTTGTAAATCTTGTTGGATCAACTGTTGATTCTTTTGAAATGATATAAAATAAGCAAATTGATTGCTTGCTTTCACTAGTGGGAGGAACATACACAATTTCTGAGGACTTGAACATCATCTGCTAATTTCATACAGGTTTCTGTCACTAGGTTTCCATTAGTGATCAAAGAGAAAAAAATGTATTGATTTCCCACATTTAATTTATTTCTTCCCAGCAGGTATATTTAAATCCTCTATGCAAGGTAGAGGCATACAGGGAAATGTATCTTTCCATCTAATTAAATTATATTTGGAATAATTAATGAGCATTTTCAGAATTTTATCTCATAAAAATGATTCTCTAGAGTTAAAGAGATACTGGAAATGTGTCCTTCCTCTTCTTGGAAGATCTTTTTTTTGGGGGGGAGGGTCAAAAACTAAATAGGCTTATTGAATAAATTATTGTCTCTCCATTTTCTACATTAAATGCTGGGAGTTGTCGTCAGTTGTTTTCTGTCTTTTTTTCCCTTACCTTAAGGCATTGGGGATAAAGGATTCTATTAATAAGTTTTAATCACTCTTCTGGAGAAATGTTAACAATAATTATTTTTCTCAATCCAGGGATAAAGAAATAATCTTCTAAGTTTTGAAACATAAAAAGAAGAGAATAAAAAAATAAATAAACTACCCTAAGATTTCTTTAAGCTATTAAACACTTTTAACAAGATGGGAAAAAAGTGCTGACCATGCAGCCATGTGTCCCTCGCAGAAATGAAGACATCTGGTGGCATTATTACATACGCTGGGACTGGGGACACTTTGAACAGTCCAACTCAAAATCATGAACATATCCTGTATTTTCTCCAAAAGATTTTTTTAACCACTTAAATTTACATTGATAGCTCTATTGATTGAGACATTTAGAATGTAAGTTTCTATATACCATGTGAAGAAATAAAAATTA
This sequence comes from Tupaia belangeri chinensis, assembly GCF_000334495.1. Classification (NCBI taxonomy): domain Eukaryota; kingdom Metazoa; phylum Chordata; class Mammalia; order Scandentia; family Tupaiidae; genus Tupaia; species Tupaia belangeri. The sequence continues at coordinate 4,674,787 of NW_006159681.1, read as the reverse complement.
ATCTTCTGGGGTTCCATGGCGGTTTAGAGGTAAAGCAGCCATCCCCACGTGGGACTTCCTGGGCATACACGCTTGTCTCTCACCCAGTCCATCTGAGACTCAGGAGGCATTGTGGCATGAAGGCCACAAAGAGGTGACTTTTTGTCTCTCTTTGTCTTTTCCTCTCTGCTTTTCTCTGTCATGGAATAAATAAATCAATAAACTTAAATATTGATTTTCCATGTGTGTATCTACTTAACCCATTACCATGTACCATATATTAAGAATGCCATTTTATCCCCATAGGACTGACATATCTCTCTTGGCATAAATCTGATGTCTATTTCTGAACTTCCTTGTGTCTGGACTATTTTTGCATGATTACCACATGTTCAGGAACATCACAGCTTTATCCTAAGTATTGAACTATTGAAACTTCTAGTTTGTTCATTTCAAAGTTGAATTTTTTCATTTATTGTCAATTTTCAAATAAAATTGTTAATTTCCAAAAGCCCTCTTGAGACTTTAATTGGAATTGCATCGCATCTATGATCAAGTTGGAAAACCTTCGATTTAAACGACTCTAAACTCTACAGCCATGAGGAGGAGCAAATGGTGACTACGGGCCACATGTAGGTGGATCCTGTAAGGACGTCAGGGAGTGAAATCTGTCAGATATAAAAGGATACATGATCTTCCCACTCGTAAAGCTCGGCAACAAAAAAGGAAGTCTTTGGCTTCAGGTGTCAGGGGAGTAAGACCTTTGGAAAGGGACAAAGAGGTGACAGGGATGAGCTAGTGCCATTTATCTGCACCCTCAGATTTAGGCATTTCCTGTACTTCTACTACATGTTCGTATAGCTGCACATTAGAAAAAGTAATTTTTTAAGTATTTGAGAATCCAAAAACAATATTTTCTTCTGAATGGGAGAAAAACTACCACACTTTAAGGAACCAAATTATATCAGAAACTTCAGAATGAAGAAATTGTAGTATAAAATAATTGGCACAGACACAAAAACTTAGTTTGAAGGATATAAAATAATAGTTGAAAAAGATAAAACAGAGTGCAAATATAAGTATTAGCTAAAGCAAATACAAATATTATGAGAATATTACAGTAATAATGAGCTACATTTATAATAGCATATAACAAGTAATACTCAGTTCTAAAATAAATTTGAAAAATGGAATTTCAAGTGTCTGCATTTGCCTCATTATATAGAAGAGAAGCCAAAGCTTTAAGCTTACAATTGATTTTGAAAACCTACATTGATCAATTAAAAAGGACTAGAAAACACACAAAATGTATATTTTTAAAATAACTACATCTGGTTTTGGAGTAATAGGTGACTCAACCTTGGTTAGCTGTGATGTTCGAAATTGCTGATTATTTCTGCAATGAGGGGTAAGAGGCTGTTCGCCCAGCTATGCTCTGGCTCTGGGTCAGGTCGAATTAAAAGAACACTGTGAGTTTTCCTGGAAGTTGCTTCAGATCATATAGTGACAGCTAAGGGAGCGGGAATTTGGAGGACTCCAACCCTGTCCTGCCTCCTTCTGGTGACTGCTAGACTGACGGTGTTCTTTTTTCTCTTTTTCTTTTTCTTTCTTTCTTTTTTTTTTTTAGCCCTTGCCATAGGGCGTGTGCTCTGGCTGGAGAAAGACAGAGAGAGACAGAGGAAACAGAGAGAACGAAGGTGAAAAATCATCCTCCGGGGCAATGACCACATCCCCTTCAGCAAGCTGAAGGTTTTCAGTATTACCACTGAGCTGGGGAGACTCTTCTGAGTAGGACAAGTGAAACTACCCCAAAACTTGCTGCTCTTAGCACTGTTCAGCCATGCTATTCTTAAGTAGACTTTTGCAAGTTCGTGTTTAACGTTTTGCAAGCCTTTATTTAATTTCCTAAATTCTCCCAACACTGATTTCGATCATTGTTGCCAGTATTTGTTGTTTTTACTCAGAGGTGTATTTGTACACGTACTACTTCTCTATTTCTGTGGACAACACTGATACTGTCTGCCTAACAGCCTACCTGTTCATGACGATTTAATAAAAAAATGTTTGAATATGTTTATTTTGAAAATAATAGTCATATAATATGTTGTAAAACAGCATTAGATAGAAAAAACTATTTTTAATGGATAGATAGAAAATACTATTGTGAACACATTCTGAAAGCTTTATGTATAAAACTGAGATGAAAAAATCTCAGATTTTTCTCTTAGTGGAGTTTCAAAATGAATTTTATAAAGAAAATCATTAAAAAACATGCCACATATTCTGAGGGATTGGAAATTATCTAAGATTGTATGATCACATGACTAAGAAAGAATAGCGGTAATAAAATACTAAGCTAGTTCTCTATTTCTAGCAATCATTGTGTTTTAGCTCAGGATTGCAGTCTCTTGGACATCCCAGAGCTGGGGAAGAAATGATTTTTGAATGTTTCAAACACACTTGAGTAATGTAGATACCAAACCTAGAAATGAGTCTAAACTCCCAGGGGTTTGAGTTCCATTTACAGTTGGCAAAAATGTACATTTCAAAAAAAAATTTTAAAAAGGCACAGTGAGAAAAACAAATTTCTACTACCTGAGCTGTTGAAAAATGTGATAACTGTTCTTTTGAAAGATCTTGAGCCTACATAAACCACCTGCTGCAGCTCTACATCGCCAGGAGAAATAGGGATAAAAGAACACAGAGGATGGAGGAGAGCTGAAAGCTGAAAAGTCTCTGCAAATTGAAATCTGGATAAGAAGGAAGGAAGATGGTACTCAAGATAAAACTCTTTGTTTTTAGAAAGGCTAATCCCCAGTTCCAAATTACCTCATAATGTATTTAATGGTTCAAAATCATCCTCTCTGCCTTGGGTTTATTAGCAAATTTAGGCAAGAGACACAATTTCTATGCCAAATAGCAGACCTATAAAAATACATTTGAAGAGCTTCAGAAGTGAAGGACTGAATGTATATTTCTGCTTTAAGGGATGATCACGGACTCTAGACCAAGTCCAGGAGATAACGTCAAATACAGAGCAGCTTCTGAGTGCTAACCAGCTGACATATTAACTAGAAAACCCTGACTCTTGTTTTATTTTCCGGAATGTATGGGTATTTTTATTGAATAGGATGTTCTTTAACATTCTCATGAACAAAATTAAGTGAATTTTGTAAAATACAAAGTTATTCCTTCTTTGGGGGGCATATGAAAACTGTTAAAAATGCAACGGTGTATTGGTGTATTTTATACAGAAAATAGCCAGTTCCCCAAAAACTGCCTTGTGTCTGTCATTTGTTTTGCAGAGCTGTGTCTTTGAAAGGAAGATTAGACTTTGAAATGGATATTAAACACCCCAGGGAAGAATGATAAGGCAGTTAGCATCTCATTTGTCAGTGAGGTAGAGGAGGTGATATTGAAGGGATGGGTGTTTAAACTGTTTCATAGTTTGGTATACTTATTTTGGAAAGTCTTATGTTTAATTGTTTGCTTAATAATATTGATTTATAAAAAGTTATGAAGATGTATTTCATAAGTTCCTCATAGAGGAAATACTATATTTCATCATTGCATTAAAATACATGTATTGAAATAAAACAGAATATTGGGATGATATATTCACCAAGGTGTTAAGAAAAAGGAACCTATTACTCAGGATCTGTATAACAGAGTGCCCCAACCATATCTTCGGGAAGACTGTGTCTATTGTCCTTTGGGCCATGACATTTTAATAACTTGGTTATAGGAGTGCTTGAAACAACTCCTGATGCAAGAATGCAACAGAGAGTTTTTTTCCAGAGAGAGGATACAGACACAGACATTGCTCTTAGCTCTAGGACACAATTTATATTCTGCATACAATGGCATTTTGTGAGTACCAGATTCAAAGCAAAATGATGGGTTATTAGTATGGTTAGTCCTGGATTTTCCCAATATGGACTTACAAAATGTATTCACACTCTCCAGACATTGCCTATCACCTTTGCAAAAGAAAAGCTCTATAAAATCCCTTGTAGCCTTACAAGTATGAATTTCATTATATAGTTTTCCACAACGCTGTCTTAATTATAAATGTACCAGACCAGGTATTTCAAAAAGCAGAAACCAACATGAGCTTCCACTTAACTAGAAAAGTGCTGGCACCTGCCCCAGTGAGATGAAGTGGAAAGGGACCAGGAGGAGGCAGGGAGAGTGGTCAGAGCCTGAGGCTGGTCAGACGTGTAGGTAGGAAAGTGGGGTTGTAGACTGCAGTCAAACCCCAAACTGAGGGTCTAATAAAGCCTTGGCAAGACCGATGGAGAACCCTTGAATCAAACTTCTCTGTAATAAGAGTCTTCTGTCTCCCAGGAAAGGGCTGGCCTTCAGACCCCAGATGTTCTCAGTCACTGGTTGGGAACCGTCCTTGCCAAGCACGACCGTGGTGGGAAAGCAGAAAAGGATCTCAGAGCACAGAAGAGAGACTGGTAGTTACACTCTTCACAGCAGAGAACATGAGAGGCACGTTTCCATAGTTGACACAACTGCTTTGAGTAGCATGTGGAGTTGTTTTTAAAACAAAAGTATCATCTAAAATTACTAGTGAACTTAAAAAGAAACTGAATGTGTACGACACTGCAGACATTGACCTCTATTCATTGGAAAAGAGTCTTTAGTCACTTAGTGAAAGGTTGTTAACATGAACAACATTGGCTACTAAGCATAGCTCTTTAGGTGAGTGCTTATTCAAGACACTGTGGGAGAAAAATAAGGCTTAATTTGGTGAAAATTGTAGGTAAGATTGCGCTAATTGCAACTATATTATTTTAAATTTTCTTCCCACTTGGGAACACGGAATGGAGAAAGAAAACTTACGGTACAAATGTTTTTAGATCATGAATTCCTAGTTAGCAGTTGTCCCATATCTTTTAATTAAAATAGAGTGACCATGACATGCAAAGATTTTGCCTCAATTATGTTATTGTTTTCATTGCCTGATTGCTAGGAAATCCTTGGACACGCTTGAAACTGTGGTCATAGTTTGTGGTGTCTAATTTTCCAAAATAATTGAATAACGTGTGTAAAAATGAGCTTAATTATAATGGTAAGAGGGTTTTTTATTATTATTTCTAGCTTAATACAATACCTTTCATATTAATTTTGACAGGTTTTCAAGAAGCCATTTCTTTGACTTACAATCATGGCTCACAAAATCTTTAAAGACAGTTTTAGATTATTTTGCCCATTAAGTAGCTGTCAAAAAATGTACTTTGACTTGACCAGGCATTAATTGGGACTGATGTCTTTATTAAAGTAGACCTACCTTGGAGGACCAGTAGGTGGTGTGGTGGTTAAGGTGCTGGACAATCGCATATGGACAACCATGGTTTGAATCCCAGACCTGTTAGCTTCCTTTCTCACTTTCTGTTTCTCTCTTGCTCACTCTCTCTGTCTCTCTCTTGTCAAATTAAAAAAAAAAAAAAAAAAGAAGAAGAATGAATGAATAAACTTTAAAAATAAATAGACCTACCTTTTAAAAAGTCAGCTTACAGCTATACTAACATATGGGTTCTTTACCAGAAAAAAATTTTAAAAAAGTATCATCCCTTGGACTACTGTAACATGATGTGCCTCATAAATTGCATATAATATCTTCTTTTTGTCACTATATTAGGATTTCCAGATAAACAGTAATGGAACTAAGGACTTTGTCTTGTCTGCCACTGTGTAGTGGGCATATGTAATAAATGATATAGGATAGGACTGCTTTTGTTATCATCATACAGAAATAGAATCACACAAATATTTAAAATGTATGTTAGGCTACAATGTCAAACAAACTTTTCTAACAATATTTTTGTTAACATTAGGTATTTGGGTAATGTCTGTTTTTAAAGGCATTTTTCAAGCCCTATAAACAAACTGTCATGAAGACTTTCCTACAATGAGTCCATTTCTCCCATTTTTCACATATTCTATCCACCCAAATTGGCTACCATCTCTTTTAACAAAACAGTGTTTGCTAGATCATTTTAGACCTGGATATATATATATAAAGCCTATAATCATTTTTAGTCTTTTTCTGAGTTAATGGTAGAACAGTATTCACTATTGCTACTACATCCTCTTTGTAATAAAAATAAATAAATTTAGAGAAATTTTGAATGAATGAAACCATACATATCTGTATATCCTTCACCAACATGTAAAAAAACTCATTGATGTTCCATTTTGACCCATTTGCTCCATTTTTGTGTATTTATTTTAGTTCTCATTAGTCAATTAATTTATCTTTTTCTCTTGGTCCTGAACATGTGAAACTATGGGAAGTTTTATTCACATGATGCATGCTGGAACTCATTGACAATTGGGTCATTGTCCTGTGCCACTCTGGGCAGGGACGCTAGACATGTGATGGCTGCTTCTCAGGTTCACGCATGCACTCCAGTGCATCTCCAGCCTAGACCTTCTCGCCAGGCTCTGTCTCCATGGCCTGTCCAGCCTAGGGTTTTCTGTCTTGGTTGTGTCACCTTTGTCAATTCTGTCACCTATGTTTTCTTCCTGTTGTGCCCATATCCAATATATTCTTGAGTATTATCCTTGATTTCTGTTCATACATATGCTTGGAATAACTATCAGAATCTCTGGAAGCAAAGTTTGCCTCAAAGATGACCTGATGCTTTCCTCCATGGATGCAGAATAAGGAGTGCATGTTGGATGCATTCAGGTAGAGATATGAGTGGGGGGACCAGGAGAAGCCAACTCAGTTGGAATTACCATGCCAAGCACTGCCCAAAACCAGCCCACAGCTGCCCTTCCTCTGATGGCTGCTGGACAGACTATCTGGGGAGAGTAGCCCATGAACTAAAGGACATAGGGAACTGGAAACCTCAGATGCCTTCACGTTGCTCATCCTTTGGCAAATTTTATCCTGTAAGGAAAGATGTAACTCCTTTGCAATTTCAAAATGCATCATGGGTGGCCTTTTGAGGCTACTTGTGAAGCCAGGGCTCCCGGACAGGTTTTCATCCAAGGCAAGAAATGGCAGATCCTGGGTGTGTCAGCCAGTCAAGGAAGGCGTGGGGCCCCAGGGCAGTGACAGACATCTGTTTTCACATGAGTATCTTATTGCTCTTCTGTAATTCTATTGACCTTGGACCACAGATCCAACCACCCTCATGGCTGCACTGGTTTGCAGTGCTCATCACCCAGGTGCACACTGTTTCTCATAAATAGATCTTCTACTTCCTGTGGTGCTGTCCTTTTCCTGAACCTGGGTCCCTGCCCTCTCTTGCTTTTCCCAAGAATGTTAGCTCCCTGGGGACCAGCAGTTAGCATAATGGCTATGTCGCTGGACTCCCATGTAGTCGACCGTGGTTCGCGTGCCAGACCCGGTAGCTTAAAACTCACGCGTAGCGCATGTGCATGTGCGCCCAAGATCCCAAGAGGAGAATGGAGGAGACAGGATTGTGGCATGGCCATCTCCCCTGGGGGTAATTTCTCGCTTTCTGTCTCTCTGTTTCTCTCTGTCTGGTGAGTGCACGCGCCCTATAGCAAAAACCTCTTAAATAAATAAATAAATAAACGAAAACAAAAACAAAAGTTGTTAGCTCCCCATTTGCTAGGTTACTTTCTGCTTCTCTTTGATATCTCTGCACCCTTATCATCACCTTCTCAAAGAAATTTCCTTACAACCATTCTTCCTTTGAGTTCAGAGAATCTCATTGAGTGACTTTATGACATGACATACCTTTTTTGTTTTTTTACATTTTGCTATCCCTGAGTTTATTTTCAAACCGAGAACTGCCAGATTTTTTTCTTTTCTTGTATATTCCTTTATTTTTTAATTTTTTATACATTCAATCACATTATTTAGCTTTCAATTTGAGCATTTCAATATGTGAACATTTCTCCTCAGTTCCATTGATCAAAATATCTTCAACCAATAACACCACACCTCCCCATCTCGTCAATGCTCTATCTCCGTATCCTTCCTCCAAATGTCCTTCCTTAGAACCCGCTCCTCCACACACACCACATCTGGCATTCACACCCATCTCTTGTGTTTGTACAACCTTTAGTCAATCAGTTTCAGTCATAGAGTGCAGACCCTCGGTTTATATTAAGTGGGGACATACAATATCTCTCCTTCATAGCCTGGCTTGCTTCACTCAGCAGTAAATCTTCCATATTCTTCCACTTTCTGTCAAAAGCCAGGGTTTTGTTGGTTTCTATGGCTTAATAGTATTCCATAGAGTATATGTGCCACAGTTTTTCAATCTATTCATTTGTACAGGGGCATTTGGGTTGGTTCCATGTCTTAGCAATTGTGAATTGTGCCACAATAAACATCCATGTGTAAGCACTTTTCCAATGAAGAATTCTGTCCTTTGGGTAGATACCAAGGAGTGGGATTGCTGGATCATATGGTGGTTCTATATGTAGATTTTTGAGTAATCTCCAAGTTGTTCTCTACAGTGGCTGGACCAATTTACATTCCCACCAGCAGTGTAAGGGAGTTCCCCTTTCACATACCCACCAACACTTATCATTTTTTGTTTTTTTGAATCTTAGACATTCTGACTGGTGTTAGGTGGTATCTCATTGTTGTTTTGATCTGCATTTCCCTTACGATGGGGGATATTGAGCATTTTGTCATATGCCTTTTTTGGCTATCCATATGTCATCTTTAGAGAGTGTTTTTTTTTCAACTCCTTCTCCCATCTTTTAATAGGGCTTATCATCTTTTTTCCAAACATCTGCTTGAGTTCCTTGTTTATTCTGATTATCAGTCCCTTATCTGATGCATAATTTTCAAAAATATTTTCCCATTCTGAGGGCTATCAATTCACAGAAATATTACTATGTCTTTTGCCATGCAGAAATTTCTTAGTCTGATGTAATCCCACTTGTCTATTTTGGGGATTACTGACTGTGCTTTGCGGGTCTTATTTAAGAAGTCTTTCCCTGCGCCTACACCAATGTCTCCCAGAGTTTCCTTGACATAACATAACTTTTTCTGTTACAATTATTTTAAAGTTTATTTATTTCACAAGAGACCAACAGGGTTTTCATGCTGCTATCTGCCATGTCTCTGCCCTGCTAGAACACAGTACGTGTGTCTGACCCAATGAGTTCAAGGAAATCTGGGGACATGAACCCAGAACCTGTTCTTTGTGAATGTTGTTGCTTATTGCTGGATCACAGCTTGGCCCCTATCTTGTTATTTTTGAAGTTTCCATTTTAAGTTTCTTTATGTCATTGTCTACTTGATTACTTTCTCTACTAATACAAATTTTATAATTAAGAAGCCCAAATTCATCAGTTTTCCTGTTGTGCAATTCAACGTGGCTTAACCCATGCCTAGCGCAGCACTAGAACCCAATACACGTTTTCACATCAATACAGCAAATAAAATTATCACTTTAGGCTGGAAAAACGAAGACTGCTTAAAAACATAAAAACTTTGAGTAAATGTCTTTCTCATTACTCTTCGTTTAAACCATCTAATAAAAAGATATGCTTACTTCAGTTTGCTAAATTTTGCATATGCATGTAAAACAATAACATGAGAATATAACTGCCAAGTATTAAGCCACCAGAGTAATTCCAGAAATCTAGCTATTGGTTTAGAGCATGAAAAGCAATATCATATTTTGATTTCCTCCACTTCAGAGTGTGAGTGTCCAGCTAAGAATTTTAATTGAAGCTGGTAGTTGGTCAAACAACCTAAACAAAATAAAAGTGTTCTTTTCATTCAACTTGAGGAAAAGAAAATATCAGACCACAGAGGTGATTTTTAATGAAACTATTGTAAAGAGTTGGTTGCTGCATTGATTTTCCCCAGCAAAATGCCAATATTTGAGTTGGGATAATTTGAAGCAATTGTGCTGTACTGTATTCCCCATAAGAGCTCTTTCTCTGTCTAAATAGAAATTAGATTTCAACAAGAAAATAACCTTTGAACAAATCATATTTGGAAATATATTCAAAGAATAAAATTGATAACATTTTGGACTTAATATAGTTCATCTTGCTTTTGTGCACTACTTTATATGCCTTTCTGTATTTATAGTTAAATTTTCTTCCCCTCAACTGGCACTTAACTTGCTTGGAATAACAATGGCTTGAAAAATAAAACCTTTTTAAAGTGCATGTTTCCGTCATAGAACTCTAAACATTTGGAAAAATTCATGACTACCCTCAGAAATAAATGCACTGAAGAATAAATGTGTTAACTATATTTCATATGGTTAAAGAACGTGTGTTTAGAATTTATATTAAGGGTTACCTTGACTCAGAATCATGAGCTGACTTGTTAGCTTAGGGGTCTCTTCATATTTTCTGTTTACATCTTATAAGTTGAAACTTAAATCACAAACCTATGAACATTTAAAAAAAGATATTTTAATAAAATATTTTACATAATTTAATGCTTCTTTTTATTTAAAATGTCAATTTACATTTAATTACAGTACGTCTTTACAGTGTACATCATAATTCTTCCTAGCACGCATGTCAAAGGCACTACCACACGGGGCCAGCAGGTGACATAGTGGTTAAAGCGCTGGACTTCCACATGGCCGACTAGTTTGAGTTTCAGACCTGGGGGGACGTGAGGGTCATTCTGGGCATGTGTGTATGTATGCCCAGAATTCCAGGAAGTGAATCGAGGAGAAGGGATTGAGGCATGGACATCCTCCCTAACCGGGGGGTGGGGGATAGAGTGATTTCTCACTTTCCCTCTCTCTCTTTCTCTTTCTGGTGAGTGTGACCCCCTTTCCCTCACAAAAAAAACAAAAAATAAA